>NW_027533258.1:4227177-4306090 GCF_008692635.1 Crocuta crocuta
GCCAAGAACAGAATCTGACAGGGAGAGGAGAGTTCTCACTCCCCTCCTCTGAATCAGCCTTTGAGACTGAGCTAAGTTTTCTGGACAAGGTTAGTGAGGGAGTTGTGGGTGTGGGATCCATGTTCATGATATACCAAGAGTCTGACCTCAAACTCCCTCTTGTGTAGTGGAATGGGATTTGGTTCCTGGGTCTCTTGCGAAGAATTGAAAACACTGCGCCTGGTTTCCCGATCCTTGGAAAGGAGGCGTTGATTTTTAATGGGCTGACAGCAGTGTTTCTATCTAAAGGTCTGAAATCACCCTCCTCATGGACCCTCAGATGTGACCCCAGAAAAGCTGAGGGCTTCTGGATTGGAGGCAGACATGGTCTCCAGCTGAACAGACCTAATTCTAGTTTCTGCACACACCCTCGTTCATTCGATAACCATCTGCTGAACACTCGGAGAGAATGACCTGGAAAGTAAAGAAGCAGTATAGACTCCTTCAGCTGGTCAGGGAAGACCCTCCAAGGAAGGGACATTTCAGGTGAGCGCTGAATGGTGGCCGGAAGCCACGTGACAATGAGAAATTCCTTCCTGTGGCTGAGAAATCTGACTTACGGTGAACTTCACTTTTCTTTTTTTTTTAATTTTTTTTTAAAATTTATTTTGAGAGAGAGATAGAGACAGATGAGCAGGGGAGGGTCAGGGACAGAGGGAGACAGAGAATCTGAAGATAGGCTCCAGGCTCCGAGCTGTCAGCACAGATCCTGACGTGGGGCTCGAACCCACGAACCGTGAGATCATGACCTGAGCCAACTTAACCAACTGAGCCACCCAGCCCTCCGATCACTTTTCTTAACCTTGAAATGAAGACTACACAGCCAACTTCATAGGGTTATAAAAATCAAAGTGGATGGCACCTGCGAATACTTGCCCCTGTGCCTCCCATGTCCGATGTCCCCATGCACCCCTTCTAGCCTTCTTTCCCCCTAGAACGGGGCTCTGAGACTAGGCATTGACCCAATCCTACCTCCTTAGAGGTGGCTCTGGAGAGTTCTAGCACCTGATGCTCCAAGCTCTCCCTGGGCTTCAGATACAGACTTCACACTCCGAAGTTCGGGAGTGTAATTCCTGCTTGACACTTTAAGCAGATGTTGGAAAATATACAGACATTTTACATTCACACCTCAACCCCTATAAAAGACAGGATCCAGAAAGTGCCAAATTGGCCTCCCTCTCTTTTTGATGGTTTGAAAACTTGCTGGGTGATCCCTGATGAAGTCGTGTGTGTGTGTGTGTGTATGTTGTGTGTGTGTGTGTGTGTGTGTGTGTGTAATGGCTCAAACCTTTTTATACATCTTTACAAAATGTACTGTTGGTGAGATAAATGGCCTGGTTTTAACTGTGGGATTCTCTTTTTTTCCTGTTGTCCCCTTTTCACCAAAAAAAGGGCTGATTTTTGTGTTAGGGCAGCAGAGGCCAGTTGGTACTAAGAGATGGTACTAAGATCTAAGGTTGATAAAACACAGCCAAGCAAGTTTATCCCATTGCCACTGGGTCCCCCAAATGCGATGCTCAGACCAACCTAGACACAAATATTTGGGAGATGAAGGAGGTCTGGGTAAATATGGAGGTAAGGAGAAAAAAAGGATTCCCTAGGACCAAGGGCTCTAATATTCTTTCGCTGGGCTGGGATTGCAGAAAAGGAGAAATTGGGAGTTCAGGGAACTTGTATTAGGTAGGATTTCTGACCCTGAAGTATGGAAGCAACAGGTTGAGCTGATCCTCATGAAGACAGGGAAGGAAGACAGCGGTGTAAGCTCTGGGAGCAAGAAAGGGCTGATGCTAGAAACATGTCCTCGGAGGAAGCATGGGGCATGTTTCCGAGCTCCATCACAGCACTTGAGCTTAACTGCTCACTCTGCTACCCACTAGTTTCATGGCCTTCGTTGGGCAAGTGACTGACAACTGTGAGGTTCCACACAGCCCGAACACTGTGGTAAGAGCCTTGCCCATACTTTAGCCTGGCTGCTCCCAGAAGTCAGCCCTGTCCCTAAAGAGGGCCCTAGGCCCTGTACTGAGTCTTTGCTCAAGAAAGAGCAATGCTTCCCTATTACCCAAAGCAATCTACAGATTTTATGCAATCCCTATCAAAATGTCAATAGCATTTTTCACAGGATGAGAGCAAACACTTCTAAAATTTGTATGGAATCACAAAAGACTCGAGTGGCCAAAGCAACCTTGAAAAATACAAACCAAGCTGAAGGTGTCACAATTCCAGATTTCAAGGGATATCACAAAGCCAAAGTAATCAAAACAGTAGGGTACTGGCACAGAAATAGACACGCAGATCAATGGAACAGAACAGAAAGCCCAGAAATAAGCCCATGATGTTATGGTCAATTAATCCTTTGACAGAGGAGGCAAGAATATGCAAGGGGAAAAATAGACAGTGTCTTCAACAATTGGTTGTTGGGAGACCTGGACATCTACATGCAAAAGAATGAAAGTGGATCACTTCCTTGTTCCATTCACAAACAGAAACTCGAAATGGATTAGGCCTTCAATGTGAAACCTGAAACCACAAAAATCCTAAAAGAGCACAAGCAATAATTACTCTGACATTGACCGTAACGACACCTTTCTAGATATGTCTCCTGAGGCAGGAGAAATGAAAGCAAAAATAAACTACTGGGACTGCATCAAAACAAAAAGCTTCTGTACAACAAAGGAAACAATCAACAAACCTAAAAGACAACTTTCTGAATGGGAGAAGATATTTGCAAATGATGTATCTGACAAAGGGTTAGTATCCAAAATATATAAAGAACGTATACAACTCCACATCAAAATAATGCAGTTAAAAATGGGCAGAAGACATGAACAGAGATTTCTCCAAAGCAGACATCCAGATGGCCAACAGACACGTGAAAAGATGTTCAACATCACTCACCATCAGGGAAATGCAAGTCAAAACTACAATGGGATATCACCTCATACCTGTCAGAGTGGTTAAAATCAAAACCACAAAACACAGTAAGAGTCAGCGAGGATGTAGACAAAAGGGAGCCCTCACGCACTGTTGGTGGGAATGCAAACTGGTGCAGCCAATGTGGAAAATAGTACGGAGGCTCCTTAAGAAATTAAAAGTAGAATTACCAGGGGTGTCTGTGTGGCTTAGTCAGTTAAGTGCCTGGCTCTTGATTTAGGCTCATGTCATGATCTCACAATTTGTGGGATCAAACCTGACATTGGACTTTGTGCTGTCAGCACAAAGCCTGCTTAGGATCCCCGCTCGCCATCTTTCTGTCTCTCTCTCAAAAATAAATAAACATTAAAAAAATTTTAAAGACAGGAATTAAGAGAGAGAGTTCATGATTTTTCAATAGAGACCCCTCAGAATGCATATACCTCTGCCTAGAATGTTCTTCTCACATAGCTTAGTCAGGTAAGAAGTAAGGACTCCAAAGCTATCACAGGATTTTTTTTTCCTGATTTTTCTGGCATATTGACGAGAGGCCACCTGTACTTTCACAAATGGCATGCATAAATGTCACATTATCCTTCCTTCTCCTTTCTGGAGGAAGGGACTCACAGTTTCCTATGGATCTTTTGGATGATGAAAGGGAATTCTTCACCCTTTTATCACCTTGCTAGCTCTGGGGAGGTCTGTGAAGATGCATGTAATGCATCTATTGAAGCTTAGTCCCCTGGGATTTGAAGACATGAAATCTTTTGGCTCTGGGGTCATTCATTATTGAGAAGCAGAGTCATTGTCCCCTCAGCCAGCCAGATTTTCACCTCATACTTCACAGATCAGACAGTTCGGAGGAAAAGAGCTTACGTCCTTAATTGCTAATGATTTAAATTGTTGGGTCAATGAACCCTAGTGTCTTCTGAGGAATGGTAAGGACATTCAACCTCTGGGCAGGGACACAGGATGTAATTACTTCACTCCTTGCTGGATGCTGTCATAGGGTGCTGGTGGGAGAACTGGTATTTCTGGGGGCAGGAGATGAAGCTGACTCACACAGAGAATGCTGTGTGAGACCAGCTCCTCGATGTGCTTCTCTGTTCCACATTCAGACATCCTGCCAACCACAGACTGGTGCACTTTGAGCTTTTCTGAGCCAGGTTGAATAAGTGAAATAAGGCGACCCACAAGGACAAATACTGCCAGTGATCATTACATCATCACGTGTTATTACACTTATGTGAGGCACCTGCAGTGGCCAACTTCATAGGAAGTGGATTAAAGGCTGGGGTTGGAGGCAGAGGAGAATAAAGCGTTAGTGCTTAATGGGTACAGAGTCTCCTAGGCATAAATAAAAAGTCCCGGAGATGGTCTCACAATACCTTGCGAATGTCCTCGAAATGTCACGGAACTATATGCTTAAAAATGATAAAAGTGTTCCCTTTTGTTATGTGTATTTTATCAAGTTTATTTTTATTTACTTTGAGAGAAACGGAGAGCTAGCAGGGGAAGGGCAGAGAAAGAAGGAGACAGAATCGCAAACTCCATCACAGATGGAGAACAGGGCAGAGGGAGAGGGAGAGAGGGTAGAGGGAGGAGGCAGCTAGGGTGTGGGGGGAGGGAGCAGGAAGAGAAGAGGTAAAGCCAGCTTCCTGGGGGTCTGCTGTGTTCTAGCACTTTCTGAGTCTCAGGTACATTGCAATCAGCCTCAGCAACCACTGCTACAGGGCGGTCTGCAGTGGTGGGAAAGGAGGTTGGAAGAGTTTCATGAACTTTCTCGTGCTTGGACAGGACAGTCAGGCTGGGAGCCCTCGGCTGCTCCCTCACACAGGGTCATGCTACCCTACAAGTCTGGACTCAATTAAATTTGTCCAGGCGCCCACCGAAACGGACAACCACCTATCTTTCAAGATAACATTTGCAGGCAAATGGCTTCTGCTGCCTTCCTCCTGTACTCAACTCTCTGACATTTACAATAACAGATAAGTTTTTTACAAATGAACGTTAACAATTTTTCTTGTTTGTTTAAGGCGGAACCAGACCATTCTCTCCCAAGGGAGGCAGTATTTCAAACGTCCAACAAGGGGATGTAGCAACTTGAAAATAACAGAGCAGCTCTTGCAGAGGACAGCCTCTGAGTGGTTAGCGGTCCGAAGAAGATCAGGCCAGAGGGCAAGGAGACAAAAGCCTAGAAATACCTTCTCGCTCAGCATCACAGGGGTTGGGGACAAAGCAAGCTTGGGAAGTGGGGTGGAAATTGTAGTAGGGGCTGGCAGCTGGCAGAAGCCGTCACACCCACTCAAAAAGGTACAGCCGTGCCCAGCTAACACGGGGCACGGGGGAGGTTGCACCCCAAAGGGAAGAAATGGGTGCGTCTGTCTCATGTGTATACACATGCAATGTGTATGCACAAACACTGAAGCAAAATGCTGGAAAGAAATACATCACAGTGATATTCTCGATGGGTTTTCTTCTTTTTGATTATCTGTATTTGCTCATTATAATGCATTCTTTTCATTTTCTTTTTTTTTTTAATTTTTAATGTTTTATTAATTTTTGAGAGTGAGAGATCACGAGTGGGAGAAGAGCAGAGAGAGAGAGAGGAAGGGAGACGCAGAATCGAAAGGAGGCTCCAGGCTCTGAGCTCTCAGCACAGAGCCTGATGTGGGGCTCAAACCCACGAGCTGTGAGATCATGACCTGAGCCGAAGTCAGATGCTTAGCCGACTGAGTGACCCAGGCGCTCCTCTTTTCGTTTTCTTAAACAATAACAAAAAGAGCAAATCCTTGTCTTTTAAAAGATTCAGGGCAGACTGGGGCACCTAGGGTTAAGTGTCCAACTCTTGCTTTCAGCTCAGGTCATGATCTCACGGTTTGTGAGTTGAAGCCCTGTGTGGGGCTCGGTGCTGACAGCATGGAGCCTGCTTGAGATTCTCTCTCTCTGTCTCCCTCTCTCCCTTGCTCTCTCTGCCCCTCCCCTACTCATGCCCTTTCTCTCTCTCTCAAAAATAAATAAACTTTTAAAAATAATAATGAAAATAATAAATAAATAAAAGACCTGGGGCAGAAATACAATTAAGCGATTGTATTAAGCCCCTTTGAGAACACAGAGCCAGCAGCAGTCGGTGCACAAGTGGTAAAGATTTTCTGGAGAAAAGAAACTGATGTTGCTAGGCACCTTGTCACCCACCTGGACCCCCTTAACTCAGGAAACTCTTAGAGGTTCCTGGCCAACTGTCAATCTTCCCTTTTAGAAATTAACTAACAAACTGCTGCTGGAACAGAAAAAGAAATATTTGAGGAAGACGCCTGCCCAGATCAATCAGAACGTGCCAGAAAGTGCCTCAGCCTCTTTATAATGTCAAAATCCCCTTCTGAACATTCATCCCTAGCCCTAATAAAAGGAGCCCTGCTTTCCCTTGTTTGGGGAGTCACGGCCTTGGAAATTATTTCCCAGGGATCTCCTTGTTTGTACAAATAAAGTGACCTTGTGAGGCAACTCTACTGTGGTGTCACCTGTTACTCCCCAAGGGGCGGATCCTCGTAGATTCCATTCCCACTACAAGGCACAAAGGCATAAAGAGGCTCTGGGAATGCAGAAATGGATCTGATAATTACGCAATACGGAAACGGATCTGATATTTACACAATAGCAATTCACCTGCGCAAATGAGACAGACCTTTGCTCACTTACTTTGTTTGCCGGCTCTAAACAAGAACATCTCAGTCTGACTAGCCTAGCCCTTGGGTTCTCATTAGGTATTTTTTAGCCCGCAGTGATCTGCCTTGCACTCTGTAGGTGGACGTTTACTTCTCTGTATTTGTCAACAACCAAAGCTTCAAAGCGTCGGTCTCTGTGGCGTTTCTGAGCCGGACACGGCGACCCTAGGTGTGGGGGTTGTATCCGTCTCCGAGGGAGAAGGCTGTATCTCTGCTGGCTCATTCCATTTCATGCACTTGGCTCTCCTGGTGTCCCCAGTGGGCACCGGACGGACAGTTGCCCTGCCAGGCTTACCACCCATTTCCCTGGGACCTTAGAAGGCCCTCCTGAGGCTGAACCAACCAACTTGGTCTCATTAATACAACCCCCCTGCCCCCGGGAATCTACTAATCACAGGTATTTCTTATCAAGTTGTCCCATGTCAGAGTGCACGGTCTCCTCTTGGCTGGGATCGAAGGTAAATTTTTGGTACAGAGTCCCTAAAGGTCTTTTGTCATCAGAAAAAAGAAATGTGACAGCCTGAACTCCCTCACTTAGAGACAAGTAAGGAGACAACTAGCGTTGTCTCCTTGGATTAGCCATACTGGGGTCCCCATCCCCAGAGCTGTGTCATGGAAAGCCCTAGAGAAAGTCCCCCCAAGCCCCTTCACAACCTGCCATGCACACTGGGAACACTATTTATTGGGGTACGGTCTTCGAGAATGCTCCCTTGCTCCATACACGCTAATTCAGGAAAAGAAAGGATAATGGATTATAATGCATAGCAGAGCCCCCAGGGAACACAGGCAGGAGAGAACATCGAGTTACTGGAAATTTCCTAATAGATGATAAGTGACGGACTTCAGTTCTTGGTACGGAAATGCCTTCATTATCACTCGGAATTATGTCCATGTGCACAACAAGCCAATTTACCAAACTTCGGCCGGATCATGGTGCCCTTTGATTCATACCTGATGTCTGGTGCTTTCATTCTGATCTCTGCTGTCCTACTTATGATGCTAAATTATAGCTATTTCTTATGTAGTTACTCCCACCCCTGCCAGTGAGTGGGGGGTCACCTACTGTAGGTTCTTTACCCTCTAGCCCCCTGCAGTGCAGAATGCCAAGGTCAGCACATTGTAAGTGTTCAAAAACAACAGCCCAAAGTATTGACCGACTCCCTCAATTTCATGTGCATCATCGTATCCATGATTATATCTCCACCACCAGCAGCCTTTCCCATAAACCCCACACGCACAGCCCAACATAGTTGCAATTTGCTTTTCGTCTAATCAGACGCGTGAGAGCAATTTATAAACTGCAAAGCTCTGTGGACCTGTGAGAAGGCATTGCTTGCCCCTTTGCAGGTTAACAGAACCCAGATAAAAGAGAGCTTCACCTTGAACTGTTACCCTGAATGTAAACCAAACACAGATTTACTTCTTTTTTTTTTTTTTTTTTTTTTTTTTTGTAATGTGGATTTATTTTTGAGAAAGAGCATGCGGAAGGTGCAGAGAGGGAGGGAGACGGAAGATCCAAAGTGGGACTCATGCTGACAGCACAGAGCCGGACGTGGGGCTCAAACCCACAAACCATGAGATCATACCTGAGCTGAAGTTGGACGTCCAACCCACTGAGCCACCCAGGCGCCCCTGAAGGCATGTCTTTTTAATTACTATTGTGGGTCTAATGGTAATTGGGTTGGGGGGGGCATCCCCAGGACCTAAAGCACCTTGCCAGATTTGGAGGCCACCCCCCACCACGAGGGCTGTGGTGAGCCACAAACTGAGAAACCATCCAGACACCTGATTCCTGTTCGTCGCAGTAGGTGGATTGGATGGGACTCTCCAGGTACCTGGGCCTTCTCAGGGGACATGGACTTCGAGGGGGCGGGGAGGATTCTCTCCAGCCTACATTTGGGTCTAGAAACAGCCATGTCAGGAGGAACATACTGCAATACCGGAGGCCAGCAGCACACCCACCTGAGTCCCTGGGTGGTTTGCTGTGACTCCGAGCCTGGCCCATCTTGACACAAGACTTTCGAAAAATCTCCGTGGTAGCAGCAGCAAATAAACCAGAGACAGATGCGGGCAACCGAGGGACCCCTTTTAGCAGGGGCGAGAGGCTCTCGGGTGCCTACGGTTCCTACGCTCCATTTCGGGCAGGGAATCGAACATTCCAGAAGCTCTCCAGCCGCTGCACTCCTCATGCTGGCCAGAATATCCTCCTCCGTTCCAAACGAGAAGCCCCTGCCCGAGGACAGGTCTTCCCATCATGGGGTTAAGTCTCTGAGGCCACACTGAGTATATCTTTCGGAGATGAAACTCTGGAGTCAGAAGGCATCGGAATTTGGAAAGTTTTTGATGTCTGCTCCCAAATCCCCCTCCAGAGGGGTACCGATTTACCAATTTACACTTCCCTGGCAGTATATTAAAGGACCCTCTCCCTCTGTCGTCGCCACCACCAAGGGATTATCATTCTTTTGAGTTTTTGCCAGTTTGATGGATTCACCACTGTGCGCCTGTGCTGTTCCGATTTGCACTTTTTAAAAGCTACTTAAGAAGTTAATGGTTTTTATGCATCTCGATTCTCAGTTGCTTGCTCAGAGTCCTGGATCTGTTTTATTTCCACACGTTGCTTTGTTTCTTTTTCTCTAATTGGTTTGTAACCAAATTTATAATAAATTTTTCCTGCCATTTTTGTCAGAGAAATCGATTCCAATCTGTCAGTTTATCATTTAATATATGTATATTTTTGACTTTGGGTGTATTCTACAAACCTCTGTGTGTGTATACATATGTAGGTACATTTGTATATGTAAAGGTATGTACTCTATGGCTTTAATTATGAAAGTAAATAAAAATGAATTAATCTTCTGTATTCCACGCTCTTTCCTATGTACATTGAGGAACTGAACATCTTTATTTCTCTCTCCCCTCACTGATTGGGTTAATGATATAATCGGAAGATTTAGGCCCAGATTGTCCTTGTTACAATATTATTTTTATATTAAACACCTCTTATTTGACCAGTAATTTTTGATATCTGCATTAAGTTTCATAAATAAGCAGACTCATAAACACTTAGCGCAGTGCCTGGCATACAGTAGGCACTAAATAAATGTTGGCTCTAAAATTATTATTTTAGCAAATATTTGGAATTGATTCCACATTTAACTGTTGTAATGCTTGCCACAGGTCTCTTATACAGAATTTTCTGGGCTTGAGGTCTAATTTTGCTCCACATTTCACATGGAATGAATTTTCAAGTAATATTTTTTTCCACAGATACATCCTGGGAGTATTTTCTTTAAGCCCTTGGCAATTTGGGAATCTTTTTATTGGTCTCACACATGAAAGAAAAAGTGGCTGGGGTGCCTGGGTGGCTCAGTCGGTTAAGCATCCAACTTCGGCTCAGGTCATGTGCTCACGGTTTGTGGGTTCAAGCCCTGTGTTGGGCTCTGTGCTGACAGCTCAGAGCCTGGAGCCTGCTTCCGATTCTGTCTCCCTCTCTCTCTGCTCCTCCACTGCTCTTGCTCTGTTTCTCTCAAAAATAAATAAACTTTAAAAACATTTTTAGAAAAGAAAGAAAAAGTGGCAAGTAAACTAGAGTTTACCCAATGGTTTTTCTCTTCGATTGTTTTTTTAAATTCTCTTATTTATTTGCCATTTGATCTAACACCGAAGAAATCCAAAACTCACCAGATTTGTATTCCATTGTGTTTGATTTGCCCATTGTTGTTGTTTTTTTTTACTGAATATTTATAGACTTTTTTATTGTCTATATACGGAAAAGTTTTGCTCTGGCATTTCTAGGTGTTTTCACATTTTTCGCCAATATAATATAGTAAAGTCTCTTAATCTGCAGAGCTTTCATAGAAAAATAAAAATAAAATGTAGTGCACATGCATGTAGCTATGTGTGTTTAATTACTCATCGACTGTACCGCTTATTGTATTCATCAGAAACGTATTAATTCTTAAATTCTAGCCTCTATTCTCTGTCTTCAAAGCGTATTGTCCTCCATAGTTTCCATCAAGTTCATTACGTGAGGATTCGCTCTACCTTCATGTCACTCGGCTCTGTGTATCATCCCACGTGGATTTTCCCTCTGCACCTGAATGTTTAGATTTCCTTGCCCCTTTTCCTCAGCTCAGCCCTCGACCTTTAAGTTTCTTCTTGTTACCTTTTCAGGTTCGACGACTGTCTCCTCGTGACATCTCGTTCCTGTTTGGTTGAGGTTATGCTTTCTTATATCCCAACGAGGATCAACTATCTACCAGAAACTTTTTCCTGGAGCCCGGAAAAGAGCATTCTCAGGGGTCCGCTCCTCTGAGATTGTTAGGACTTTGTTAAGTTGACATTTGTTAAATGAACTCTGGGATGCTGGATGGTGAGCCTGGTTCAACAGAAGACCCCAGGGGAATTGCAGTAGAGAAGCTTATGACTGCCAGGTCCTGGAGAAAGGACACAGCATGCCGTGAGGGGCTTCATGGGGAAGTCAAGGCAGGTGCAGACAGAGAGGGACAGAACCGGGTATGTACATGCCTTAATAAGGTCTGTGAGTGGAGTGCTTTGGGGTACCTGAGCTAAGACCAGATTGGTCAAGTGAAACCAAAAAGGTCAGGGTTTGGGTACGCTCCATGGGGGGGTCTTATCTAAGGGGTGCACAAGAGAAAGGCCCTGGGAGATGGGGGAGACTGTTGATCACCAAGGTTGGGGGAATCCTATCCGGAACGTACATTTACTGATGACTCTGTGGGCTGCTATCTAAGGCATGCACCTGCATGAGGGGCTAGTGCCAGTTTAAGGTCCTTGCAGACCATGTGACCACACAAAATGGATGTGGAGGTAGCGATGCTGTGGAGTAGCTTAGCTGAACTCTCCCCAGAGACTTATGTAAAGGTGAGATCTATCCAGACAAGTGGATTGATCTGAATTCTGTGTAGATCCCATCCCCTTTCCAGGGCATCTTACTAAGCACCTTCCAACGTAATGCTCACCGCTAGAAGGCGTTCCTATGGAGCCAACTCTAGGCACTGAGATGGGCTGGTCTCCTATCTCTTTCTCCACCATATATATATACTCTTTGGCCTTGTTGTAAGATACACTGACTCCCTGGGTATATGACAAGTTACAGCTTCCAGCATTTACCATTAACAGGCACTGCATTGCTCTGTTCTCCTTTCTCTACATAAGCCCAGGCCTTCCCTAAAAGAATCACACTCCGGAAGATGCAGTCTGGCACTGTCAATCAGCTCTCCGTACCAACTCATGATGTAAAGAGAATCGCTATATCTTTCTAGATATAAAAAGAAAGAATAAGAAAGAGAGCTGGGACTGCCCCCCTCCAAAAGCAGCACATGTGATTGGGAAAAGGCTGCTTGATTTCCTTCTGGATGTGACAGCAGCATAGTGGCTGTGAAGTCAAGCTGAGTTCAAACTCTGGACAGATAACTTATCCAAAATCACCCAGCACCCAGCACCCAGTAACCTTGGGTAGTTGCCTGGCCTCGGTTACTTAGTTGCTTCATTGGTAAAATCCGGAGGTGAGGGTTGGGGGGAAAGAGTGGAAGGAGAAAGATAATACTAGACCCTCTCAGAGTATTGTGAAGAGAGTCACTACCTGTAAAGCCTGTAATAAGCATTCAATAAATACTAGTTGCTGTGAATGGACATGAGGGATCTCTTCGGGGTGATAATAATATTCTAAAATTGCTTTATGGCGATATCTGTACAATAAATCATTGAATTGTGCACTTGAAGTGGGTGAGTTTTATGATATGTGAAATATACCTCAATATAGTTGTTTCTGAAGGAGATAAATATCCATTGTCATTCGTGCTGACACTGCCAATAGGTTGATTTTATGTACTAATTTTCTAAGTGTTTTATAGCTTTCCCTGAGACTTCTGAGTCCCTTGAATATCTGTTATTGACTTTGATAGCGAAAGAGTGTGGGATCTGAAAACAATGTGAGAGAATATTCCCTGAGCTCCCAGATCATCCCATCCCTCACCCTATACCCTGCCCCCCAGTCTCTAGATTTACTTTTACCTGCTCCATGTTCAATCCTGACACCAGGAGATCTGGACTCAGAGCTTCCATGACACTGGTTGGCCTTGGAATTCGGACATCTTCCCCTCTCCAGCCTCAGATTATCTCTCCTCTGCCAAAAAGAGGAAAATAAACTGAAAGATGCTTACTTTTCTTTCCAGTCCATATGACATGGCATCCTTTCTCATATTCCCTGAGTTCTCAAATGGACGAGAAGCTATATATAAACGGGGATGTTGATGGCGTGATGCTGTCATGGTAGCATTTATAGTTAGTGTAATTCTCACCTTCCCCTCTGTGCCATATTGTCCCCCCAGGGGAAGTGTGTTCATAGGAAACATGGGAGAGTGGAGTAAGAAATGGCTGCTTAGTTCATGTTTTAGCCTCCATACCCAGGGTGAAAATCCAATGCCCCAGGCTGGGGCATAAGGACTATTGTCCATACCTGTGCTCTGCAGGCCAAAGTAGCCACACACCAAAACCTCAAATGTCTTCAAAATGGACATTGAGAACAGAAAACAACTCAGTGCACATGGATTCAAAGCTGGGTCCACCATTTCCCACGTGGGGAATCCTCACCACGTTACCAAACCCCTTGAAAGTTCAATTTCCTGGTCTTTAAATGGGGTTAACAACCCGTAACTTTCAGTGTTGCTATAAGGGTTTTAAAAACACACTGCGGGAGAGCCTCTAGCCCATCCTAAAAACATAACAGGCACTGAAGAGATGAACCAACGAGGCATTGACAGATAACACAGCTCTTCCAAGGGTCACCTGTGGCGAATTTGCCAGAGCCGGACGAGTCCTGAAGCGGGAAGTCCAATTAGGCTAATTGAACAGAGACACCCCCCACCCTTTCTTCTTTGCTCTTCTGTTTTTCTGTTGGCTGTAATAGAGAGAAACGAGTTAATGAAAAACAAACATTTTCTAGTGAGTTCTCTTCAAACAGCTGAGGGCTGTTGCAGTGTTGAGAAAGAAAACTTCAACTCAACTTAAAAAGGTCAGGAATTAGGATAAGCAAAACAATCTTGTGACAAGACCCAGTATCTGGGAAGCCATGAGTGACAGTAGCTTAAGGCTATCTAACCAGTGTGTAAAAGGGGAAGAATCCTGGAAGCGAAGTGAAACAAATCCTCCTCAAAGCTGGGGCCCCATTTCGTCACATCTACCTCCTGGAAGGCCAGCAGATGACTTCAAAGGAATTCGTGGGCACGCGTCCACCAAATTCAACACTAGGTAATTTTCTTCCCAGAAACACAGTGGGGAAAAAGAGACTCTCAGCGATGTTCAAGTTCAAAGGGATGGTCCCTCAGCTGTGGTCCTCAAAACCTACCGTGCTGTAACGTCAAGGTGGCCAAAGGAGTCTCAGGATGTCGTCTTCTGCCTCAGGGTAATAAACATGGCGTGGCCTTTGGAGCTAGCTAGCCAAGAAGATAAGTAGAGAAATATCTCCCCACAAAGTTCTAGGCAAATACAGGAAAGAAGTGAACTTGGGGTGGAGAAACCTGGAGCACACCAACACGATGAGGTGATCAAGGCCAGGATTAATGATGGCAGCACTCCCCGGTGATTGTGGGCCGCTATAACAAAACACCACAGCTGGGGGCTTAAACAACAATCTATATCTCGCAGTTCTGAAGGCTGGACGTGCAAGTTCAAGGTGCTGGCAGACTTGGTGTCTTGTGAGAGCACTTGCTCTTCTTGGTTTACAGATATTTGCCCTCTCGCTATATCCTCACATGACGGAGAGAAAGAGAGGCCCTCCAGTCTCTCTGTGGCTTCTTATAAGGACACTAATCCCATCATGAGGAACCCACCTTCATGACTTCATCCAGACCTACTATTACCTTCCAAAGCCTCTACCTCATCATACCATCAAATTGGGGGTTAGGACTTCAACACATTTTCTGAGACCATTCAGTCCAGAGCACAGCCGGAATGGACGTTATGTTCCTCATGAGCAGCACAGAGAAGGGCTGAGATCCTTTCTGTGCTATTCCTGCCAAAGATTCATGACCAGAGTCTGAGCCTGAGTAAACTCTGAACCGAAGCTGAGGGTTCTCTTACAGATCAACAGGCTGGTGCTCTTTTTTTTTTTTAAAGTTTATTATTTTTAAGAGATAGAGAAGAAGAGTGCGAGCAGGGGATAGACAGAGAGAGAGGGAGACACAGAATCCGAAGCAGGCTCCAGGCTCTGAGCTGTCAGCACAGAGTCTCATGCGGGGCTCGAACCCACAAGCTGTGAGATCATGACCTGAGCCGAAGTCAGAGCTTAACCAACTGAGCCACCCAGGCACCCCGAAGGGATTGTGGTCTTTAAGACAAAGACATGATAATGAAAGACCAAGGAACTATTCCAGATTGAAAAACATAATGAGGCACAACAATTAAATATAATGTGTGTTTCTACATAGGATCAGAAAGCGTGAAGAGAGAGGGTTGGGACAGCCATCAAAATTCGGACAGAGTCGGGGCACCTGGGTGGCTCAGTTGGTTACCCATCTCAGGTCGCCAGCTTTTTTCAGCTTTATTCAAGTATAATTGTAGGGAAAACAGCAGGATACTTAACGCGCACGTGACACTTTGATAGATGCACACATTATGAAAGTGTTCCCCCCACCAAGTCGATTAACACATCCAACACCTCACAGATTTACCCCTTGCTTTTGGGTCTCGCTTTAGGTTTGGGTTTTGATGAGAACATTCACCTTCCACTTTCTTAGCAAACTTAAACTGTGCAATGCAATGTTATCGACTACAGTCACCACATTCTACATTAGTTCCCGAGGTCTTCCTCATCTGAAAGCTTACACTCTTTTGCTGACTTTCCCCACCTCCCCCGACCACCCCACCCAGACCCTGGTGTCCACTCCTCCACTCTGTCTCTGTGAGGTTGACTTTTTTTTTTTTTTTCATTTTAGATTCAACATGTAATAATGCTGTGTATTTGTCTTTCTCCGCTGGGCTGGTTTCACTTAACGTAATGCCCTCCATTTTCATCCGTGTTGTTGCAAATGGCAAGATTTTCTTCTTTCCCATTTCTTCTTGATCCTTTATCCATCAGTGGACACTCATGTTGTTTCCATACGTTGATTATTGTGAACAATGTTTCAACAAACATGAGAGTATAGATACTTATTTTTCCAGGATAGTAATTTTGTTTCCTTTGGATATATATCCAGAAGTGGGATTGCTGGGTCATACAGTGGTTCTAGTTTTAATTTCTTAAGGCCCTTCATACCGTTTTCCATAGTGGAGGCACCATTTCGCATTCCCACCAACAAGCGCACAAAAGTTTCCTTTTCTTCACATCCTTGTCAAAATTTATCTCCTGTATTTATATATAACTTACATATAATATGAATACTATATATACATTATTTCTCCTGCCTAATGTTAACCCTTTCCTTATTTAAGATCAGGTCATTTCTCCAAGATACCCTGTTGTGTGTGTGTGTGTGTGTGTGTGTGTGTGTGTGTGGTAGGAAATGTACATACATACATATTTTTTTTTGAGAGAGAGAGAGAGAGAGCAAGCACAGGAGGGACAGAGAGAGGGAGAGACAGAATCCCAAACAAGCTCTGTGCTATTAGCAGAGACTCCGACGCAGGGCTTAAAATCACAAACCAGGAGATCATGGCCTGAGCCAAAATCAAGACTCAGACGCCTAACCGACTGAGCCACCCAGGCGCCCCTATCTCCTGTATTTTTGATCATAGTCATCCTAACAGGTATGAGGTAATATCTCATTGTGGTTTTAATTGCTGTCTCTGATAATTAGTGATATTGAGTACTTTTAATATACCCATTCGCCATTTGCATGTCTTCTTTGAAAAAATATTCTGGTTCTTTGCCCATTTTTATTGGGTTGTTTTTTGGTTGGTTTGTTTGTTGCTATTGAGTTGTATGAATTATTTGTATATTTTGGATATTAATTCCTTACTTATGTAACAGCAATCTAAATGTTCAAGTTGTTCCTGCTTTGGGCGATGGGCTCCTTTAAACAGACTTCAGGGTCCTCTAGATATGTTCCCCCTCATACTTCAGACTCTTCCTGGCTTCTGGCACAGTGTTCCATGATCATCTTGTATTTTCTTGCCTGCCCCTCAGATTGTTACTGGAGGGTGGGAGAGACCTTGGTCCCTGTGTCACGGAGCAAATGAATGAATCTCGGGGACAACAGAGAGTGAGCAAAGCAATAGAGTTTATTGAGGAAAGTACAGGCTCTCAAGAGGGAGAGTGGTCCCGATGGGGGAGCCGCTGAGGATTTCTGGCCCTGATTTTTATTGGGACTTTCTCAGAACATTTATGAGACTCCATACATGGCACCCTGGGCGGGTCTGGAATACCTTCATCCTATCCCCCACCCTCACCCCAGAGCCCACAACGTCTTCAACGTCCAACTTGCAGCTGTAGCCTGCTTCCCTGGGCTCCCTTATCTCTCCCTGCCTAGTGTTAGCTCTTTCCCTATTCAGGATGAGATCATTTCTCCGAGGTACCCTGTTTTGTGTGTGTGTGTGTGTGTGCGCGCGCACGTCTGTGTGTGAAGTACCTGGAACCAATCTGGGCACTCAGTGGGTTCTTTGCACTTGAGAGAATGGTGGCTTTGTAGAGGTCAGAGGTAGGGAATATACATAAAATACATACAAATAGATGTATATACGCTATATCTATAACCATCCTGTGATCAGTCATGCCCCAAACATCTCAGTGTTTTAATAACTTGAAATACACAAGTACTCCAAACCTGCAACAATTCAAGCTGACAGTCCTATTGTTTACATTTTCTACGCTTCACTGGTTTTGCGAACTTGATTACCTTTATAAACATTTTTCATCGTCCCTCGGATTTAAGACGGCACCCATTTACTAACATAAAACATTGAAACTAAAAACTAATTTTTCAAAATTAAGCAAGTATATAAGTTACACATATAAATGATTCAAGTTTCAAACAATGTTTTAGATTTCTGAAGTTTACAAATCTTTTTTTAATGTTTTTTTCTGGAGAGAGAGAGAGACAGAGCTTAAGCAGGGGAGGGGCAGAGAGAGGGAGACACAGAATCTGAAGCAGGCTCCAGGCTCCGAGCTGTCAGCACAGAGCCCGACACGGGGCTCGAACTCACCAGCTTTGAGATCATGGCCTGAGCCAAAGTTGAACGCTTAACCAACTGAGTCACCCAGGCGCCCTACATTTTTGAAGTTTTTAAAGCATGAAGCTGCATTGAGACTTTTGGGACCCTCTGACGTCTAATAAGATTCATGAACCCATGTGGGCACATAATTCCAATTTCAGTCCCCCACATTATGGTCATTGGTTCAGTTAATTAATCCTTTCGTGCAATGTCATAGGGGTCCCGATCACTCAGGTGGCCTCAGAGAATATCCTCCAATATCTAGCTTCCCAGGACGCTGGCCACATTGTTGCCATCTGCACCGGCAAACCACATTTCCAATGCAGGGGACGGTCAAAGCACTATCACCCAAAATAAATTCGATCACTGGGAATTCATTGCCAGTTATTTCTGCCCAATATAGGGCACAAGGCAATAAAAACAAAACAAAACAAAACAAAAAAACAGCAAGTGTTGCTTTGTATGTCACGTAAGAAAATCCTATCAGTAAAATTTAGGTTTTACAACAGGCTGTTTCTATGGAAGGAAGGGACTCCTCTGTAACATGCAAGCACAAAGGATTTGAGGAAGTCGTTACATTCTTGCTAAACTCCAAACATTCTGAGGTTTGCTCATGAATTAGGAGGAAGAATGTCTCATGTTTCACTGGTGAGGTTTTTTTTTTTTAATGTTTATTTATCTTTGAGAGAGAGAAAAAGAGAGAGAGAGAGCAAACAGGGGAGGGGCAGAGAGAGAGGGAGACACAGAATCCGAAGCAGCCTCCAGGCTCTGAGCTGTCAGCGCAGAGCCCGACTCAGGGCTCAAGCTCATGAACCGTGAGATCATGACCTGATCGAAGTCGGACACTTAACCAACTGAGTCACCCAGGCGCCCCTACTGGTGAGTTTTTAATGAGACAAATTTAGGGTGTGTCTTGTAATTTCCCCTATTCCCAGGCCCTTCTCTCTTCTCCTCCTCGCTCTGGGGGTCTGCGATAGAAAAAGAGGGAAGAGAAAACTACTATCACTCATCCAGTTGCTCACTGATCTAGTAATTCAGTAACCCAGCGGCAGACATTCTAGGGCCATATTGCCCAATGTGTGTCTTATTTGACTTTCAGCTCCTTACAGGCAGGGACTATGTTTTATTTATTTTACAAGTGGAGGTATGAGTAGCAATAGCTACTGTTGATTGGGCAACCACAGAGGACTACAGCTTTTGCTTATGCCCATGCGATTTCTCGTTGAGATCCTTCTAGACCACATGATCATTCCCATATTCCAGATGAGCGATCAGACTTGGTGCGGGTAAGACCTGTCAGATCTGGCCAATCTTTCCACCAGGGATGCCCCTGCTGCCCAATCCCCCCCTCCGACCCCCCTCGGACAATGCCTTCATGTAATAAGATTCCATCTGTGATTGAATGGGATTGAACTAGACTGGATCATGGCTAACATCAGTGGCCAATACCCAACAGCTCCTGGGACCTATAGTCTAATCAAACTGGGTGGAGGGGGAAGTGAAAAGTACAGTTTTTAAATGACGGGGAAAACTCTGGTCTGGACTATTATCTATCAATGAGACCAGATCAGGTGGCTCCAACTTCTCACTTCTCAGTTTCCAAAACGCTAAAATCAAGTGCTTACACTTGACTGCCATGTTTGTTGCAGCTTTACTATTCTTTACTTCCACTTGTCAAAAATTCTTCCCTCTGCTCTTTTTAGAGACTCTGAAAGTCCTCATCCTGCTAACCTCCTGATTTTAGAAGCAGTCTTGATAAAAGAACATGAAGCAAACTGACTGCTTCTGGAAAAGTAGATGCTTAGCAAATAGAGGTGTGATCTGGGAAGTGATTCCTACTGAGTGAGACTCAAAAGCATCCACGATGTGGCCACGAATGAAAGAAAAGATATTTACATTTCTTCTTCTTCTTCTTCTTGCATTAAAATAAATAAAGCATGCGGGGCACTTGGGTGGGACTCTTGGCTTGGGTCATATTATCACAGTTTGTGGGTTCAAGCCCCATACCCCGCTCTGCGCTGATGGCCTGGAGCCTGCTTGGGATTCTGTCTCTCCTTCTCTCTGCCCCTGCCCTGCTTGTACTCTCTCTCTCTCAAAAGAAATAAACTCTAAAAAAAAATTTAAAAAGCAAACAGACAAAGAAAAACCAAAGAATGAAAAAAACTTAATGGGGAACCATCAGCACCCAAGGTAAAGAAAAGCCAAATATTCCCTAAAACAAAGAGGCTTTTAGATACAGGATAAAAGCTATACAGTCCGTTGCCCTTCCCAGAGGAAAGCCCTTCTGTTGCCTTCTCAGGTTTTGTGAAAATGTGCTGAGTAACAACGGATGGGGCGAATAGCGAACATGTATTTATTTTTAAAAGTATATATTCCGATTTTGCTCATTTAGGCAGAAATTCAAATGTAAACTAATATCAGGACTAGCAAAGAAACAAAAGGAGGTGGGGGAAAGGCTAATAATGTTGCATCTCTGAACACAGCTCCCATACTGGAGCCTGAAAATTAACACCTTCAAGAGCCAGCCGTCATTAGCACGTCAAGAATTAGGGCGATACTTCTTTCAGCTCAGTTAATGAAACAGTTTAAATTTTTTTTTCCCAGAATGTACCATTAGCCCAGTTTAATTCCATGGAGGTCAGAGGAAGTTCACCTGTCAAAAATAGAAGTACTGACCTATAAAGAATTTTTTCCAATGCAGTCTTTCCAGGGCCTGGGAGTTATTCAGAAGAAATACACTCAGGCAGGCGCAGGTGCTGATAACCAGGGAGTTGAATGCTGTTCTCCGCAGGGGCCCGGTAGGCTTGGCTCACATGGGGGCTGCCCCCTCTAACCCTCCCAAACCCAGCAAGCCTTGGCTGCTGGGTGCCCTCAACCTGCATACACTAGCAGGTTGCGGCAACAGGAAATTAGAAACCCCCAAACTGCATCCCCAATCACAGTGGGGGGGGGGTTGGGGGAAGATTTTTTTCACCTCGAAACGCAAACTCCACTTCGAGAAAATTTAATTCTTCTCGATTAAAAGATTATGGGGGTAACTCTGTTGGAAACGGTAGAATTCGCTGATACTTCATCTGCAAGCGAAGGAAGGGCATCCTATAGGGAACAAGGGTGCCCCATATTGAGAAATAGAGGGTATTGTTATTTGCATTACAAAGGATTCTCCCACTTAAGAGAAGTTTCACTGTATTCGTCTTATAATTGACCTGTTTTTTGAAAATGTTTAGACGTTTATTTATTTTGAGAGAAAGAGAGAGAGACAGATTGTAAGTGGGCAAGGGACAGAGAGAGAGGGAGACACAGAATCCAAAGCAGGCTCCAGGCC
Source organism: Crocuta crocuta (assembly GCF_008692635.1). Classification (NCBI taxonomy): domain Eukaryota; kingdom Metazoa; phylum Chordata; class Mammalia; order Carnivora; family Hyaenidae; genus Crocuta; species Crocuta crocuta. The sequence goes on from NW_027533258.1 coordinate 4,248,349, forward strand.
CAGAGCTATCAGCACAGAGCCCAAGGCGGGGCTCGAACTCACAAACTGCAAAATCATGACCTGAGCAAAAGTCGGAGGCTTAACTGACTGATCCACCCATTTTTAATGGCTACATTAAGTTTCATTAAATGGGCTTATTGAATACCCTGTTAGGGTTCATCTGGATTGTTTTCAATTTTTTATTCTGTTTGAGGGACGTCTAAACTGTTTTCTACAGTGTCTGCACCAAAGTACGTTCCCACCCACCATGCACGAGGGCTCCCTTTTCTCCACATCCTCGCCAACACTCGTTACTTCTTGTCTTTTTGATACTGGCCATTCGGATAGGTGTGACGTGATGCCTCACTGTAGTTTTCTTTTTTTAATAAATATTTTTTAATGTTTTATTTATTTCTGAGAGACAGAGACAGCGTGAGCAGCGGAGGGTCAGAGACAGAAGGAGACACAGAATCTGAAACAGGATCCAGGCTCTGAGCTGTCAGCACAGAGCCTGACGTGGGGCTCGGACCCACAAACCACGAAATCGTGACCTGAGCCGAAGTCAGACGCGTAACCGACTGAGCCACCCAGGCGCCCTTCTCATTGTGGTTTTGATTTGCATTTATTTCCGTGATGATGAGTGATGTTGAGCATCTTTCCATGCGTCTGTTGGCCATCTGCAGCTCTTCTTTGGAAAAAAAATATTCACTGGTCCTCCATCATTTATAAATCAGGTTATTTTTTGGCGTTGAATTCTTTATATATTTTGGATATTAATCCCTTATCGGACAGATCATTTGCAAATACATTCTCCCATTGAGTGCATGTGAGCACATTGTAATGTATATAATTATCGAACCTCCATGCTGTATACCGAAAACTAATATATTATGTCCACTATACTTCCACAGGACGTTTTAAAAATGTTTTTGACTTTTATAAAGAATGCCGTGGTTTGAATTCGGTCAGCTAATTGCTTACTCACTTCTCCATTTTTTTTCTTTAGAATCAGTTTCCACATCTGAAATTCTGCTGGATGATGTGCACATTTAAAGCACCTGCTTGCTGTTCGTTGCAAAACCGCCATCCAGAAATGTGACCCTGAAGCGTGCAGTTCTTTATCACCACTTGGATGGAACAGTATTGTAGGCTAGCTGTTGCTCTTCTCTTTTTCCTTTTCCCAGCTTTTTTTCTGCCTTGTTTGCAAGCAGCCTGCCTGGTGGTCCCGGTAGACAGAGAGATAGAGATCAAGTCACGATGTCGCGATATCTAACTGGAAAAGCCTTTAGGGGCAATGTCCCAGTCCTTCAGATCTTCTTAATCTTGTTCCACTTGTCATTTGTTGTTGTTGTTGAATTTGGTATTTCCTCAACTATGTGCTCCTTTTGAGTCATCCAGATGCCAAGCCAGCCAGCACCTTCTCCAGTCTCTGCGACCATCCGAGGGGAGGTAGTTATTATTTCCCACAGTCACGGAATTCTATGAAATCATACTTGTGAATTACTTTTGAGTAGCTAACTATGTTTGAAGTCTCTTTGAGGAGACCTAGGATGAGATACAAGGTTTGTGTTGCTGGTCTGGGGCAGGGAAGGCTGGGCATTCTCTAACTTTGATCCCAGACTCTTCACCAGGCTAATGAGTTCGGGTCAACACTTTCCATACCCTGGAGGAGTAAAATCCCCTTTCGCTTATAATACATCCCCCTTCCTTTTTTTAAAGGTTGGATATATTTCTGCTACTTAAAACCAAAGACCCTCCAGATTTAGAGAAGATGTGACCCCATCCAGGGGAAGAAGCACAAGACAATGCCTCGAGAAATTGAAATGCAGGAAAGACCCTCAACAGCTTGTATCCCAAAATGTCAAGTAAGAATTAAAATAAATGTCAGATAATATTAAGATAAGACTCATTCCGTTGGTGCTTCATGTTTTCAATATCCGAAAGACTGAATCATTTACAATGGCATTTGCTCTCCCACCACCTGCCAAAAGTTTGACAAACCAACCTCAAGAAAAGACAAAAAAAAAAAATCATTGTTTGCAAAGTCTGGAAAGGTCTTGGCTTTTGCTCAGGTTTTGTTTTGAAGGCACGGAGGTACCTTTTCAATGGTTGCTTTCTGGGATGTTTCTGGATCCATTTGGCACTGGGGCCCAGAATAGAAGAAGAATTCCTTTGTCATCTTTCCTCAGTCTGGTTTCATAGATTTTTTTCTAGGAAGGAAGGAAGGAAAAGAAAGAGAGAGAGAGAGACAGAAAGAAAGAAAGAAAGAAAGAAAGAAAGAAAGAAAGAAAGAAAGAAAGAAAGTTTGTCAGCTTGGTACTAATTTAAATAGGTATAAATTCCAGGCTCATGACTATGCATCGTTTTTGTCGACATTTCCCAGGGTGTTAGAGGCAAGGTACAGTTGCAAAGGGCTTTTGTGTTGCCCAGATGCTGTCTGACAGTGAGGCAGAGAGGGACGTAGCCGTCGTGAGGTAGAGAGGCCGTTCCTTGGTGATAACCCATGTGGTACTTGACCTTTACCCAATCCTCGTGCTGTCTGTGGGATCCTCATACTATCAGTGGCTTTAATACGTTACCTAACCTACAATGTCCAAATACGATACAAGGTGCCTTATACTTTGGGAAACAATATAGATTGAAAAGGATGATAACGTTTCTAGAAAACTTTAGGATATTTCACATTAGACATTTGCTTCTAGGGGCGCCCAGGTGGGCTCAGTCGGTTAAGTGTGGACTCTTGATCATGATCAGGTCACGATCTCAGGGTGGTGAGCTCAAGCTTTGCAATCCTTGCTTGGGCTTCTCCCTTTCTCTCTGCCCAGCCGCCACTCATGCGCGTACACACACACTCTCTCTCTGTCTCTCAAAAATAAATAATAAAAAAACTGAAAAAAATAAAAATAAAAAAATAAAGAAATTTGCTTCTGAAGCATGAAAACACCTGGAGCAAAATAGACTCGGCTTATATAAGCTAAGGAGCCTTAACACTTTAAGCGCACAAAAGAAGTCTTGCCTCTTGCAGAGCATATGACTTAAAGGACACGTACTGTAATCTTTTTCTGGGAAGGACAGATTGAAAAGGTGGCCAGCCGTCCGACAGTCCGGGGTCATTGCGCTCATGGTCTCCATTTCCATCTGGGCTGCAGACTTCTTGCAGTGTCCCTGTCCGCACCCTAGACCACACCACCCGAATCCGTTAGGAGTGGCCCCATTATCTCCAATACCAACTCTGAACCTCCGTTCCTCATTGGTTTAATTTTTGAATAATGTTACTCATTGGCTTAATTTTTAAAGAGTATACATACTTATACAACAGGGTTTTGTGATCGTTTCGTGATTTCTCTATCCTGGATCTCATTTTAGGGAACATTTTCCAAAAGCGCACAGTCAGCTGTTGGAATGTTGTGTCTTTGAAGACCTTTGTGTGCCCCACCCTGCAAAAATCCTGTGGGGCTCAGTCCCCATAGGTGGCTCAGTCCATTGAGCATCTGACTCTTGATTTTGGCTCAGGTCATGATCTCACGGTTTGTGAGTTTGAGCCCTGTGTTGGGCTCTGGGCTGACAGTATGGAGCCTGCTTGGGATACTATCTCTCCTTCTCTCTCTCTGTCCCTCCCTGCTCATCCTGTCTCTCTTTCTCAAAATAAATAAATAAACTTAATTTTTAAAAAAAGTAAATACTTGGAGATACGTTGGTTGATTTTATCCTTATGAAACCCTTTTCTTTTTTTTTTTAAATATTTCATTTATTTCTAGGAGAGAGAGAGAGAGACAGCGTGAGCAGGGGAGGGTCAGAGAGAGAGAGAGTCACAGACTGAAACAAGCTCCGGGCTCTGAGCTGGCAGTCAGCACAGAGCCCGACACGGGGCTTGAACCCACAAACCGCAAGATCATGACCTAAGCCAAAGTCGGATGCCTAACCAACTAAGCCACCCAGGCCCCCCATTATGAAACCCTTTTCAATTAGGTAATATTAAATGGCATTTACTTGTCTTAGTATTCTATTTCTCTCTACCAGGCATGGGCATGCTAGGGGAAAACATGAATGGGAATATTGAATGTTGAAAGTTGTGATCAACTGAAAAGAGAAAAACAGATAACCACCAGGAATATTTTAGGCTCACTTCCAAATTCTGCTTAGCTTGAGAGAATTTTGCTTTAGGCCACACTGGATTCAAAGGGGGATATTTAGGGATCCAGATAACATGGTATGTTGAAATAACAGCAGACTAAATTAACAGAGAGTGTGGGCTCATGTGATTTCTCAGAGTCAAACATTCATTCATTTACCCTCCCTTTAACTCAGCAAACGTTCATTACATCAAACACACGACCAGCACTGACAACATGCTATTCTTAATCATGGGCCCATGTTGAATGGAATCCAGAATTCATATCCAGCATTTAAAAAAAGTTTATTCATTTTTAAGAGAGAGATAGAGTCGAGCAGGGGAGAGACAGAGAGACAGGGAGATATAGAATGCGAAGCAGGCTCCAGGCTCTGAGCTGTTAGTACAGAGCCCGATGTAGGGCTTGAACCCACAAACCGTGAGATCATGACCTGAACTGAAGTCAGATGCTTAACCCACTGAGCAACCCAGGTGCCTCTATTTATTTTTTAAATGGTTAATTTTTTATTTTGAGGTGGGGAAGGGAGGGGCAGAGAGAGAGAGGGAGACACAGAATGTGAAGCAGGCTCCAGGCTCCGAGACACTTAACCGACTGAGCGACCCAGGTGTTCCCACAGCACTTTTTTTTTTTTTTAAAGAATGTGAACAGAGTTATAAAGAGACATGAAGTTGCAGCTATTAGTTTCCTGCAAGAATTGCCTTGTTTAGCAATAAGGCTTCTTGTAAAACCCTTCTCACTTGGAATCACTTAGATTAGGATTTGTGTCACCAAGAAGCATGCATTACTGGATCCAGACTATCCCAACTGTGAATTTCCCGGTTGTGCTAATAAATCTATTCAGAGAATATTCTGCATGATAATTTGCTAAGCTTCCACTTCCTTCTATCCCTGGGCTGCTGATGCTCAAATAAATTCTTCCAGGGATGGGGGGGGATGACCTTTAAAGGGTCAGGCAAGGAGTAAATGAGTAAAGATGTGTCCGTCTTTCTTTTTCCTTCTGCAGATATCAGTTCAGAGGAGAGATAGGTTAACAAAACAGACTCGTAGGAGATGTGATGAAGGCCAAGTTCTGCAGGCTATGGAGCTCAGCTGGTGTCTCCGATGAAGGAAATTCAGGGACATCTTTTCATAGGAGAGTTCCAGGGGGAAAAACATCTGTTTTCTCAAACTTAAGAAAGTGATACATCTTTTCTGTTTGTAACCTGGTTAAGACAGAGAGTGCTTTGAGTCCTGGGGTGCATGGGTTGGGAGGTGTTGGGTCTGCCTTTGGTGACATATTTGTAAGTATGATTTCTACATTGTCTTCTATCATAATCGCCTTCTAGCAGCAAAGAAAAGAAGCTTTCTTTATAGAGAGAGGAGAAATGCTTTCAAGCCCCTCCCAAACTGAGCCACTCCAGTAACATTTATTCATGATTCCTGCCTGTCTCCATCATGTTCCAGCACTACCATTGCTGACCACACCTCACCCCGCTGTGATGGCTCTGCTATTCTCCACTGTACCCCCAACGCACCCTGCATATGTATTTATTCCAGGACTTTCAGTATTTCTCTTACTTTTTTATTTATTTGTTTATTTATTTTAATGTGTTTCTTTATTTTTGAGAGAGAGACAGAGCAAGTGGAAGAGGAAGCAAAGAAAGACGCACGTGCATACACACACAGAGAATCCGAACCAGGCTCCGAGCTGTCAGCACAGAGCCCGACATGGGGCTCAAACCCATGATTAGTGAGATCATGACCTGAGTTGAAGTCGGTTCAACTGACTGCTCAACCACCCAGGCGCCCCTGTATTTCTCTTACTTTTAGACCTGTATGGTTCAGTAAGGCTGGCAATAACCCTGGGGGGTGCAATTTGAGACTTTGTGGGGAGGGAGGAGGCATTTTTTGGTGGCCAAAATGATTTGCAGGATACTGTTGACAGTTGATGAGTGAAGACCACGGACGCTGGGCATTCATGCGATTCAGAGGACGGGCACACAGAAAGCAAAACAGTGGCTTACCTGTCTTGACTTGTCAGTGTTCAGCTGGACGTTCATGTAGATGAAAACGCAGCTTATGCCCTTCAAGCCTACACTCTCAGTTCACATTAGGTACAAAGTAAATTTCTACACTTTCGTATATACTGAATTTTGCATAGAAGTGCAACTACTATGTAAACCAAGACACGATTGGACATTGTTTTGCTTGCAACTTAACTAACCGTTCACTACCGTCAGTGGCCATGCTTCTTATGGTAATGGAGTCAACGAAAAGTGACAAAATAATGCAGGGCTGGGATAGCACCTGTCACATTCAAGGTGACTCTGCATACGGGATGGGCATTAGATGACTTCACTGCAATGGGTCCTTGCTGAGCATTTGCATATTGAAACACGTATTCTTCTCCTATGCAGCACTTTTATTTTTTATTTCTGTTACAAAAAAGGCGCTGCATTGATTTTTTGATGTATGAGTAGATGGCACAAACTATGCCTATAAATAAAATAAAGTACAGGATAGTAATAGGCGCGATTACAAAATGTTATTTAAAAAAAAGGAATGCTCAGTCTGATAGGGTTGCTCAGTACTATGCCAGACCATAACTTCCATGAAGATTTTCTTATCATTCAAGGATAACGATCCTGTTTATAACTTTGTCACTAGTTCATAACAGAATGCCTTTGGTGGGAAGACACCAATATATGTTAATGTTTATTTAATGCATGTAACCTGCGTTTTCTGTTTCTTGGTAATTGAAACCCTTCAAATGTTAATACGAGTTTATGGTTCTCTGCAAAATAATTTCCTCTAAACTATTTCAGGAGTTATCAAGGAGTGTCTAACAGCAAATAAGGTCGGCTTTGTAAGGCATCCGTCATTTTTATAACAAAAACAGAGCTACATATACCTGGGTGCTGTGTCTGAGAAAGGTCACTTTACAACTGAGTTAAGAAGGAATTACTCAGTAAATGGCCTTGAAAATAAAATGTCACTATTCATGGTGACAAAAAAGCAGATCCCTGCCTCACGCAATGCACAAAAACACTTTCCAGATGGAATAAAGAGATACATCTGAAAAGAAAACTTTTAAAGTTTTAAAATAATACATACCAATATGTTTTTATGAACTTGGAATAAGGAAGAGCTTTTTAAACAAAATGCCCAAATCACGAGTCAATAAAAAAAAAAAAGGGTAAATTTGACCCTATTACATTTTTAAGACTCTGAACTGTAAGATACCGTAAGGTTTAGCATTTCTTTTTTTTTATTTTTAAAATGTATATTTATTTTTGAGAGTGTGTGTGAGCAGGGGAGGGACAGAGAGAGAGAGACAGAGAGAGAGACAGAGAGAGACTGAATCTGAAGTAGGCTCCGGGCTCTGAGCTGTCAGCACAGAGACCAACTTGGGACTCAAACCCACAAACTGTGAGATCATGATCTGAGCTGAAGTCGATGCTTAACTGACTGAGCCACCCAGGCGCCCCAAGGCTTTGCATTTCTTAACACAGTAGACTTGGAAAAAAAATATGAGCAGCGGCATCATTCACGAAGTATCCAGGATATATTCTTACGACTGCTTTAAGCCAATAAGAACAGGACAAACAAGACAAAAGTGGAAAAAGTAGATAAATCAGTCAGTGGGAAATTCAAATGACCAACAGAGCCCTGGAAAGTTATTCACCGTTACTAACAACCAAGAGAAAGAAAGTGGAAATGTCATACAGTTTTACACCCTTCAGCCTGGGAAAAATTAACACATTTAAACCAAAAAAAAAAAAAGTGTTAGTGTATATTCAGACTCTCAAATGGAGCAGATCAGAGTGTAAGTTGATACCGCCACCCTTGTGAAAAATTTGCCATCTCTAATGAAGTTCGCTATTAACTCAAATCACCAGATCCATCTCTAGATAATTACTGTTAGGGGAGTGTATTTCAAACTGCTGTTGAGCAATCCACTGTGGAACGTGTCTTTTACAGGACAACCCAGTCCACATCCATTTGTGAATAAAATAAAACAGAACTTCAGAAAATATTCATTACCCTGAACTGCGTGTGATATACTCATATTTTTTTATACTTCTCTATCATCTTCTTTAAAAAAAGCGTTGGGGGGCGCCTGGGTGGCTCAGTCGGTTGAGCATCTGCCTTTGGCTCAGGTCACCATCTCACGGTTCAAGAGTTTGAACCTCGCCATCGGGCTCTGTACTGACAGCTCAGAGCCTGGAGACTGTTTCAGATTCTGTGTCTTCCTCTCTCTCTCTGACCCTCCCCCACTCGTATTCTCTCTCTCTCTCACAAATAAATATTTTTTAAAATTTTATAAAAAGTGTTGGAAGTGACTCATTACATTGATTTCACAACCCTTTCATGGGTCACCACCAATACCCCCCAAAAGAAATGTTCAAACAGCACATGGAGATGTGTGGGAGGGTGTTCGTTGTGACACCATAAAGTTTGACGTTGTAGCATCATAACCTGTTCCTCGTGACCCCCCAAGTTCATATCCATAGAATTGCAGAATTTCTGAGAATGTAAGAATCATTGAGTTACTTTGGCTACTTCTCTACTGTCTTCTCTAGCTGCAGTACCTGAGGGTAAGGGAAAGGAAATGACTTGGCCAAGGACACACTGAGTGGATGCGGGGTTGTCACAGAACGCAAGTCCCCTTCTCAGCCAATTTCTCCGCACAGACCCTCCATTTCCCCTCTTTGGAAACTGGTGAACCATCAAACATTGATGACCATTTCAAAGCCAAAGAGGTTATTTTTTTGGCTCCAACAAAAGGCTTTTGTCATGGAGACTTTGAAGTTCTTTGAACTTCTTGGGCTAAAAGCACCAGCTGAATGTGATGATACTCTTCCTTTTAAAGGCAGTCTCCATGTCTTAGGCGATAAACAAACGCCTGTCCATTTTCCTGTGGCCTTCAGATCTGTGTTTCTCTCTTACCATCCATTAGACATTCCTTTCTTACCCGCAGCAATTAGAACACCTACTTGGGGCCAACCGATGGTTGTCACTATAAGTTTTTCTTGCAATAGCTTGATTTAATCATCTGCTGATAAAAATCTCTCAGCTGGAAAACTCTCATGGTGATAGAATTATGCCATGATGTTGGGTTACGAGCAGCAGTGAATCTAAAGAATCAGTTAAAGTGGCCAGATGAGAAGACTTATAGGACAGGTGACTGGCTCAAAAAGGGTTGGAAAAATTGGTTCAATATGTACTATTGGAGTACTTCAAGGTGAACAAAGATATAACAAAGTAGGAGGTATGAGTTTCAAATCACCAAGAGCACGTTTCCCAAATGGCTACTCCACACATCACTTTTCCATAAGATGTCACAAGATGTATTAGGAAAAATATGTTCTGAGTTCAAATAAGGCTGTGAACTCTGATTTAATATATTTAAACAAATTGCTTAAATGCTGAGATTCTTCGGAGTTCCACGTTTTTGATACTTACCATAATTTCCTCACAACAATATCCAAATGCTTCCCTGCCTTGTTTCATCATGGAATGTGTTATATATTGTTTTCTCCAGAGTTTCAGTTAACACTTCCTCAAATTATTAATTTACCGAAGTTTCTGTGGACAGCACTACACTAGGGGACAAAAAAAGTACGTAAGAAAGAAAATGAACAGTGTAGCAAAGGGGACATAAAATGCTGAAAGTCTAAAACAAGACAATAGAAGAAAATTATGGTATTTATAACACTCTAGGTGGATTAAACAGCCATACTGAAATCAAAGATTCTCAGATGAAAAGCCAAATGAATTTTAATTTTAAAAGACTCAGAGGAATAAACAGAAAGTTAGAAGAGCAGAAAATGAGAAAGACTGTCTTTGTATTATAAACTATAAACTTTATATTTTATATATAAATGGTACGTACAAATTTTATATTATAAATTTTCAAGAAGAAGGAGGGAAGGAATGAGCAAATAAAGAAAGGAAAGAAGGAGTGAAGGAAGAAAGGAAGGAGAAAAGAAAACAAAGAAGAGAAAAGTAGGTTGGCAAAATTAACATCAGGAACAACAAAATTTATAACAAAATTAAATTTTGGAAATGGGGAGACACAATTTACAATGAAACATAGTTTCATATACTTGTGAGCCTATCTAGTCCAAGTGACCTAAGATTGAAATATATAAATAATAGATATATGAATATACATGTAGGGTCAAAAACACAGGGATGATCATTAAACTAAATCATTGGGCTAGACCAATAGATTAAAAGTACATAATGACATAGATGATTTGAGTAATATAACTAATAAGGTTACTTTACCAAGTCTGTTATATATCAAACCTTATTCCTAAGAAGATACAGTTCTTTCTAAAAATCCATCAGATACCTATAAAAATCATTATTACACTAGGCTATAAGTAAAACCTCAATGAATTCTGAAATCTAGAAATTAAACAGGCAAAAATCTATGGATACAGTATAGTGTCAAGAAGTGGAAAGAATAAAACTGAATTAGATTCTTAGGAATTCTGCTTAGTGAAAGTATTTAGGAAAGCTTCTAAAGCTTCTAGGTAATCGACAACTAAAAAGGATCTTATTTAGACCAAAACTCAAATTGAACTTTACAAAATTGTGTAAGACAATGGGAAAAAATATGAACACTATGAGATATTTGATATATTAAATATTTATTATTCACTTTCCAGGGTGATAGTGTATTATAATTACATTTTTAAAAGTCCTTATCTTTAGAGATAGGTACTGAGATATTTATGATTTGTAAGTGATTCATGTCATTGATGTCGGAAATATACTTCAAATTATCCAGGGTCCAGGAAGGAGTGAATAGGGCTATAGCTGAAATAAGAATGAGCATGTAGTGATAATTTCAGAAGTTGGGTGATAGGTACATTGAACTCACTCTAGTTTTCTGTCTACCTGTTCATGTACTTGAAATTTTCCATAATAAAAGGTTAAGAAGAAATGAGAATAATTCTCATCCTTCAGGCCCTCTTCCCCAGAGGGTAATGTTGTACTGTAATTTTATTTACTCACTTTTTACCCCTAGTCTGTGATTTTATTAAAACATGTTTTGATTTACTTCTGTAGGCAGAATCTCTTTCAGGCGTCTTTGAACACAAACCTTCATAGCACAGAGTCCAAAAAACAAAATCTCATCGACTCTGCCTACTATTAATTGTTGACAGTATGTTTATATTTATAATTATTCTTTGAACTTACAAGCAGATGGGCTTAAGAATGATCTTTTGGACACTGTCTTGTTCATAAGTAGAGAATCATCTGTATTCTCAACACCTAGTACTTTGTCTATAAATATAGAAATGGATACATGGATAAATAATAATAATAATAAACCTCAACAATAAGTACACAACCTGATTTAAAAAATCGGGCCAACGACTTTAACAGACACCTCACTAAACAAGATAAACAGGTGGCAAATAAACTTATGAAACGATCTTTCACATCATATGTCATCAGAGAAAGGCACATTAAAGCAACAGGAAGATACCACTACATACCTATTAGAATGGCCAAAATCCAGAATACTCACACAACCAAATGCTGGCGAGGATGTAGAGTAATAGAAGCTCTCATACACTGCTGGTGGGAATGCAACAATGTCACTTTGGAAGACATTTTGGTGGTTTCTTACAAAACCAACTTACTTTTGTCATACAATCCAGCAGTCATGTTCCTTACTATTTACCCCAAGGAAATGAAACCTTGTGTCCACACACAAACTTACATATGGAATTTTATAGCTGCCTTACTGATAATGGCCCAAACTTGGAAATAACCAATAGGTCCTCCTGTGGATGAATGGATAAATAAATTGTGGTACACCCAGGAAATGGAATATCATAAAAAGAAATGAGCTATCGAGTCACAAGGAGACAGGCAAGAAACATAAATACTATCACTAAGTAAAAAAAGCCAATCTGGAAAGGGGACGTACAGTATGATCACAACTACATTACATTCTGGAGGAGGCAAAATGATGGAGACAATACAAAGATCAGCAGTTGCAGGGTGGGGAGCGCGGGTGCAGGGTGAACAGGGAGAGCACAGCCGATTTTTTTTAGGGCAGTGAAAATACTCTGTATGATATCATAATGATGGATATATGTCATTATGCATTTGTCTAAACTTACAGAATATACAACATCAAGAGTGAACATCAAGGTAAACTAGGGACTTTGGGTGATTGTACGACATCAGTGTAGGTGCGTCCTTGCTTAAAAATGCACCATTTTTGTGAATGATGTTGATAATGGGAGAGGGCTGTGCATGGGTGGAGCAAGGGGCCCACAAGAATCCTCTCGATTTTGTTGTAAACCTAAAACTGCTCTTAAAAAGTAAGTCTTTAAAAAATAAATAATAATATTTAAAAATGATATTAGAACAAATTCAAACACAATGAATCAATGAAAATTCATGAATCATGGGGCACCTGGGTGGCTCAGTGGCTCAGTGGGTTGACTGTTGACTTCTGCTCAGGTCATGATCAGGTTCATGCGTTCGAGCCCCACATGGGGCTCTGTGCTGACAGATCAGAGCCTGGAGCCTGCCTTGGATTCTGTGTCTCCCTCTCTCTCTCTGCCTCTACACTGCTTGTGCCTTCTCTCTCTCTCTCTCTCTCTCTCTCTCTCTATCTCAAAAATAGACATAAAAAAATTAGGAGCACTTGGGTGGCTCTGTTGGTTAAGCACCAACTTCAGCTCAGGTCATGATCTTATGGTTCATGGGTTCAAGCCCCTTGTCGGGCTCTGTGCTGATAGCTCAGAGCCTGGAGCCTGCTTTGGATCTGTGTCTCCCTCTCTCTCTGCTCCTCCCCGACTCACGCTCTGTCTCTTTCTCTCTCAAAAATAAATAAACGTTAAAAAAAATTAAAATAAAAGAGAATTCATGAATCATAAAAATACTAAAAGTACAGAAAACTCATTGATAACTATTTGAGACAACTATTACACTAAGTCCTTGCTTTGCTGATTCTTCACTCATGGGAAAGAATATATTTTTCTGAAGCATTAAAACAAATAATTATGTAAACCCTAATGGAATTATTGATTCAGGAAATTATTATGAATCAATGTTAAGACAATTGGATAAACTGGATTTTCAAATAGCACACAACACAACATACTCACAGAGGGGGGAAATGTGATTGCACAACAAATGCATCAGACTCTTATCACTGCAAGACTGTGGTTGATCTTTTTAAAAAATATTTTTAAATGTATTATTTATTTCTGAGAGAGAGAGAGAGAGAGGGAAAGAGACAGCGTGGGCAGGGAAGGGTCAGAGAGAGAGGGAGATACAAAATCTGAAGCAGGCTCCAGGCTCTGAGCTAGGCATCAGCACAGAGCCCGACACAGGGCTTGAACCCACAAACCCTGAGATCATGACCTGAGCCAAAGTCAGACGCTTAACTGACTGAGCCACCCAGACGCCCCAACCAGTGGTTGATCTTAGTGTCTTGCCCCATGTTAGCATCACAAATGGTGGAATAGCTGATGTGTTCTGGTGTGATTCAGCACATCACATGATAGGTCCAAATATTTGACTTGAGCACATCGAGCTATAGACCTAACTCCAGTTTACTAGATACATATGGGATGGAAGAACAAGCTAAATGATATAATGAGTAAGAAACCAATGACGGTAGGATGAACATCTGGATGATGATTGGCCTGATCTCTTAAACCAGGGCTTGGAAAGAGACCTAAGGATTATAACAAACAAAAGCAATGTGTAGTTGTGGATTAGATAAGATTTTGAAAAGAATAAAAGCTGAAAGACATTGAAGACAATTAGAGGAATATGAATAGTGTCTATCAGGCAATATTTACCTATTAGGTAAAATAAAAAATTATCAAAATGGAGAGATGAAGAATATTAACCAAATAGTTACAAAGAAGTATATACAACATGAACTCATTTTGTATAAAAATTATAAAAGGGTCTGAAAAGATACCTGCTATATTGTTAGGAAGAACATTCTGTAAATAGTGAGATTTAATGTTTCTATACTCTTATTTTTGTTCTGTGTATTGTATAATCTTCTAGAATCCATACATCTGCTTCTAGAATAATGAGAAGATACTTTAAGAAATACAACATAGGTAAAAGACTCCATCTACAAGAGTATCCAAAATAAAAACACAGTTTTTATTTTAAATACATTGGGTTCTCATAATTTTCTTAAAACTGATCTATAAATGTTGTGCATCTTCAGTCCCAATTTTAACTAGGCAAGTTTTAAAAATCTTTATTACCATAGCACTAAAAGCAACAGCCATAAAAGAAAATGGACACTTACATGAAATTCATAACTTCTACAGTGTGGAAGTTAATTGAATGGCCAATGTTGAGCAAGGGGGATGGGAGGGATTTTACCACACAAACAACAACTTAATAGCCTTAATATAGAAAACAAATTTTGTATAAATCAATGAGGGGAAAATAATCCCCCTTGCCAAAAAGGCAGATAATCTTAATACATACCTAAGAATTATAAAGGCATAGGGAAGAACATATTTGGCTCCTGGTACCCCATGGACAGCCCCTAGGTAAAGAGGGGCATAATTCGTAGCCTGACTCTCTACATGGGGACTGCAGACATCTCCAACAGTGGGTCTATAAGCGTGTGAAGCAGGATGCATAATGCTACAAAGCGACAGGAAGTGGGACTGCTGGGTAAAGCTGAACACAAAAGTCTTATCTAAAGGATACCCAAATCATTGCTCTTTTTAGAAACTAAATTTCTCTCATTTCCCCAAATGGACCACCCTTCTCTAACCTCTGTGTGAATACTGAAAAAGTATGATAGTCTGAGAAGCTCTGGAAAATACACTTTAGGCAATCCCCAGACATTCTTTGGATGAGTGATAAAAGAAATATTAAATACACCAATGGCCTTCTGATGTAGATTTTTTTTTAAGGTGCAAATGATACGAAGCGGGCACCAGACCTTTGAGCCACTTGCACTCGAGTTAAAAAGGGGGCCTTAGGTGACTCAAGAGATCAGTTGTAGCTGAGCTAGTAGACAGCTATGTGCTAGAAGGCAGGAGTTGGGAGAGCATGGTGAACGGGAAGAGAAGTTGAGAGAACATACCCTCTATCAACCAGCGTGGTAGTGGTAGGCAGGGACAGAGCCAAGGGGAAGCCATTGCCCAGATAATGATTGCCATTTGTGGGACCCATTGGCCTGGCTGTCACCAGGTCTCCACACACATCTTATTTATAAGAACAGCTTTGTACTGGGATGTGTAGTGTAACCCCCGCCAAATTCATATCCACCCAGAGCCTCGGAGTGTGACCTCATTTAGAAATACACCCTTTGCAAATTTGTATTATTTATTTAGGTAAGATGAGGTCATACTGAGTTAGGGTGAGCCCCAAATCCAGTGACTGGTGTCCTTATACGTAGGCCATGTAAGGGAGAACCCCATGTGACCATGGAAACGGAGACTGGATTGCCAGCAGCCACCAGAATCTAGAAGAAGGAAGGATGCTTCTTCCCTAGTGTCCTAAGAGGGAGCCTGGCCCTGCAGACACCTTACCTGCAGACTTCTAACCCCCAGAACTGTGAGTGAATAGCTTTCTGCTGCTTTAAGCCCCCCTCAGTTTGTGGTATGTTGTTAGTACAGCCCCAGGAAGCTAACACAAACCTCATGTTTGGCAGTGGCGGAAGAGACCAGGCTGAAAATGTGGGGGTGAACATGAACAAAAAGTAAGTCAAAAAAGAATACCAGCTAGCTTTTTATGAAACTAGACAACTTGATCTTCAGTTTTCTACGGCGAAGCAACATGCAGCAGCGGCCAGGAAAACAATAAGGAAATCTGTGTGGGGGGGAATCTTGCCCTTAATAAATATACTATAAATCCTCTAAAAGAATGTGGTCCTGGTGCGTGAACAAGCAATACAGACAAGCAGCGGGATGGAGTTTCTACTCCATCCAGCAATGAACTCCCCTTCATGCGGAGGTTTTATACCCAATGATTTTATCACATGCTGTTGTGTTGGTAAACTTGTTTCCCCCAAAGACTCTCAGCTCAAAACATTCCTCCAACAGGAAACAGGGCTTGGGGTAAGGCTAAAAGGAACTTGGGTTTTTGAAGACATTGGGAGAGCCACTGGCCTTTGAAGGTGGCTAAGGTAATGAACAGAGCATCCAGGAAAAGATTCCATCCTTCTTCCGCAAGATCACAGGGTCACAAGTGAGAGGGCAGCACTGAGAACGATGGATCAATGTGGGGGAAGGGTGAAGCCAACTACATGCCCAGGCGAAAGGGCATGAACATTCTGATCAGAAGTAAAGAGGTTTGCATCTGGAAAAGGAGGGATCCAAGCCATCGAGACCACAGCCAAGGTGTAGACTGGTCCTGAAGCCCACATGCAGACTCAACCAAGGCAAACATCACATTTTCTTCTATGGCCGCCGTACTATGAGGCATGATGAGCAAACAGGAAATGGATACTGAGTGAGAATTGCCTCTGGATTGTCCCCCGTGTGTCCAGTGTATTTCTCCCCCAGGAGCACCACTGACCATCTGGGCTGGGCCCGGGTGGCTCCAAAACAGTGCTGAGGGGAACGACAGAGTTTACACCAAACAGTGAGAGACACCTGTGCTCTTTAGACTGCAAATGTCACTTCAGTTGTATGACTCTGGGAAGTGGAAGAAAGATGTGTGTATCTTCCCCACTTCTTTCAATAAAGCATTTACTATGCTTTTCTGCAAGGCAAGAGTGAGCAGAGGCTAACACGGGCTTAACACTTTATTAAAAAAAAAAAAAAAAGACTGACATCTCCTTGAACAACTGAGTCAGAACTCGTGAGTGAAAATCCCAGTGATTTTCAAATCCTTGACTTCACTTTTTTCCATCCCCAAGTCAATACTCTCAAGTGGCAACTTGAGTTGTGAATTGGTGATAAATAGCACAGTTCAATGTGTCCAAACCTAAAATGATACCAAATGGAACATTTTCTCCAGGTTTTCTAGAATATGTGCTTCTGATTGATTTCATACATTTGGACTCAATGGACTTTTTAAGAGGAAGAAATTAATTGCTCTTAATAAAAGTTCAATTTATGTTTGATTCTTGCCTAATTCTTGGAATAAGACTGATTTTTGGTCTTTCCTTTCCTTTTTTAGTAATCCTAAAAGAAATAAATAGATAAGTGAGCAGCACATTGACCCCTTTTTTGTTCTCTAACCCCAAAAGTCATGTCATTGACTTCTTTATTTATTCTATATTTACCAGATCAATAAAGCCTCCAAAGCTCTTTCTTTTTCTTGTTCAAACAAAAACAGCAAATTCTCTGCTCTCACACCCTCGTTTCACTCAGGAATTTGCTTTAATCATAATTAAATTAAAGCTCCTGAAGTTCTCTTCAACAACCAATGTTAGAAGGATTCCCAGCAAATAGTTTTGCAAAGCCTGTAATTTGGGTAGTAATGCAATCAGCTCATCACCGGGATTTGCAGCAATGACTACGTTTTAGCTCAACACCATGCCTAAAAAGCATTTTAATGGGCTCAAAATGACCATAAGTGCTATTTGCAAAGGCCCGAAAATTGTGGATAATGATATTCTGTGCAGGAAATAATTCTCTTCAGCTAATCCCACACACTCTGTTCATTTTGCCTGCTCAGGTTTTACATGATGCGACTCAGAATTGTATCAGAGCTCGTTGGGTCACAAACCAGTAACATGGCTGGAATTCTTTGGTTCTTACTAGAAGACGTTTGACACCATCTTTTGGCTGAGGCCAAGCAGAGAGTGAAGGCAGTTTTCTGACTAATTTGGAGCAAATTAGCCATATCATCAGCTTTCCCATTGACTTAACTTTGACTGTGAAGAGCAAAACACTATGGCCATGCATAAAACCAATCGGATCTTGAGGCTGGAGTCACCTTTCTGATGAGTCAACTGATTAGCTTAACGTTGTTGACCTGCATTTATCAGATATTCTTCTGTCGGTCAATATGGCTGAGCTAATAGACTGTGCAAGTGTTAGGTGAGATTTCTACCAGGTCCCTTTTCCACATAAAACTATTGTAGGTCAGGCGAAATGAACTGGGTGTTCCGGAAAATTCAGTTAAAAAAAAAATCCCTTGGTGTTTGTGTCCCAGCCAGCGGCAGATGGCGAGGACCCCAGCTTGGTCCAGGGTTGACGACTGTCAGTCAGAGCCCAAGAGTGTCCTACGTGCCACAGTTGACCTCTACAGATTGATATGGCCAATTAATCCAAGTGGGGTCCATTCAGTGTTTATGCAAAAATACCATTTCACTTAAAAAGTTCACAAGGGAAGTCTGTGTGTTTGACGAAGGATGAACAAGAATAGTAGTGTGGAAGTCAGCCAAAAACCAGTTTGGTTGAGATTGAACTCTTAAGTCCTAAATTCTCACGAATGTATGGAGCGAAAGCTTAGTCATCACTTATCTGCATGTACACATGACTTAATTCCCTGATTATTTTAGAGCCTCTTTTAAGGAAGAGATTAAAGCCTACAAAGAGCTCTAGCCACAAGAAGTAACTAGTTAATTAGCTGATTAGAAGGTACCTAGTTTTCTAATTTTTAGCTCATTTAAGAGGATAAAGGCATCCCCCTTGATAAGCTTCGTGACAGGGGAGCTAAAGGTAACCCTTCACCTCCTGTTGTCTATTCTCAGACTTTGGCCAACACTCTGCTCAGAGAACTATGGGACAAGTCTGTGGGTGCTCCTGTGATTGGAAGATCTGCTTCCAGGAATCCCACTGTCAGAAGATGCAGTGTGTCCCAGTGATCTGGGGGGTGGGGTGGGGCAGTGATGATAATGGAAGGGGCACCATGACACCATGACATTGATACGCTAACGCTAATTGGAGCAATCTGTTGCATTTCTCCTGCATTTCTCTAGGGTATATAGTGTACACTTTACTTCCCCCAGACATCTTTCTTAGGTGGTTTTGAAAATGAAAAGTCCCTGTGGAAGTTACTAGGACTATTGAATACACTAAGTGCTCTCATCCCTCCTGACACCTGGTAAGATGGCATGCCCTTGGGTTTGGTTGTGGCACTTGGTCTGAGCAAGGGGATAAAAGTAGGTATGCTGTGGGTCACCTCCGTGTGGAAGTGGAGGAGCCAGTGCATGTATGATGCCAGGGTCTCCTTCCTCTGCCTCTTTAGCGACCATCATTGTTTCCCTTGGTGACGTTCCATCACCCTGGGGCCCAGCGTGGGTCATGACATGGAGTAGAGTCGCCAGCCAACTCAAAATGGACATGTAGACTGAGAGAGAATAACTTTTTTCTCTTTTGACATAAGTCTTTAAGATTAGGGATTATTTGTTTCTGCAGCACTATCATGTATTCTGACTAAGACAATCACCAGACTCAGCCCCACCATAGGGCAAATCATTGGGTAAAAGGCTTGATGCACTGAACAAGTCTTTCAACCTCAGCTTTGGGGGATCCACACATAATGCTTTGTATGTGAATAAGAGGGTTCTAGAAAATAATCATTTTAATAAAAGGCTAGATCAACTCATAGAGTTCAAGACAGATGACTTTGTGGCTCATACATGCCAAAGGCTCACATGTACAGCCTGGTTTCAGAAATTTCTTTTCTTAACAAGTAATGTTCATTTTTGTCTTCTGGGTATCTTCTGGTGCAATCCTGTAGTCTAGGGTGTTTCTGGTGATATTTGTGCAGAGCCAATCCTGCATTAGCCTCCATTCATCCACACTTACTCTCTCCTCCACTGAATTATCACATTCACACACCTGTATGGGCAGGATTAACGTACTAATTCCAAAGGAGACCTGAGGTGAGATGCAGAGGGAGAATTTTCTGGTTGTCTGGACAGCAAGATCAACACATTGAGTCCTGAGAAGTTGGAAGAGGATATTTATAGATTATGATGTTTTCCATTAAGTCAACCATCAGAGAGCATGTCAACATCGGCAGTGGGGGTATTGGTTGCATTTTGGGGTGGCTGCCCTTTCCTGCGCTACGCTGGCCCATGTCCCAAGAAAATGCACGGTTGCTTTCCTCTGAGCCTTTACGGTTACAGTCTCCTATTTTAAACCTAAAGACCTAAAGATTTTAGGCCATTGTAAATGTGCAGGGAACAAAATGTAATCTGTGACCTGATCATAATGATGTGAACTTATTTCCATAAATCAACTGGAACTGAGAAGAGAAACATGTTTTCAAAAAGGAATGAGATTGTGAATGGCCCATGTCTTAATTTTAAAATCCTCTTGTTTCTAAAATCCATGACCAATAGGAAGCAGAAAATGTATAAAATATGGAAGCAGCATAGGGTTTGGGTGGGTTGGCTGATATTCCATTTGTGAAATGATTCAAGTATCTTCACCCAGCATGTCCAGTCTGTCCCTGTCATTTCAAATCTTCCTATTCCCCAAGCTCCCTGGGCACCCTGGGAGGGTGGGGAGATGTTTTGATAAAACTCATTTATTAAATATCTGAGGGTGGGGGCGGGCCTGCTAATCTGTCTAGTCCTCAAAGTTAGTGAGAAACAGGCGGTGTTTGCCATACCAGACTCTGGTCCACACGTACCTCTTCCAACATCTCTGCGGTGTGTCTTTTGGAATGTGCATTTAGAGTAATGAATTTAGGTCATTAATATGTTGGGCATGTTCCATGGTTATAAAGTATCCCACAAGGGGAAAGTCGTTGCTGAGGACAGACATGTTTTATAGCAGCCGCTGATTTACAGGCTGGTAAAGCCAGTCTTCGCTTGCCCTTGAGGATAAGAAAGAGCAAGGAAGACAGGGTGTGAAATCACCCAGCTCTGTCTTGATCTACTCTGATATGGGGGATGAGAACACAAAGACAGTGAGCCCCTCAAGTCCACATCTTTTCCTTT
Source organism: Crocuta crocuta (assembly GCF_008692635.1). Taxonomy (NCBI): domain Eukaryota; kingdom Metazoa; phylum Chordata; class Mammalia; order Carnivora; family Hyaenidae; genus Crocuta; species Crocuta crocuta. The sequence continues at coordinate 4,269,319 of NW_027533258.1, forward strand.
TCAGGTGTCTTCAGTCTGGCCATTCTATTCTAAGATCTCATTGCTCTTGTTAAGTGCCGGGAGTGGGATTCTGAGAGAGACACAGAACAAAAACAAAGGGCAAGGAGGATCAACATGGGAGATAGAAGAGATCAGGAACCCACCAGGGAACCAAAAAAAAAAAAAATCCCATTTGTGAACGGTATAGAAGTAAGTGATCAAGAAAGGACATAATAAAATACAAAATTTTTAAATGTTTATTTATTGGGGCACCTGGGTGACTCAGTTGGTTAAGTGTCTGACTCTTGATTTTGGCTCAGGTCATGATCTCACACTTCGTGAGATCGAGCCCCCAGTCGGGCTCTGCACTGACAGCGTGGAACCTTCTTGTGATTCTCTCTCTCCCTTTCTGTCTGCTCGTCTCCCTCTTTCTCCCTCTCTCTCAAAATAAATAAGCATTCAAAAATTCAAAAGTTTATTTAAAATGCTTATTTATGGGACTCTTGGGTGGCTCAGTTGGTTGGATGTCCGACGTTGGCTCAGGTCATGATCTTCTGGTTTGTGAGTTTGAGCCCCACATGGGGCTTGCTGCTGTCAGTGTGGAGCCCGCTTCAGATCTTCTATTCCCTCTCCCTCTGTCCCTTCCGTGCTCACACTCTCACTGTCACTCCCAAAAATAAATAACACATTAAAAAGAAAAAAAAATGTTTACTTATTTGTTTTGAGAGAGAGAGAGAGCATGCATGAGTGGGGGAAAAAGGTAGAGGGAGACAGAGAATCCCAATCTCCATGCTGAGTGGAGCCCCACAGTAGTGAGATCATGATCTGAGCCAAACTCAAGAGTTGGCTCTTTAACCAACTGAGCCACCCAGGTGCCCCTAAAACATAAATTTTAATACGAAAAGCTTTAAGGTTAAACATTGGTGAGGAGGGGTAAAGAAGACAACATGTCCTTGTGTTTGCTTGATGACTGAAATTTTAGGCAGGTAGAAAGAGCAGGTTTTATTTTGCCAACAGAGCAAGCTAGGAGCACTGGAACCAGCCAACCGGGAGAAGCAGACACCCCACAAGGAGTTAATTAGGGGCAAGTATTCACAAGTTAGCATGGGACACAGGTCATTAACCCTCTACCCTCTATTCATGCTCCCTGCTTAATGAGTGACCAGGGGTCAGGGAACAGAATCAGACTGGCAGAGAGAACAGGTGCCTGAAAAGGACAGAACTATGGGTATCATGGGACACAATTCTTCAATGAAAGGAAGAACCAATATTTATTGAGGGGTTATTATGTGCTAGGCACGATTAGCCTCCTTATATATTTATTAATGTTTATAAGAACCCTTAAAATTGCTATCATTATCTTTATTTTACAGATGAAGAAATGGAACATGGAGATTAAGTGATTTATGTGAGGTCACGAAACAAATCCTTTCTCTACTCTACCCACAAGCTGGGGTCTCAATTCTGTGGACATTCTCTACCTCCTTGCCCTTCCCTGGCCTTTTGAGGAAGTGAAGTTTCTGGTGCTTTTTCTTCTGGGTTCTATTAGTAAATATGTCTAGATTTTCTTACCCCCAATAGTCAGATATGGTTATAAAAATTCAGTTAAGACTGGAGAGTATAGGGGCCCCCGGGTGGCTCAGTCAGTTAAGCTTCCTAGTTCAGTTCAGGTCATGATCTCATGGTTCGTGAGTTTGAGCCCCACATTGGGCTCCATGCTGGCAGTGTAGAGCCTGCTTGGGATTCTTTCTCTCCTCTCTCTCTCTGCCCCTCCTCAACTCACGCTTTTTTTCTCCCTTTCTCTCAAAATAAATAAATAAAACTTTTTAAAAAAAGACTGGAAAGTATAAAATCAACAATAATCTCTTTAATAATAGGAGAATATAAAACTCACATTAATAATCTCCTTATTGATGTTAATTAACACTCTCACCTCTACTCTAGTCCGACAACCCAGGAATCACCACATTTCACCATTTCTGTTCAACTACGTAAATAATTTTCTTAGACCTGTGTTTCTCGATTCATCATCTTTAGAAAGTATCTATGGGTTTTTCATGATGAGAGGTTTTTCAAGGTTGAAACTAGTTGATGGGTAAGTGGAGTTCACTGTACAATTCTCTCTAGGTTTGTATGTGCTTAAAAATGGCCATAGTTAACAGTTTTTAAAAATATCTAAACTTGTCACAAGCTAAACTACAGTAATTCTCAAAATAAGTGACCAATGAAATTTAATAATCAAAAGAAGAAACTCTATCTTACCGCCATGTCATCAAAATATTCTCCTATATCATTGTGGACTGCTTTCTATTTTCATGTTGAGACTTTTCATACAACTTGAGTTTATTTTTGTGCAGGCTGTGTCAGGCATATATATCTACAAAATATTTATTGACTAGTCCATCATCCCCCTACTTAATTCTAATGTCCTCTCAAACATATAACATTCTTATAACAATTCAGGTCTGTTTTATACTCTCTCTTTGGCTCCCTTGGTCTGTTTGTCTATCCCAATGCTAACATTATAGTGAATCTTAATATCTGTCAATTTCTGTATGTCGTTCCTTTTCTCCAAATTATATTGTCTCTTCCTGGTCCATTACATTTTCCCAAATTTGAAAAGTTCATCTCCTTTATAAAACAAATTCTATGGGAATTGATTTTTCTATCATATTTATAGGTTAACTTGAGAATTGACATCACCACAATATTGGATTTTCACACCACTATGTGAAGATCTGCCCTATTCTGCCATTTATTTAGCTGTTCTTTGTGTCGACGTTTGGGTGGGATAAATCCTTCAAAGTGGAATTGCTTGGTCAAAGAATTTACTCACTTTAAGTTTAAATAAATAATACTAAAATAGCCCTCGACAGACACTGTAGCAATTTATACGATTATCCATTACTAGATGAAATTGTCCCAAACATCTCACTTAAATGTAGGTAAGACTACTGTAGCAAATACTACAAGTGCCAACATTCATTTGCTCCTTTCACCATTGGATATGGTACGTACAGAATAATAGTTCTGTAATAGAAATCTTGATTGTAGCTGGAACTTTGGTCAGCTAGAATAAAGACAAATTCCCAGTTTTCCTTGCAGCTTGGTCCCGTGTGATGAAATTCTGGCCAAGGAGAGGTGAGTGGATGTGTTATATGGCGGTGTCCAGGAAGCCCCCTTCATAGACATCTGGGTTGTGCCCTTGGCTTTCTTCCTTCTCCCTTTCTCAACCTCCTTACCTGGAACTGGGACCCAACGTCTGGAGTTCTAGCCTTAATCTTAAACGTGAAGATTAGGATGATGGGTGATGGAGAGTGGATCCTTAAGCTGGAAGACGTCTAGTTCCCTAATGATTTTGTCGGCCCCACCCAACATGCCTTTGACCACCTGCCTTCATGACTTTGCTTACCCGAGACATAAATATCCACTTGCGTCAGCCAAGCCTGGGGCAGTCCTGACATGTGCCGAATTTAGCATCTGGAAGTGCTAAGTTGCAAGAACACATGAAATATAGCATTAGCTTTAGTAGAGGGCGTGATGAAACAGACGAGGAGCTGGTTGTTGGAGGAGGAAATTTCGTAATCCACGTCCGGTAGCGGTAAACTCTTGCCTGCTACAGATTGGAAGGCAGACCGCAAGCCGAGGACGCATTGTGCGGGAAAATTGTCTGAAATTTTCAGAATAGCGGCCTTGGTTGGCTACTTCTTGCCCCTTTCAGCAAAGTTCTCATGGAGAGAGAGGAGCCCCATCAACCAACGCAGAGAAGGAAGATGTGACTTTGTTAGTGGGGAGCCCTTGTCCTGAATCCCACCCCGTTGTGTAATTTAGTCTTAAAAGGTAGAAATGCCTACTACTTCTGTAGCTGAGACAGAAGCACTCCCACAGGATGGCTACAAAACTACAGTTTTTGCTGCTCTCCCACATGAAGACGATGAGCCTGATGGCAAAGAGGGAAGCAAGGTGGTCCTCTCCTAAGCCCATCATTTCAGATGCTTCAAAGCAGAATTCAGAGCTGCATCTCAATCATCCAGAGCACATAAGCCAACAGACAAAAACAGCAGGTCAACCACCAGCCCAGGACAAGATCGTTGACTGTGGTCACTCACGTGTGAAACTGACTGAAAACAAGTACTCCAAAGCCCTACTGAGTTTTAAAGATAATAGTATTGCAAAGGATCCTGATTCAGACGTACGGAAATTGAGACTATTAACACTCTAATGACCTCTGAGCTCCTGAACTCTCATTAGGAAAAAGTGGCCTAGAAAGCTGGGTGGCCCCCAAGTGGATCATACTTTCCAATGCAATGGGCTCTCTGGATGTACCTTTGGGTGACCATGTATAAGAACCAACCAGGGGTCGGGGGCTATGAATGAAACCAGATGGGGGCGCTCCTGCTAGAATTGAGGACCAGGAAAGTTCTCCAGGCAAGGAAGGCTCTCTACTTCTGGATGAGAAATATACATGGTTTGTGTCCAGCAGGGTTGATCTTGCCTTAACCAGAGACTGCTTGTGTCACCCCATTCTGCTGGTGACACATGTGCTGGGTGGCACATTCCATTATGGTTACCCCAATCTTTCTCCATCATGGTATACTGATAGCTACCTCATCTTGAAATATACAAGTTGCCAGATTATAAGAAGTAGGACCTAGAGACAGACATAGGGGACCTAAGATTCTGAATTTTGAACGAGGAGGTAGAAAATGATTGCACATTTGCGTTTACTCCCTGGGGAGGGGCATAAATGAGTTCCATGCCTAATATATCTTTCTGTGATTATCTCAGTTGAATAAATAATTTGGGTGGACCAGACCAAAATGGTTGACCGTGGCAGAGAACTGATGTTTCTAGTCTCCCTTTCTTCCTTAGAAAGAGTACCCCAGATGTTTTGTTGAGTCTTCACCCACCAGTTTTCCTTACGTTTGAGTAGGCAAACATGTTTGAATTCTGGCCAATAATATGTGCGTGAGGTTCCTTCTAAACAATGTCTTTGAGAGATTGTTGAACATGACCGTTGCCCCTTTTCTTTTTCTTCGCTTCTTCCGCATTGATACCTAGAGCTCAGACATGATGGTTGGGGTCTGGGTCTCTATCTTTGATCATGAGAACAAGGTCCCATCATAGGACCCGTGAGCTGAGAATAACACAAGTCCCAGTTGACTTTGGAATTTCCTCAGTGGCCTGCCTACCTAGTTCACATAAGGGACAAATAGATCTCTAAGTTGTTTACGACACTCTAATGTTGAGTTATCTTTGTCACTTGCAGCCAACCTAATCCTAATCTCCACACTCACAAGTAGTCCCGAACTATGCAGGAGGAGAGTGGTGGGAAGGATGAGAGGGAAGAGAGGGAAGAGAGAAGAGACAGGGAAAGCAGAGTTTTACTAAGGAGTAATTTAATTTGTACGTGACTCCCCTCATCCCTTTAATTGAATCCAGAAACCCCGAAGCAGAAACACACAAACCATATTTTTATTCTGCGCAACAAAGTCTGCCAACATAGCCTTTGTGCTCTGGGGCATTCAAGGCCAACTTCTCCATGGAGGCTCGCCCTGGAGAAGCGAGAAATGCAGCGACATGGCAAGTTAGGACATCCGACTCCAGTGTCGTGTTCGTTCAGCCTGTGGGGCCATTGGGTGGGCTGGAAGTCATTTTCTCCAGATGGTGCCTCGTGTTTCAAAGGCACATTTTGAAGCCTCAGCGACGATCAAAAAGACTACTGAATATTGTTCTCTGTGTGTGATAACTCTTGTGGGACGTAGAGCTGCAGGAAGGGGCGGTGGTGACTTCTGAAGTTGGTCTTATGGTTTCCCTTCTGGGCCTCTTTCTTTCTCCCTCTTGTAAAAAATGCTACCCCCTTTCTTCCTCCTCCCTTGTGTCCCCAGCCCCTGCCACACACACACACACACACACACGCACGCACGCGTGCACACATGTTCACACGCTAGTGTGCACATGCACATGAGTTCTTCCTCAAATTTGAAGCTAGCTTTGGCCCTGGTTTGTCCCCAGTGCATTGGCATCCCCTTGGCAGTAAGATTCGGAACTTCCTGCCGATCACTGCTTGGGCTGTGGCCGGGTCTCCTGATATCTGGGCAGAGATGGCAAACTACTGACCATGAGCGACTGCATGTTAAGCGTGTAAGGTCAAGAGAAACAGAAGCATGTGAATAGCCAGCATGTGTTTGCCTTGGTCTGGTCTCTGCATGAGCTAAGTGGCCATCCAGTTTAATAAGAAACTGAACCCAAACTGCTTTTGAGCCCAACCAGAGAAGGGAGTGAGGTAGGTTTCTGCACAATGAATCCAGTATCAATAGACCATTTCAACAGTTTCTCTGAATGTTCTTTGCATCTGCACACAAGCCCTGATTCTCCAATCCCAATGCTTCCTGGCTTGGATATGAAAGGCAGTAAAGACAGAATTCAGTTGAGAACGCACAAAATTTCCCATCATCCTCGCATCCACTGGCCAGATTGCTACAAGACTTTCCCAACTAAGGAATTCTCTAACATCACCTCTCTTTTGGTCAATCTTCAGTTCTGCTGAACTGGTCTTTATAAAATCATATATATGATCAAGCGATTCCCTTACAAGAATCCTTCTGCTCCCTGCGCCTTACCCAGCAACCACTTAAGGTCTGAACCCCACCTAATTTTTCACACATACTTTTTCACTCACACCTTATAAAGGCCATACAGTCACATTGAACTCCTTGTCTCTCTTGTAATATAATATACTCTTTTACAGTCCCTTCCTGTAAAATGCTTAGAATGACTAACATATCCAAAGTTGCACAGTTCGGAGGGAATGGAGTTGGGGTTCAAATACAAGCAATGATCACAGATTATGTGCTCTTTTCCATTGGGCTACCCATTGTGCTAAGCAATTAAATATGGACGTGTGGATCGCTCCCAATGTTTTGACATTATAAACAAAGCTACAATAAACATTAGTTAGTTACTTTCCTCCACGATTTCCTTGGAATAAATGCCTACGCATGGGATTACCAAACCCAAAGATGCTGTACATTGATACAATCGTCCTGATAAGGCCATTTTGTAATACATTTTGAAATCTTTTTTACTCTGACTATAGAAGGCAGAATATCATGCTTTGATTTATATTTCTTTGGCTACTAGACAAATTTAGCTTTTTCTCCTTCTGTGCTTTGCACATTTGCATCTTTTGCCCATTTGGTTTCCCAGTATTAGCGGTCTTTGGCTTGTAGACTCTTTATATATTAAGGGTATCTGTCCTTTGTCTGTAATATATGTCACAGCCATACTTATGACAGATGTGGCTTGTCTTCTAATTTTGTTAAGCTGTTTTTTTTAAATGTCACCCTTGACTAAAACAAGAACCGTTTAGACTGATTGTCAACATTCTGTAATCAGAATGCTTCTACTGGCCTCAACTCTTATTTGATGGCCAAATTCATTTATATTTCACAGCAGAGGACACACTAATACATGCAATTCCACATTCAATTCCCTGCACTTAGCAGGGATCAACTCCTCTCTACCAAGGAGGTATTGATGCCCACATTCTCTGGTTCTCTAACATCAAGCCTACTGATTAGATAAACTACTTTGCCCAGCATACCCTTCTGTGAGGTTCTTCTAATTTCTGGTCCAACTAAACTCTTTTCCTGAGTGAATCACTATTTATTTACTTATCCAAAGACATTTGAATACCTGCCATGTGCTAGACATTGTTCAGTAAACAAAATAGACAAAAATCTTTCTCTTCATAGAATTACATCTTGGTGGGTTTTATGACTATTGATAATAAATAATAAACATAATAGGGGCACCTGGGTGGCTCAGTTGGTTGAGTGTCCAACTCTTGATTTCAGCTTAGGTCATGATCCTAGGGTCATGGGATCGAACCCCACATGGGGCTGTGTGCTGAGCGTGGAGCTTGCTTATGGTTCTCTTTCCCTTTGCCCCTCTTCCCTGTTTGCACTCACTCTTCCTCTCTCTAAAAAAGAAAAGTAATTATAATAAGCATAATAAATACATAAATTTTATAGACAATTAGAAGGCAGTAAAAAGTATAGTCATAGAGAAATGAAAGCAGTGAAAGGAGGCTAGAGAATAAAGGTATATAGGCATGAGTTGAAATACTTACAGGGTTGAATATTTTAATAGCCAAAGATTTGGAGAAGAGAAAGTTAATCATATAACTAAATATCTAAAGAAAGAAAGGTCTGGGTCAGAGAAGCGGCTGATGAAATGGCCCTAAGGTGAGAATATACCTGGTATGTTTGAGTATGTGCTAGAGCAGAGAGAGCAAGATGGAGAGTAGTAGATTTGAGATTAACAGAGGAGGGCTGCTGAGTGGCTCATTTGGTTGAGCTTCCGACTTTGGCTCAGGTCATGATCTCATGGTTCGTGGGTTCAAGCCCCGCATAGGGCTCTGTGTGGACAGTTCTAGAGCCTGGATGGAGCCTGCTTCAGATTCTATGTCTCCCTCTTTCTCTTCTCCTCCCCTGCTCATGCTCTGTCTCAAAAATAAATAAGCATTAATTTAAAAAAAGAAGGATAACAGAGGGTCAGATACTTGGAGCTTTGTGGACCATCAAAATAGATGTGCTTCGTGCCTCAGAGAAGTGACACTATCTGACTTGCATTTCAACAGAATCACTCCAGTTTCTGAGGTTGAACCTCGACTTCAGAGGGCACAAGTTTAGAAGGTTCATGTGGGAATCCCATTGTGCGCTGAGGTTGGCTGGGGCCACAGGGCTGGTAATGGAGGTGGTGGAAGCGTTCAGGTTCTGGAGGTGCACCAAGTGAGGCAAGAGCCAAGAGCATTTCTTGGTTGGTATATTGCATGTACGAGAACATTCTTCCGCGATTGCAGTTCTCCATGCTCACTTCCCACACCTGCCCTCTTTTTCTCTGATTTTCTGGGAGCTGCTGTCTGGATAAGAGCAGACAGGGTTGCGGCTCATCTCAGAAACCAGCAATCATGGGGTAAAACGAAGCGGCTCCATTTTCCAGATGGTTTATTCCTTGGATCTCTGAGTCCAGCACCTAGAGAGAAAGAGAGAGAGAGAGAGAGAGGAAGAAGGCATATGCTTAAGTTTTTGCCAGGGGCTTTTATTCCAATGAGAAAACATTAACATGACCTTGGGGGACCTCTGTCTGTGCTTTCTCAAGTCCTGGAGTGGGGGGTACGGAGATAGGCTGTCCTTAAGTGCTGAGTTTTCACACGATAGTTTCATTGTGCATGTGCTGTGTGGTCTCCATGTGAATTTCAGTGGGAAGCCCGAAAAGGTTGAAACAGAAACTGCTACCGATGATCTTAACTACTTTTTTTCTTCCAGTTCATCAGATTTTCTCACTTTTTCTTGTGAAGTAGAACACTGAAACTGGAACTTCCCACAGTAAACCATTCAGATCCAACTAAATTTAGGAGCACATCAATAGACAATCTCAAAGTCACAATGTCTGTCTTCAGCATTTGCTGCATGTGGGGTACTCTTCAAATTTCAAAGTTCACACAGGGACTAACTGATTATGAGAGTGCCATTATGAAGATAGTGTTTGGATAACAAACCCATTTTCCTACCTTCCCAAATGAGTCAGAAACCATATTGTTTTAAGGTTTTTGTTCCGGAATAATTGTGGACTTACAGAAAAGTTATAAATATGGTACAGAGAGTTTCTATCACCCAGTTTCCATCATTGTTGACCCGTCCCAATGCCATGGTGTATTTGTTCAAACTAAGAATTGTTATGCTATTTTGGTATACTACTATTTGTACATTACTATTTTTAATTAAAATGTTTTGTAAGTTTATTTATTTATTTTGGGGGGAGAGAGAGAGAGAGAGGGAGAGAGAGAGAGAATCACAAGCAGACTCCACACCATCAGCACAGAGCCAGACATGGGGCTCAAACTCAGAACCATGAGATCATGACCCGAGCCAAAACCAAGAGTAAGCATTTAATCGACTGAGCCACCCAGGAGCCCCTGAACATTAATTACTAGTAAGTAAACTCCAGGCTTTATTCATATTTCACTAATGTTATCACTCGTGTCCTTTCTCTGTCCCAGGATCCAAAAGATGTCACTGCATTTCATTGTTGGGCCTCCTGGCCTCCCCTGGCTTACCACAGTTTCTCAGTCCTTTGTTTTTTGGGACCTTGACGGTTTTGAGGAGTACTGGTCAGGCATTTTGTAGAATGTGTCTTAATTTGGGTGTGATGTTTTTCTCCTGAAGGGATGGGGGCGTAGGGTTTTGGGAAAGAATACCGCAGGGATGAAGTGCGTGTCTCATCACAGCCTCTCAGGAGGCAGGTAACATCAATATGTCTCATCACTGGTGCAGTTAACTCTGATCATTGGGTGAAGGCAGTGCTCGCTGGCTTCCTCCACTTGACTGTTAGGATTTCCCCCTTTCCACACACTGTTCTTTGAATGTGAGCCTAGTCAAAGTCCAGCCAAAGGCAGTGGACGTGGGGGGCGGTACTTTTTTTTAGAGAGTAGGTGACTATTTTAAAAAAAATTTTTTTTAATGTTTATTTTTGAGAGAGAGAGACAGAGAGACAGAATCAGAAGCAGGCTCCAGGTTCTGAGCTGTCAGCACAGAGCCCCATGCAGGGCTCGAACCCACGAACCATGAGATCATGACCTGAGCCAAAGTTGGATACTTAACTTACTAAGCCACCCCGGCGTCCCTGGAGGTGAGTACTTTTTAATTTAAGCTGAAAATGTAAATATTTTTAAAAACAAAATGGAGCATCAAAGAAGGAAATCAATGTATCTCCTCTGACTTTCAGGTTTGATACCATAGCCATAGAGGTGGCTCTTCGAACAGTCTCGCTTCCTTTGTCTCTTTGCAACCTAGCCCGATTTAATCCCCTGGGAAGAATTTCCCAATGAGCTCCACCTCTCCTTGAGAAACTCCTTTTAAATGATTCTGCATTGCAATAATTTGTACCTTTCTTTCTTTGGCTGTGTAAAAAGTCAGTGAGGACTAAATCTTGGTTAACTGAATACAAAGATGAATGTCTTTCATGAATTTCTCCTTCCCTCCCCTTGGGAAGGCGACGATTTCATTTTTCTCCTGCCTCTTCACAGTAACTGAGGTTGTAACTAACACTCAGTAAATGCTTTTTATCAAACTGGATCGACCAGTGATGGAAGAGCTTCTAAATAATCCACAATTCTCTCATCAAACTGTCAGGCCCAATAAGTGCCAATAAAATTGGGAAGAGGAATTCAATTCCATGGCGGAGTCCCAATGACATTTTCTCACAAAGATTCATAATCATCATCATCATCCCTAGAAGCCTTGGCTATTCATTTCCTATTGTTCTTTGTAGAAGGGCTGTTAGCTTTGGGTTTTGCTTTGTTTGGTTTTGTATGGTTTTTTTTTTTGTTTTTTTTTTTCAAAAACAAAGAACAATACTCTGCGACTTTTGAGAAAAGCATGGAGTTAATGAAATGTTACCAAAAGGGATAGAAAAAAGGAACTACAAAGGACAAATTAAATTCTGCCCTTTTTTAGCTTTGAATACGGTGCCATCTCCGTATTCTAATAAGCATAAACCATCCTTTGCCATGTCAAGAGGGAGAGAAGCCCATGGAAGAAGGATAACAAAGTAATTTCTGGGGCAGCATTAAATTCTCTTTCTCTCTTGAAAAAGAAAGCTGTGATCCTTGTAAAAAAATATTAGAAGATGTATATATGAGCAAAGAGAGGAAAATTTCCAGAATCTTGGACAAATGGCAAAGAGGGGAAATCTTATATTGTTGTAGATTTGGGTGGTCTCTTTTGTGTTTGTCTAAAATGGCCCTAACAGGAGGAGGGACTTATCCAAGGAGAAGAGGGAAGTGGTGCCAGGAAATTTATTACCAAACGAGGTGGTGTTAGCTGAGGTAATACCCCTTCTGTAGCCGGCATGACTCCCCACATCAAGAGATCACACCGCCATGCCCTGCCGGGGAATTAGGGAGAAAGCGGAAGCCACCAGGTGGCTCAAATGGTCATCTTGATAAGAACTGTTACCACCTTTTTCTTTTCTTTCTTTCTTTTACTAACCTTTTCTGTTTTCTTTGTTTTTCTTTTCCCTCAGTTGTGGTGGGGGGCAACTACTTCTCACGTGCTGAGATAGAACCTGAACATCACAGAAGATGTGAGACAGAGTTTCTCTCTTGTGTGTAAAGTGGGCAATGAGGTGTCTAGACATTATTTTGAGAATAGCCCAGAAAATAATCATGGTGTAGTACGAGGGTCAGCAAACTATTGCCCATGGACCAAATCTGGCTGTTTCTGTACATGTCCTTGTATTGAAATTCAGACACGGCCATTCATTTACATACTGGCTACCGCTACTTTTGGGTGGCAACGGCAGATTTGAGTAGTTGCAACAGAGATCAAAAGGCCTGCAGAAACTAAAGTGTCTGAACTTTTACATAACAATGTTTACACACACACCCCCTTGGTATAGAGGAAGAGTAAATGAATTTGAACTTAATATATCTGACTTCTGGTCCAAGCTCTACCTCTGTGAGTTTTGTGTCTCTGAACGCATCCCTTCCCTTCCCTGTGTCTCAATCTCTTCATCTGTAAAGAAGATTTCTAATTTCTTTTACAACTCTTGCCCTGAAGCCAGAGGCCCAAGGCTGCCTGTGACCAGGCACTGTGGTCCTGCAGGGGTAAGTAACAACCCACAAGATGGGAAGGATGTAGGTCAGTGGTATGAGGCACTGGCGGGGAGGGGTTTGCATCTTTGGACCTGCCAGCTCATGGTCCTTAAGTTGAAAGTATCTCTGGGGATGAGCACTGAGTGTTATGTGGAAACTAATTTGACAATAAACTATTTGTAAAAAAAAAAAAAGTATCTCTAGTAAACACCGGAGAACTAACATTTAAATCTAGACAGATGATCTATGCCTTTTACCTAAAGAGTTGAACTGTTTACATTTGTTGTGGATTCCAAGAAATTTGTAATCCTTTCCACCATCTTATACTTGACTCCTATCTCTGCTCTGATCAGGACATCTGTGCCCAGTGTTCCATCATATCAGTCCATCATTTTATTCCAGCTGTTGTGGTGGCAACGAGCTCCACACAGGTGTAAACTGGAGGCAGCCCATGTCCACTGTCCCATGTGTCTTTCCTTTCATCCCCTGGGGGCATGTCTGTTGCTACCATGTAAGAAAGCTCCAAGAATGTACTCACTATTCTCGCACATGCACAGACCTGGAATGGGGAAGCATGGGCAATGGGTGATGGATAGAAATCACCAAGTATACACTCCCCTCTCCCGTGCTTCAGGGGGACAGTGGTGGGATATCTGCTTCTTGGCTCCCAAGAGGGTCACTGATGGAATTTCCGTGATGATTATCTAACTAATGCATTCTTAGACCCGACTGCTTCACCTTTCCCACTGCTGCTCCTGTCTGTTCCCAAAATAAGCCACTTGTACACAATCCTCCCTTCAGGCTCTTCTTTTGAGGGGAAACTACACTAAGTATCTCCTTTTCCTTCTTGTTCTTTTCTTTCTTTCTCTTATTTTTTTGAAATTGTTGAGATATTTTCATCCTTATCCCACCCTTTTTTCCCCTTTAATGGTTTGAAATGTCTATGCCACATTTATATTGTTTAGTGACTACCCTGAAGCATTAACATGTATTCTTAGCATAGTTTTAAGTTAATCTTTACCTTCATTCTGAAAAATACAAGAAGCTTAGATGATTTTAGCTCTCAATGTCCAGTCTGGCTTATGTGATATTATTGCCTAGTGATTGAGCTCTGTATTTCTTTAACTCAACAAATTAGACATTAGGAGCCCCTGAGTGGTTCAGTCGGTTGAGCATCTGACTGTTGATTTGGGCTCAGGTCATGATCCCGGGGTTGTGGGATCAAGCCCTGTGTCGGGCTCCCTGGTGAACGTGGGTGGAGCCTGCTAAAGTTTCTCTCTCTTTCTTCTCCTGCCACTCTCCCTGACTTGTGCTCTCTCTCTTCCCCAAAACAATTAATTCATTGTTTGATTAATCAAAAAATAAATTATATATTAGTATTATTGTTGTTTATACCCTCAAGATATGTTTACCTTTTTCCCTCCGAGTACCAATTTCTTTACGTTTTCTTCTTTGAATTCTCAACACTCCTTCTTCCTGAAGCACAAGCATTAGAAATTCTTGTATTGCAAGTCTTATACTGATCAACTCTCTCAGATTTTGCATACCAGAAAATGTGTTTGTTTAATCCTTGTTTTTGAAGGATAGCTTAGCCAGAAATGTGATTCCAGGTTGACATATTTCTTTTCATCACTTTGAAGCTATTATACTTCTATTACATTTCCTATGGATGTCTTTGTTGCTATTGAAAAGTCAGATGTCGATTTACTCACTTTTCTTGGCAAGAAATGTTTTGCTCTGTCTGCCTTTTTTGTCATACTTAGTGTTCTAGTATTTTACTATGACATGTCTGGGTGTGAATTTCTGTCCCTCTCTTTTTTTTCCCCTCCTGATTGAAGTTTATTGGGCTTCTTGAATCTAAGGAGTCCTATCTCTCATCAATTCTGGAAAATTCTCAACTATCAAACTCCAAATATTATCTTTGCACTATTATTTCTATTAAACTGTTGGAACTGGATTAAAGATACATTTTTGCTCTTCCTTCCAATATCTGCTTCATTTTTTTCTGATTTTCTTTCCCTCTGTGGAAGATTCTATTTAATGTAAAGTATGTAAAGTCTACCTTCCACTTCACTAACTCACTCTTCACCTCAACCCAATCTTCCCCTTTTATTGAGTTTTAATTTTAAATATATATCTATGTCTTTTATGTATTTTGAGATATAGATTTTCTAGTATATTTGATTTTTAACCAGATTTGTTATTTTTGATAGCCTTGTGCTATTTACTTATAATTTTATTCTTTCTTATTTTTTTAATTAAAAATATTTTTTATTTCTGAGAGAGAGAGAGAGACAGCGTGAACAGGGGAGGGTCAGAGGGAGAGGGAGTCACAGACTCTGAAACAGGCTCCAGGCTCCGAGCTGGCAGTCAGCACAGAGCCCGACGCGGGGCTCGAACCCACGAACCGCGAGATCATGACCTAAGCGAAAGTCGGACGCTTAACTGACTAAGCCACCCAGGCGCCCCAACATGTATTCTGTATCCTGTGACTCCAATCTGAAAATTCTTATCTGCTACTTGTTCTGCTGACTCTGAATCATGATGCCTAGTGGCCTTGGGTGTTTTGTTATTTTTGATTGTGAGCACATGCTTGCTCAAACTCTGTTAGTGGAAATTTTTTGAGGCCTGAACTGTGATCATTTGTCATGAAGGAACTGCATTTGCTTCTGCCAGGTTCCCTGAGGTGAACCAAACCTGGTTCATTTTTAGGTAAAATGCTCAAATTCTGGGTTATGAGGCCATGTAAACACCATGAATTCAGCGTACAAACCTATGTGAGGTAAGTCATATCCATGAATTTTTTGGAGAACTTTCCCTATTCCCCCTCTATCCAGAGCCAAGCCCAAGATATTTCTGGAGTTGTCCTAGTTCATCCTTTACTTGAGGTTAGACATCATCGTGTGCCCGTGATATATGTTGGATTCTCTGATCTGCCTCCTCGTCCCATTAAAGTCAAAGGCTTTGTCTCCTGTCCTACTTTGAAGGTAGACATTAATGCCAGTGTTCTGGGCTTCTCAGATCAATAGGTGCCCCAGGGACAGGGGTGGCTCCAGGAATCTCTAAGCTCCCTGGATTCATGTGTACATATTTTTGTTCTGTTTTTTTTTTTTTTTTTTTTTTTTCCCCTGTCTTCATGTGGACATCTTTGCTTTCTTAGAATGTCGGTTTTGAATTTAAAATACTTTTAACAAATATTTTCCCTGGAACTTATGTCTGGTAGTGAGAGCATCAGGACTATCAATCTGTCTACTGTAGTCCCAAAAATGAAAGGCTGAGGGCTGGAAATCACAGATTTGATGTTGAAGTGGCTGTCTTATTCTCCAATACTCTCATGTCCAGACAAAGAGGAAGAGTCCTTTTCATGTGGATCAGAACCCCATTAAATATGGTGTAAGGGGATCAGGAATCTTTGGGACACCTGGATGGCTCAGTCGGTTAAGCGTTTGACTTTGGCTCAGGTCACGATCTTGTGGTTTGTGAGTTCAAGCCCTACGTCAGGCTCTGTCCTGACAGCTCAGAGCCTGGAGCCTGATTTGGATTCTGTGTCTCCCTATCTCTCTGCCCCTTCCCACCTCATGCTCTGCCTCTCTGTCTCTGTCTGTCTGTCTCTCTCAAAAGTAATAAACATTTAAAATTTTTAAAAAAATCTTTAACATCACTATGTAATTATTTTTCCTTCTTATAGAAAACCAATGGGTTCATAGACATGAACACAGAGTTATTAAGTGGGATAGACAAACGAAGTCCCTTTATAGAAAATGGGCTTCATATCTATAACCAGAAAGAGAATATGTGATATCTATAATCTCCCTGTTTACAGTTTCTCTTTATTTAGAAATCGTGTTTTCATGATAGAGAAGGGGAGAGAGAGATGGAGAGGGAGAGAGAGATACATAGAGAGGGAGAGAGAGAGAGAATTTCCTCCAGTGCCCCCCAGATAAGTTACACCATGTGACTGTTTATAAGCACATTTCTGCCCCAAGGAAGAAAATAAAATGAGTCGGAACATCTCCCAATTACTGAAACAATTTCCCAATGGCCTCCACAAAAGATCAGCCATGTGGTTGCAGGAGAAATCTCTGGCACCCCCAGCCCCATGGTTGAGAAAGCCAAATCATCTCCAAAGCCCGGTCTGTTCTGCCTATTACATCTTGTCTTCCTTTTGGTAGGGCACTAAAGGTGTAGAGGTGACATCTGAATGTTGTGGGTCATTACACTGGACCTGATAAAGGGAATTTAATAAGTAATGAGGAACTTTTTGACCAGAGACATATATAGGAGTCTAAGGTTATCGCTTAGAGTTCCGAGTTTCTCCATCTTGTTATGATGAAAAGAATCTGAAAGACTTCATCCCAGTGAGGAGGATTATCCATAATTTTCCAGGCTGTCCATTCACTCCTGCCTCACCCCCAACACACACACACACACACACACAGACACACACACACACACACACAGAGCAACGATAATCAGTTGCAGTATCTTCATGCCAAGATCCATTACATGAAGTAAAATTCCATATAAAAGTGCTGCATTGGATCTATTCCATAGGTTATAACATGTTTCATATGGTGCATTTTTCTTAGTATGAGGGAATAATCCTGCTGTGATCATTTTACCTGATCATAATGTGTATTCTGGATGTGCCTGGGGCCCTCTCTTTTCTATGAACTTGGTGAGGACAGGAGTGTCCTCTGCAATGTGTCATCTTGCTCTTTTGTGACCTGCTGTCTCATCTCCTGAGTCCTGAGATCTCTCTGCCACGGTCAAAATCCAATGTCATATGGGCATAGTTATGATCAATTTTCCCATCCACATTCCCTTTGGCCATTCAACATCTGAGCCTCCGTTTCTGCATTTATAACATTCTGAACCCTGTGCGTCTTGGTTAGAGGAAGCCTGCACCTAAGGTATGGACCCGTGACCCAGGTTCTGTGTCACAGAAATTTAACCTTCTTAGACAAAATAAAGGATGACCTACCTCTGCAGCCAGCTCAGCACCTCACACATGGCAGGGACCTTGATGTCTTACTTAGTCAATGAATGAAGGAGTGTTGAAATCGGATGTCCAGAATTGTTTTCCTTATAGCCTTGAAATGACAGACATGCCACAGTTGCTCCTTGATACCCCTTAGGTTAAGTATACCGTATTGCCCTGCGAACACATTCCCATGAACTTTCAGCCACTCCAGTCCCTCAGACCTGTCAGTCCTTGGCCTTCCCTTGATATTCATTTTGTGAAGCAGCTCATGAAAGACTACGTCTGGGAGACCCTGTGGAGGAGGATCAGAGCCCCGTGAGATATTTTATACGCTTCGATGTCCAGGAGCAAAATTATTTTATAAGTTTTAGATGTGAGATGAGGGGATATGGATTAAAGCCAGAGAGGAAGGAACCATTGCTTCTCAGATCTGTTGAGCTTGAACCTAAGAGAATCAGGGTTGAGACATCGGGAGATGGACAGAAAACCCTTGTGTCGCTTGAAACTGGCCACCCCGCCCACCTCTACTGGGCCTCAGCGCCTGCATACGACTTCCAGTTGAACGTTAACATCTTCAGAATCCCTGTCCAACCCTGAGTTTGAATTTTCAGAGTGGAAAAACAACACGTCAGTCAACCTACGATTTTTTTTCTCTCAACCAGTGAAAAATCCCCTACCAGAATGCAACACCAGCACAAGCCAGAACTGAGCCCTGTTATCATGGATGGAAAGCTGGGCCAAAACCAGCTCAGGACTCAGCTGCTAGAAGCCTATTAGCAGCAGCTCAGATTTCCTGGTTCCAATGGGTTGTAACGCACTCAGGATTAGCTTCGCCCACAGCCTGCGGTTAATGACTGTTTGTACGGTAACAGTCTGCTGTTATGCCGACAAAATGCCTGTAAAGATTACGCTTGGATTTTTGGGAGAGGCCGCATACTCCCCCTGTGGATGGCAAAGCCTTTTAGAGAGGGGAAAAAAAAAACCCAACAACCCTGGACTATGTTGCCTAACACTCAATCCAAGATCAGGCTCTGAGTATCCATTGTGAGGACGCTAGAGTCAGTTGGCATCCTACACCATGTAATGGAACATTAATATCCACCAAGGATGCCTGGTTTCATTCTCTCCTCCATCACTTGTGTTATTAATCTCTTACCCTTTATGATTTTGCTCTTTCTCTGTAAGCTCCAGAAGGCCTCTTTTCCCCATGAAAAAATGTCATATTTTTAGAAGATTTTCCATCCACTGTGATATCGAATTCTTTCATGGCCGAAGAATTGATATAAAATTATTTCTGAAAATTTCAGTGGCTTCTTCTTGGCAGAGAATGAAGTGCAAACTCCTTTGCATCATTCAAGCCCCACTTCGACGTGCCTCCTAAACTCGGCGTTCAGGTTTCTCCTCCACTACTGGGATTTTTTGGTCTTGGTAGCATTGCTCGTCTTCTTGCTCCATGATGGGAAGGCACCCATTATTTCTGCTTCCTGACATCATCTCTACAGTTTAGGCAGAAGCCTCAACTCTGATTCCTTCACCGAGTCCCCGCCAATCTTCTCTTTTATCTATCTCCTTAAAATTCTGCTTTGCAGCTCAATGATTTGGATGTGGCCTCTTGGTAGACTCCAAGCATGTTGAAAATAAGGACTCTATCTTATCCACTTTCCTATTTCCCATGGTGCCTCGTACATGACCTCACAGACCAAGTGCCTAGTGACCGCGGAATCATGGCCGTTTGCTCTGCTTTGCATTCCAGATGTTACTTTGTACCCAGAAACCAAAGGGAATTCAAAGCACACCTCTCCTGATAGACTTGTGATTCAGGGATGTTAGGAATATGTGGAGCTCACTCTGGTTCCATTGACTGATATAGTGGAATAAGATAGCAAAAGCACGCCCTCTCTATTCTTTTGCAAGTACCTGTATATTCTGACTAAATACACTTTAAAGGAGACCATGTTCTTGTCGGCTTGGAATTTAGGCAGTTGGTATCTTAAAGCAGGTTGAGTCAAAGGTGGGTTGTAAATTTTAGAGGGGAGCTTCAGGGCTTAGGCATAAAGAAAATTACTCCTTTCTGACCGAGAACATAATTACAAAGATTCACACACAGATACAGAGAAAGACCATAATCTTCTGCCTTTTGGGGTTTCTGCCAAGTCGCATGAAAGAGGAAAGTTGAATTCTACAAAGACGCAGGGGATAAAAGCTTCAGAGGAATCAGAGAGGAAGAGGGATCCAGAGGGAGAGAGACAACAATAGGTGGTTTTCACTGAAAGGAGCCTGAGGGACCCAGGGAGGCCATGAGGGGTGTGAGGCATGAAAGAAGTCCAGCACCAACAGAGGCCAGTGAAGGATCAAAGGAAAGCAACCTCCGTGTACCCAGAGCTTCTCAACTCTTTAAGATGGCCTAGAAATAGGTCTTGATGAAGACTATGTCCTTCATGTCTATCACTAGCTTTTTTTTTTTTTTTAAGAGACAGAGAGATCATTAATAGGGGAGAGGCACTGAGAGAGAGGGAGAGAACCCCAAGCAGACTCCATGCCCAGTGTGGAGCCTGATACGGGGCCTGATCTCACAATAGCAAGATCATGGCTTGAGCCAAAATCAAGAGTCAGACTCAACTGACTGAGCCACCCAGGCACCCCTCTATCACTAACTCTTTAAATGGATGTTCCTTTTCTTTACTCATTGGAAGACCTCTCCTAAAATTCCCCTCCCAAAAACATATGTTTAAATGACTGGGCTACTTCCAAAATTTGGACGTATGTGGGAATGACAAGAGGGAAAGAAAAGCCATCTGTGACAACATTTCTAAGGCCCTACATCTGCCTTTCTCCTATAATTGTATATCAGCTACTTAGTAGAAGTTGAATTAGTGCTGCCTGTAATATATGAACACATATTGGATATCGCGTTATGAAAAGATGACCATGGGGGCACCTGGGTGGCTCAGTTGGTTAAGCGTCCGACTTCAGCTCAGGTCATGATCTCAAGGCTTGTGGGTTCGAGCCCTGTGTCAGGCTCTGTGTAGACAGCTAGCTCAGAGCCTGAAGCCTGCTTCAGATTCTGTATCTCCCTCTCTCTCTGACCCTCCCCTGCTCATGCTCTCTCTCTCTCTCAGAAATAAATAAAACATTTAAAAATTTAAAAAAAAAAGAAATGAAAGAAAAGATGACCACAGCCTTGCTAACAGGGAGGGTGCCTTGTGATAAAAAACAAACAAATGAAAACAAACTTGTGGTCCAGATTTTTTATTCTAGAGACAGAAATACTAAAGGAAGTATGTGGGTCCACTCCTGAGTGTCACAAAAGGTCACATACAAAGACACAAAATCTCTGAGGTGTTCCCAGCTTCTGTAATATCTATGTGCCCCCAAGAGGCATTAAATACTAATGTGCACATGTACTCATAGGCAGCATCAAAATCAATGCTTTCCCTCTCTTTCTAGGGAAGCTTTTGCCTTTTTTGAGACGTCTCAGGGTATGGAGAATTTATTCAGAGTGTACACATATGGCCAGGTTTACCAATCCTTTTGATTTTCTGTGGGCTCTCTAGACATCAATCACCCACTGCTACAGACAAATACAGTGTCTGGTCATGGGAAAATAGCTTCTAGAAACTTAAAGTCTAGTTTAAGGTAAGAAAGATTTTTGCTAAAATATTTTTTTCTTGTTAGAATATTTTAAAATATTTATGCCATGCAGCAGATACTCATATTAAAATGGAAGTCAGTGCTGGGCAGCAATGGTGTTATGAATGAGGTAAAGGTTCAGAATTGGTTTACCCCCTCACATCTACCCCTTGGAAATCTTGAAGTCTTGGTCAAATTTCTGAGCATGAAAGCCCTCGTTTCTTCATCTGCAAAATGTGGATGGTAACAATATCTGCTTTGCAGGGTAGTGGGACTTGGTGACATGCAATGTGGGTAAATGCTATAGCAGATGGTCAATGAACAGTAGCTGTTGTTACTGTGGGGGCTGAGATATAATTGAGTTGACTATGGGCATGAGAATTTGGAGAAGATGGTGATGGAGGTTGAACCTAGGGCCAAATTGACTTAGAAAGGGAAGCAAACAGAGTGTATCCCAGAAGATTCCCTGGAAGAAGATAAGGACATAGCAGTGAGGTGGTCTGGGGTTGTAAGTGGAACTTCTGATTGTAACAGAAGCTTTGAACAGAAAAATAAGGGTTAGCTCTGAAGGGAGCAGAATGGATAGGAAGAGGATGTAGGGGTCAGGTCTGGGGTGACTTTGAATTCTGTATGGAACAGTTAGCTTTCCGCTAAAGCAATGGACGACCACTGGATGTTCTTTGACCTTGAAAAAAATAATACAAGCTATATTTTTGAAACATCAATCTCACTGAAGGTTGAATGGGGGTAGGGAGAGATCAAACACTCAGAGACTATGGTGAGGACTCATCAGTGATGCCAGTGGGAAGAACACAGTGAAGAAAGAATAAACCAAACCTGGTAAACGATTGGATAAGAAGGATAGGAGTCTGATTTCAAATTCACGTGCTTAGGGGAATGAAGGATGTCAATACCATGGACGGAAAGATGGAAGCCCAAGAAGGGCACTCACTCAGATAGGAAAGGAAGGGATATGAACAGGTGTTCTTCAAGATCATCTGTTCCAGTCTCCTTGTTAGAACTAACAACAGCATCTCACATTTATCTTCATGTCTCAGACGCCGCGTCCAATGTTCTGTCTGAATCATCTCCCTTAACCTCACCAAACTAGTAAATAAAACTTTCTCTTACTTTTTCCCATTTTACAAATACGGAAAGTAAGGATCGCAAGGATTAAATAACTTGCCCAATGTCACAAGACCACTAAGTGGAAGAACCAGGATTCTAACCCAGAACTCAACCTTCATTCTGTCTTCCTATATTGTTGGGTTGCAGTTAGAGGTAGGCTGACCACATTGTATGTCCAGATATTTAAGATCCTGGGACACAACGTAATTCATGTTGAATGAATGGCAAGTTGAAGCTATGGATGCAAATGGAGTTGGTGTAAGGGGTTGGATAGAAGAGAAGATGAGGGAAAACTGGCCATGAGGATGTGTTCACATTTAGAGCACAGGCTTGGAGTCAGGAACCCTGGGTAAACTTCTCAGCTCTACTTCTTATTAGCGGCTTTCTGAACTTTCATTTTCTTATCCTTGAGAGGTGGTGAGATGCACATCTGATAAGGCTTTGAAAATCAGACTTACTATGGATGAAGGCATTTAGCCACCTGTAAAGTGGACGACCTGAATTAAAGAAATGCAACCATTGAAGGTTACATAGAGAAACCAGCAGGGCCTCTGGAGGAAAGTCACAGTGCTTTGTAGCTTGGATATTGAGCGAGGAGAGTTTCGAGGAAAAGGGCACAGTTGAGGGCCCCGAGTGATCAGAAAGAACTGGTGATTTGGAAATCTTTGGTAACCTTGGGGAGAATGGTAACCATTGAGATTTGGAGACAGAAACTAGATTTTAGGAGATTAAGGGGAAAGTGGGTGGTAAGGAAATGGGGTGTAGACCACTCCGTTAAGAAGTTTACAGTGAAAAGAAGCAAAAAATAGGATAGTAGCTCGAGGGGGCAGATTAAATTATTACCGCTTCCATAGATACAGACATTTTAAAAGGGATCAACTCCTGAAACTAAAGAGATTAAATGTTGTTGGTAGGAATTTCAGCCACAGAAGGTGGGGGGGGGGGCAAACATTTCCTTCTTTGACACTTTGGGCATTTTCCAAAGTCCCTGAAATCACACCACGAATGGGCATTTGCCTGTTGTGTCTAAATGTTAAGCTGACCCTGAATAATTCACTCCTATTTTTCATATTTTCATGCCATTTTAGCAATACTTTCAAATGTGGTGGTTTGCTTCTAATGGTGATGCTATGAAGTAGACCCTGTAGAGATGGTTATAAAAGCCTGTTAACTAAAAATTCAACTTCCAGACTTCCAGAATACCAAACCCTATTAGAAAGATGGGTGTATGTGAGGGGGGAGTGTTATGGGTGGTGAACGGCTGTCACGATGTCCACAAGTTTTAGTCCCCAGAAAAAGAGGGAGCGCTTCCCTTAGACTCAACATTTCATGCAAAATAAGGCGGTGAGCATTGCTTTCAACTTCCTCGTGACCTCAATTCTGGCCAACCAAACACCGCTATCCCTAGCTCACCCCTTTTCCACTCACTGTCCAACCGCCACCTCAGTGTCCCCCACCTGCTCATGCCAGCCCTCTCTCTTCTCTGTACCTAGGTTCATCCTGCCCTCCCTGTAATGGCCTCTCCAGCTCCTCCCCACATGCCCCAATCCCACTCTCCTCCATCGAAAAGATTTGCAAGATGTGTCGATGACTCTCTCCTAATGGGACTTTTCTCCTCCCAAACCCTCCAGGTGGACAGTCTGTACCATCAAGGTTAGCCTTGACCTTGGGGTTTCACCTTAGTCTGAATCCTTCCATGCCTGGTGGTCATATCTTAGGTGCTTGAGGTTCCATTTCTTATCATTCTACATCTCCCAAAGTCCTATATCTCCATTGTATGTGCTTAGTGGCTATGTCTGGCAGACTGTTTTGAAGATGGTGTAAGGTACAGGTTTAAGCGTAAACACCGGGACCAAAAGCAAAATTTCTAAAGATGCTGATTTGATTCAAGGGGGCTTGCCACCTTGCTTTGGCGACAGTTGTCTGTCGTGCGTAGATGTGTGTTACCGATCAGTAACGAGGGTCAGTTGTCAACCTTGAATCCTGAGGTCTCAGGGAACCCAGCTTGCTTAGGACGTCTAGACTTGCCAGATCGATCGATTCATTCTACTCTCTGGACTACATCGTTGCCTTTCAGGCCAGAGATATTACATATTGATTTCTGGTGTGCAGACCTCAAAAAGGATTTGGTTGTTTGGAGAAATAACACAGGAACGCTGCCTCCCCTTTCTCTCCTCTCCACGCCCTGGAGGAAAAGTCAAGTTTAAGATCAAGGTTTCTTGTCAGGCTTCATAGTTTTCCATGTGTTTTACAAGCTTGAGCATTAGTTATTCCTGAAAACATTCCCATTAGAAGGTGAGGTGACACTATTAAACTCATTCTACTTTATAGCTCTGGAAGTCGAGGCACAGAAAGGTTAAGTGGTTTGGCAGAGCTGCCCAGCAATTTGATGGCAGAAATGCACTTTAACACTTGAGCGTCCTGCTCAACAGGACTTCCAGGACGATCCAACAGAGCGTGTTCAAGTGCCAGAGACTCTTCAGTGTCCGTGGCTGAGGCCCTGAAGAATAACCCAGGCAGATAGAACCTTGCCTTACTATGCTTCTGGGAATCCGGTGTAAATTATTATCGTTTAAATCATGAACAGAAGAAGTGGATGGAATCCAAAGAAAGAGGGAGTTTTCTGTCTAAATTTGAAAGCAGGGAGCCTGTGCCTGGATGGGCATGCAGCTGGCTGTCAGTGATGCCACAAGGTGTTATGGGACAGGATTGGGGGAGGGGAGGTCTGGACACCCCGTATTCGCCTACTCTGTATCAGCAGCCCCCACCAGAGTGGATAGGGCTTCACAATGTGCTGGCTTTAGACGTGTTAGTATTCTCACTCTGTCTCCTTTACAGCTTTTCATGACTCTATCTGATGACAAAGAGGCTCTTTGCCATTTAAAGGTCGAATGCCAGTAATAGAGAGATGGCATTTTATCATCAGATGAGTGCAGGCAGAAGCGGGGATGAAAACTTGGTGGGCTGAGCCAAGCGCAATCAGGTCCGGCTTGAGAATCCATGAAAATGTGGAATGCACCTTCAATTAACCTTTTACAAACACCCGGTGGCCCGGACCGATTTATCTGAAGGTTGTTAGCTGTGTTTGGAAAGCCTTTCTCTCCCGCTGAGAAGGAGAAAGTGTATCATCTTATTCTCATCTAGTCCCACAAATTAGAATTTCCTCCAAATCCCCCAGTGATAAAAGACCCCTCTGCTCTTTCTGAGCACAGAGCCTAGGCAGTCGGGGAAAGGGGGGGAGGGGCAGTGGAACTGGGACCTTCTTCTAAGCAAAGAAGGTTCTGGTCTATTTCAGAGAGATTTTACAGTATTAGTCTCCTGGAGGAATTTTATGGAGACATACATGTTGCAGAGCAGAGTATCTGTCGTGACGGCTGGAAAAATACTACAGCTTTATGTCTGAGGCTACTTTATAATTAAAAAATCTTTTCTACTTGTCTATTCCCTTTTCAATTCCTTCCAGCCCGGAGTAGACAGGACAGGGGTTATTTATGTGACTCCGAGAGGCCCAGTGAATGGCTTGGGAGTCACACAGATATGAAGTGTCACGGTGGGGATTTTGAATCACCAGGGTTCTGGGGGTTTGAATCCAGTGTTCTCCCTACTATTGTTCTTGTTATCTCTCAGAATCATTGGCAGAGGGCAGGATCTGACTTTTGCAGAAATTGGCGAGGTCTCCCTTCTGCCTAGGAGGGAATTCCAAGCAATTTTGTCTTGATCAGGAGCCTCTCACCACTGCTTTCTGGAAAAAAGGTCGTTCATCAGGATAATGTCACATGTCCCCGTGACCTGGGATTGGCGCAGTATCACAGGGTCTGGTCAGGGAGGGTGCCACCCCATGTCACCCTCACCTCAGTGACGTGACCTGAGTGTAACTTTCCTTAAACGAAGGGCAAGGAATGGAAACTTGAAGTGGTAACTAATCCTCTGAGATCACTGCGCTGGTAGACGAGCTGGATTCAAACACAGATTGGCCAGTTCTTACCATCTATGCTCCTTTGGTGCTCGCAGCCCGCACCCCACCTAGGGAGGGAGGCAGGTGGAGCAGGGCATTAGCGAGCCATGTGGGCAGAGGGGGGCTGGTGAGGGTGCACCAGATGTTGGGGGGTCCATCCTTCCCTATGGGGGGCCATCCAGGTACAGCTTGACCCTGGGGCTTATTCTGATCTGTCTCTTCTGGGCCCGGACAGCCTTTCCACAGAGGCATCTGGAACTATAAGGAAGGCGGCAATTTTAGGGAATTCAGTCTTTGGAAAATAGTAGACACATATAGGAAGCTCAAATCTAAGGCATAAGTAAATTGTACACAATTGTGAAAAGTCCCAGTTCTTCACTTACAAAAGGCAGATAAGGGTCCCATGGCACAGAGCTGTTGTAAGGATCAAAACTGAGTGAGGGGCGCCTGGGTGTCTCAGTCGGTTAAGTGCTGGACTCTAAATTTCAGCTCAGGTGATATCTCACAGTTCATGAGTTCGAGCCCTGTGTCGGGCTCTGTGCAGACAGGACGGAGCCCACTTGGGACTCTTTCTCCTCCTCTCTCTTTGGCCCTCCCCCTCTTTCTCTCTCTCTTTCTCTATCGAAAATGAAACAAATAAACTTAAAAAAACAAAAACAACCGATTATAACGAAAGACCTTTAGGGAGCTCACGTGTAATGTGAATATTTTCATTATTATTAATAACCCACAATGTTTTGCCTTATTCTGTTATTGCTCATGTAGTCAATGTAAGGAGAGCAGGAAATGGGTGTTGAGAGTCAAACATTATTCCTGGCAATGCTTACAAGCACACAAAACCCTAGTGGCGGCAACAGGGAGTATCTCCTCTCTGTGTTCCCTTTAGCTCCAAAGCCCTCTGCGCCTTTGCAAGCTTTGTTCAAGGCGAACGCTCAACACCAAAGTCATTAGGCCTGTAATTTACCGCCCCCCCCCCACACACCAGAACACAGGAAAATGTAATCAAATAAATATTATTGTTTTTCCTTTCTTTCTTAGCAAATTACCACCTTCCGCTCCTCTCTTCCCCCAAATTCTAGGAGTCGGGCAAGTCTGGAACTGATCTCTCAGCAGAAAAGTATTTTAAATCAAAACGCTGCCATCTGTGAGAAGTTTCCCCATCCCGAAGCCCAGAAACCTCCTTCAGAAATCAGGGAATAAATGCCAATTTGGCTCAACGGAAGGTGCTCGTTTGGGTTATTAAATTCCACATGGCAATTTACATGTGGGCCGTAAAATGCAAATCGCCCAAACAAAATGTATCCTGATGCCACTCCGGCAGACTTAATACTTTACTTCTCCCTGAGGGAATTCCACACCATTTCACCTCCTCAGCAAGAGCCACGTCCAGAGGTTAGGGGGAAAGAAAATGAAGAGAGGGAAGGGAGAAAAAGGAGGGAAAAAAACGCAGATTCTGGGGGCTTTGTCTCTTCTGTACAAAAGGCATATTTGTTCGTGTGTGTGTGTTTCCTAAATACATACCAGTGAGGTGCCATTGTCGTTGGCCGTCGTTCACACACGTGCATGCCCCCCAGACATCAAGGTTTTCTTTAATATCTCTAATCAGGACAGATTTAAGCAGAGCCCACAAGTCTGGAGAACAAGTTAACGAGTGACATTCTGCAGAGAGAGGTCTGCTTTGAGAACTTCCACTTGTTGAGATGCCAGGACACAGCACGGCATTTAATGAGCTTGGTTCCTTTCTTTCGTTCTTTTCTCTTTTCTTTCTTTTCCTCCCAGCCTATTTCTCTCCCTCTCTCTGTCTCTCTCTTTTTCACTCTCTTCCTTCCCTCCCTCCCTTCCTCCTTTCTTTCATTCCACCCTTCCTTCCCTTATACTGACATAATAAGCATTCATGATCGTGACCCCCAAACAAAAACTAGGATTTGGGCAGTAATCTCCATACAACCATGGAATTTTCCCCTCCCCTCATTGTTTCCCCTGACCTGAGATAACCATCACCCTGAATCTTGTGTTCATCATGCCATTGCTTTCCTTTTTATGTACTTTTCCTGGACCTATACGCATTTCTAAGAGCATTACAAACACATATCGTTTTTAGTTTTACGAAAAGAATATGGAGCTATGTATGTGTAATCTTCATGAACTCACTGCGTTCACTTGATAGTCCATTGCTAAGACTACCCTGATTTGTTGATGTTACCATAGTTACAGGTTCGGGTGGCTATGTAAGATTCCACTGTATCAGAGTATCAGTTACTCTCTCTTGATTGGGATTTGAGTTGCCTCTGGATTTTTGCTAAGGTAAACAGTGCTTCTAAGAAAGTCCTACATTTCTTTTGTTTGCTTCTTTCTCTTGAGTGTGCACCTAGCATTGGAATTGGCGAGTTCCTAGGTATATGAATGTTTAATGTTGGGAACAAATGTCTTAAAATTATGGCACATCATAGAACCCATGGATCTATATCTTCTTCAACACTTCAGTCCTGTCAGCCCTTTAAATTTGGGCCAAGATGAGTATACAGTGATATCTTATTGTAATCTTGAATCCCACGTCCTTCATTACCAATGTATCAAGCATCTCCAATATGTTTGTTGGCTGTGTGTGAACTGCTCATTCATGACTTTTACCCATTTTTCTATTTGCCCTCTATTATTGCTTATTTATAGAAGTTACGTATTCTTGGTACTAATGCTTTGTTTCTGTGTTTTGCAAATATCGTCTCCTAGTTTGTAAGCTACTCCCCCACTTTATAAGTGTCTTTTAATTAACATTTTTCTGTTAGTCAAATTTGCCATTTTTTTCTACAGTAAATGTGTTTGGTCTGGTTTAAGAAAACTATGATCATCCCAACATCTAAATGATACTTATAATTTCTACTAAGTATTTTAAAGTTTTGTTCTGATAGTTGAGTCCTTAATGCCTTTTAGGTTGACTTCTGTGTATGGTGTGAGGTAGGGATATTTTTGTTCCATATGAACGTGCAGGTTTTTATAGCTTTCTTTACAAGTATCCCCTTTCCCTATTGATTGGACATGTATCTCTTAATACCAAAATACCCTGCCTACGTGGGGCTGTTTATAGGTCTTCTCTTCAACTTCACCAATTCCAGGGCTGATGCCACAGAATCCCAACAACTTTAACTTTCTAAGAAGTCGGTTGCTCCTTACTTCTTGCCTTTTTCAAAAGGATCTTGACCATTCTGGGTCCCTTACACTTCAGTATAGAATTTAGACTTATCTTTCCAAAATGAGGCATTACTCTGAAGAGTCTTATTCATACTTTGTTTGAAAAGGCAATGAATCCACAAGGTTATTTGGGGGAATACTTGGGAATATTTGCACATTCACAATATTAATAATATATTTCTATCAATAAGCATGACACATTATTTTACTCAGCTCTTCTAATATCTCTTAATAATTTTAATAATCAAATACAGTGTTATTAATTTTTCCTGTAGATATCTTGCAAATCTGTTGTTTGTTTTATTCCTAGATGCTGAGTATCCTTGGATCCTTTGTAAATTATGACTTCGTTTTTAATAATCTTTCACATTATTTGTTGCTGATGTTTTGAAATTTGACTATTGTGTATAAATCATATCTAGCAAAATTGCTAAAAATCTCCCATTGTTTTTAATAATTTATAAGTTCTTTTGATTTTTCTATGTAGTAGAACATACTTCTACAAATAATGAACAGTTTTCCTCATTCTTTTATATTTTCATGCCTTAACATTTTATATAGCAGTGTCTAGGACCTCTAATACCATGTTAAAGTCATGCACATCCAAGTTGTATTCATGATTTTTAAAAATGCTTCTAAAATGCTTCTAATGTTTTCTTATTTAGTATGTTTATTCTTGGAATACATACGTATACACACACACACACTAAGCGTTGACCTGTGGCTCAGGTCACAATCTCGCGGTTCCTGGGTTCGAGCCCCACCTTGGGCTCTGTGCTGACAGCTCAGAGCCTGGAGCCTGCTTCGGATTCTGTGTCTCCCTCTCTCTCTGCCCTTCCCCCATTTCCATTCTCTCTTTCTCTCTCTCTCAAAAGTAAATAAACATTTAAAATTTTTTTAATAAAAATAAATAAATTAATTAATTAACATTACGCTCTATTTCTAGGACTTCTATTATCCACATTTTAGCACTTACCTCCTTCCTCCCTTTATCTTGGGTTTTCTTCATATTTTCTATTTCTTGCTATTTTTCTTCTTCCACCGGGGTGATAGCCTGAGTGTGTCTTCTAATTCACTAATCAGTCCTCTGCTGAACTCTTCCAACTCTCTGTTAAACCTATTGTTGGACTTATTTCAGTTATTTTAGTTTTCACACCCAGTATATCCTCTTGGTNCATCTTTGTTGTTCCTTTGTGTTTTTTTGTCGCTTTTTTTTTTTTTTTTTCTGTTGCTAGCACGTAGCTAGGAGGACTTGCTTGAAACTTTTTCTGGTTTTGGCTGGATCGCTGTGGTGGCCGGCTAGCACACATCTGTTTTCCTCAGGCTTTCCACAAGTGCTGGACTTCAGTGTTGCCCTAATTTGACTCTTGAGGGCTCTTGAGCCAGAGATCAAGACATGGCAGGTGAGAGGGAGGTATGTGTTCGTCCCAAGGCAATGGCAATGAGCAAGCAGAAGAACTTTTGTACTTATTTCCTGTTGTATTCTTTCCCTGCCAACTTCCTCTAGACACACACGCACGCACACACACGCACACACACCTCATCATCCAGAGTTTATTATAGCTTCCTCCTGTTCTTTGTATTTTCCTCTTTGGTCTCTCCAAAATCACTCTTGGCACGGGGATACTGCAGTTGCTGGAGCCCAGCATCTTGGCTAGACTCAAAACTGGAACCTCAAAGTACTGCCTCCAAGTCTTTCATGTTCCATAGGACACGAAAGCCCCGAGAAACTTGATCAGCACACAACCTGTTCATGGTGGATGTCCATGCTACTTCGTGCCCCCGCAGTCCACTCTGAAGGCCAAAGTCACCTGTACTAACAATGATGCTTAGAAATCACATCATGTTCCATCAGTCATTAAAGCAAGTTCAATATTACAAACGTAACGTCAAGACTGACTGTAATGTATTTGGTCCGTTCTGAAGGTGCATGCTTTTTAGTTCTTAATTTTTTTTCATATTTCATGGCTTTCAAGGGTATTAACCACAGCCCCAGGAAAAAATACGGGGGAAACTGTATACACCACAGACACAGCTTTCTATGAAACTTCCTGAGTAGTAATAGCAGACTGAGGAATAGCCCACAAACTGGGTAAAATTCCAGCAGCCACAGGGAATGCTTCTGACCCTCTTCAGCAGCAAAGCCCCAGCAAAACGCAGACTCGCTGCTGTCCACAGGGATACAATGAACTCTGAGACTTTGGGTCTACAGACCTTTTGAGAGCAAGTTGTATTCTCCCCCCGCCCTCCCCCCAGGAAGGAAACCAGGGTTGGAATTAGCTAAATGCTAATTGAAATGTTAGGATTGACCTCTTGTTACTAAGATCCTTCTATAGACCCTTAAGCCTAATCAGTATCCCCCTCGCCTGGGAGAAGGCAACCCACAGAGGAAAACGTGTTTCAAGAAAGGGGACTTAAATATGATTCGCATAATAAACGCCCGAACTTGCCTGGAGGATTTTATTAGCTTCCACTGCCAACAATAAATGTTCGATCTGTGAAATTGAGAAATGAGAGCTAGGGATCAGGCATTGACATTTGCAAAGGAGAGAAAAGACATTCCCATCAAATATAACACTCAGCCCCGTAAGAACCAAAGAAGGAACTGTGTTGGCCAGATAGTTGCTGTTAGGCTTCAGCCCCTTGTCTTGCAAAAGCCCTCTGTCTGCAGTCTCTGTGATGGGGCCAATGAAGGACAAGCTTTCTCTGGATCTGAGATGAGGTTTACCTGCCAGCCCAGCCTCCGGTCACCCAACCAATTAGCTCTGACCTCCCCCTTTCAGTGGATCCAGCAAAGTGTGCTGTAAAGTGGTCTTATCTTTCCACCCTTGTTAATAGCCCAGTGCAAGTCCCTTTACCTCTCGGTGCCTTAGTTTTGTATCAGTTGGAGAAGGGGACCCATACTCATTCTAAACTGAGCACGATCAAAGATGTATAGTGTAATGCTACAAATAACTACCAAAAATATGATGCAAAATGGGATAGTTGAACAGCTGATACATAAATTAAAATGGGACAATTTTTTAATGTTTTATTTATTTCTAGGCGAGAGAGAGAGACAGCGTGAGCAGGGGAGGGTCACAGAGAGAGGGAGTCACAGACTGAAACAGACTCTAGGCTCTGAGCTGGCAGTCAGCACAGAGCCCGACGCGGGGCTCGAACCCACGAACCGCGAGATCATGACCTAAGCGAAGGTCGGACGCTTGACCGACTAAGCCACCCAGGCGCCCCTAAAATGGGACATTTTTTAACTGTTCATTTGTGTATTTAGAGAGAGAGAGAATCCCAAGCAGACTCCATGTGTGGAGCCTGAGGCAGGGCTCCATCCCACGACCCTGGGATCATGACCTGAGCCAAAATCAAGAGTCGGACATTTAACTGACTGAGCCACCCAGGTGCCCTCACACCTTGGAAATTTTAATACCCTCTCTCAACAGTTGATAGGGTACCTAGACNTTAACATTACGCTCTATTTCTAGGACTTCTATTATCCACATTTTAGCACTTACCTCCTTCCTCCCTTTATCTTGGGTTTTCTTCATATTTTCTATTTCTTGCTATTTTTCTTCTTCCACCGGGGTGATAGCCTGAGTGTGTCTTCTAATTCACTAATCAGTCCTCTGCTGAACTCTTCCAACTCTCTGTTAAACCTATTGTTGGACTTATTTCAGTTATTTTAGTTTTCACACCCAGTACATCTTTGTTGTTCCTTTGTGTTTTTTTGTCGCTTTTTTTTTTTTTTTTTCTGTTGCTAGCACGTAGCTAGGAGGACTTGCTTGAAACTTTTTCTGGTTTTGGCTGGATCGCTGTGGTGGCCGGCTAGCACACATCTGTTTTCCTCAGGCTTTCCACAAGTGCTGGACTTCAGTGTTGCCCTAATTTGACTCTTGAGGGCTCTTGAGCCAGAGATCAAGACATGGCAGGTGAGAGGGAGGTATGTGTTCGTCCCAAGGCAATGGCAATGAGCAAGCAGAAGAACTTTTGTACTTATTTCCTGTTGTATTCTTTCCCTGCCAACTTCCTCTAGACACACACGCACGCACACACACGCACACACACCTCATCATCCAGAGTTTATTATAGCTTCCTCCTGTTCTTTGTATTTTCCTCTTTGGTCTCTCCAAAATCACTCTTGGCACGGGGATACTGCAGTTGCTGGAGCCCAGCATCTTGGCTAGACTCAAAACTGGAACCTCAAAGTACTGCCTCCAAGTCTTTCATGTTCCATAGGACACGAAAGCCCCGAGAAACTTGATCAGCACACAACCTGTTCATGGTGGATGTCCATGCTACTTCGTGCCCCCGCAGTCCACTCTGAAGGCCAAAGTCACCTGTACTAACAATGATGCTTAGAAATCACATCATGTTCCATCAGTCATTAAAGCAAGTTCAATATTACAAACGTAACGTCAAGACTGACTGTAATGTATTTGGTCCGTTCTGAAGGTGCATGCTTTTTAGTTCTTAATTTTTTTTCATATTTCATGGCTTTCAAGGGTATTAACCACAGCCCCAGGAAAAAATACGGGGGAAACTGTATACACCACAGACACAGCTTTCTATGAAACTTCCTGAGTAGTAATAGCAGACTGAGGAATAGCCCACAAACTGGGTAAAATTCCAGCAGCCACAGGGAATGCTTCTGACCCTCTTCAGCAGCAAAGCCCCAGCAAAACGCAGACTCGCTGCTGTCCACAGGGATACAATGAACTCTGAGACTTTGGGTCTACAGACCTTTTGAGAGCAAGTTGTATTCTCCCCCCACCCTCCCCCCAGGAAGGAAACCAGGGTTGGAATTAGCTAAATGCTAATTGAAATGTTAGGATTGACCTCTTGTTACTAAGATCCTTCTATAGACCCTTAAGCCTAATCAGTATCCCCCTCGCCTGGGAGAAGGCAACCCACAGAGGAAAACGTGTTTCAAGAAAGGGGACTTAAATATGATTCGCATAATAAACGCCCGAACTTGCCTGGAGGATTTTATTAGCTTCCACTGCCAACAATAAATGTTCGATCTGTGAAATTGAGAAATGAGAGCTAGGGATCAGGCATTGACATTTGCAAAGGAGAGAAAAGACATTCTCATCAAATATAACACTCAGCCCCGTAAGAACCAAAGAAGGAACTGTGTTGGCCAGATAGTTGCTGTTAGGCTTCAGCCCCTTGTCTTGCAAAAGCCCTCTGTCTGCAGTCTCTGTGATGGGGCCAATGAAGGACAAGCTTTCTCTGGATCTGAGATGAGGTTTACCTGCCAGCCCAGCCTCCGGTCACCCAACCAATTAGCTCTGACCTCCCCCTTTCAGTGGATCCAGCAAAGTGTGCTGTAAAGTGGTCTTATCTTTCCGCCCTTGTTAATAGCCCAGTGCAAGTCCCTTTACCTCTCGGTGCCTTAGTTTTGTATCAGTTGGAGAAGGGGACCCATACTCATTCTAAACTGAGCACGATCAAAGATGTATAGTGTAATGCTACAAATAACTACCAAAAATATGATGCAAAATGGGATAGTTGAACAGCTGATACACAAATTAAAATGGGACAATTTTTTAATGTTTTATTTATTTCTAGGAGAGAGAGAGAGACAGCGTGAGCAGGGGAGGGTCACAGAGAAAGGGAGTCACAGACTGAAACAGACTCTAGGCTCTGAGCTGGCAGTCAGCACAGAGCCCGACGCGGGGCTCGAACCCACGAACCGCGAGATCATGACCTAAGCGAAGGTCGGACGCTTGACCGACTAAGCCACCCAGGCGCCCCTAAAATGGGACATTTTTTAACTGTTCATTTGTGTATTTAGAGAGAGAGAGAATCCCAAGCAGACTCCATGTGTGGANTAAATTAAAATGGGACAATTTTTTAATGTTTTATTTATTTCTAGGCGAGAGAGAGAGACAGCGTGAGCAGGGGAGGGTCACAGAGAGAGGGAGTCACAGACTGAAACAGACTCTAGGCTCTGAGCGGGCAGTCAGCACAGAGCCCGACGCGGGGCTCGAACCCACGAACCGCGAGATCATGACCTAAGCGAAGGTCGGACGCTTAACCGACTAAGCCACCCAGGCGCCCCTAAAATGGGACATTTTTTAACTGTTCATTTGTGTATTTAGAGAGAGAGAGAATCCCAAGCAGACTCCATGTGTGGAGCCTGAGGCAGGGCTCCATCCCACGACCCTGGGATCATGACCTGAGCCAAAATCAAGAGTCGGACATTTAACTGACTGAGCCACCCAGGTGCCCTCACACCTTGGAAATTTTAATACCCTCTCTCAACAGTTGATAGGGTACCTAGACAAAAATCAGTCGTCGTAGAAGATCTGCACAAGTTTCTCTCAGATCAAGATCTGTCATTGATTAGTTCTGTCTGCAGCACCATGCTGAAAAGGAGATGCTGAGCTCAGGCTCACAGGGTTTCCATGGATGTCTGCCATGGACATAGAATAGGGGAAATACGGCTGCCTTTGGACCAGTGACCTCTTAATCCTGGCTGTGTGTTAGGATCACCTGGAGAGCCTTTTACACATATTGATGCCTGGGCCCCTCCCCTAGAAACGTTGCTATAATTCATCTGTGGTACAGCCCAGGCACTGATATTTTTCTAACATCTCCACAGATTATTTCAATGAATTAGTGAGG
Organism: Crocuta crocuta; assembly: GCF_008692635.1. Classification (NCBI taxonomy): domain Eukaryota; kingdom Metazoa; phylum Chordata; class Mammalia; order Carnivora; family Hyaenidae; genus Crocuta; species Crocuta crocuta. Next base: position 4,305,469 of record NW_027533258.1, read on the forward strand.
GTTGAAAACCACTGTCCTAAGCTCTAAGGAAGCAGACACTGCTACTCTCGTGAAGGGAATGTAAAACATGTGTTATATATTAAGGACCTTACATGTATCATTTGTCTAGGAATCTCATTTCTGGAGAAAGAGTAATGATGTGCCCATCATCATCCAACTGATATTCATGTGCCCAGCCAAAGTATATTCAAGAGTGTTCTTGCAGCTCAATGTACGATGGCAATAGATAGGTACATGGCTGCATGGATACAGATAGATAAGAGAAAGAGAGAGAGGGAGGGAGGAGAGCCACATAATTGTTCAATAATGTGAAATTGATTAAATCAGCTATGTTAAAATCAAGGTGTGATGGGTATCTTAGTAAGATGGTGTTGATATGTATTTCATATATGTGTGTGTGTGTATAGTAAGGTATGTATATATATATATATAGGCATAAAGATATATGTATATAATAAGGTGTGGAGATATATATATATATATATACTCATACACATACAATGTAGGCATATATATGTGTGTATATAATAAGATATGGGTATATATGGGTATATACATGTATATGGGTATATATATATACAGCATGTGCTTATGTATAGATATATATTTTATATATAGTATA
>NW_027533258.1:4306353-4362074 GCF_008692635.1 Crocuta crocuta
ATATATTATATATATTTATAGTATAGGTGTATATATATATGAGTATAGAAAAGTATGGGTGTATATATATATGGTATGTGTATATATGTATATAATAAGGTATGGATGTATATACACAGTATATACAGTATATATGGGTATATAATGAGGTATATATATATATACACACATACAGTATGGGTATATATATGTATATAATAAGGTAGGGATATATATATATACACACACACAGTATGGGTATATAAATATATGTGTATATAATAAGGTATATATATAAATATATATATATACACACACACATAGTATGGGCTTTTTTATATTTATGCATATACTAAGGTATGGGCATATACATATATATGGGTGCGTATGTATATATATATATATATATATATACACAGCATGGTGTCTATATATACACACACAGTATAGATGTATGTATAATATATGTATTTAATGGGTATATATGTATATAATAAGGTATGGGTGTGTGTATATATATGTGTGTATGTGAGTATATATAGTAAGGTATGGGTATATATATGCATATAGTAAGGTATGGGTATATATATACAGTATATATACATATATATGTGTGTGTATGGTATATAACAAGATATGGATGCATATACAGTATATATATATAATAAGGTAATGGACAGAATTATGTTGCAAAGTGCACTGCAAAATAGTCTATTTCTGAAAACATACATATGTACCCATAGAAAGAGAAAGTTCTAAAGGTTAATCATCAAAATAGCAATCATATTTATTTTAAGGTGGTGGATAGTTAATTTAAATGATTTTTTTTTGTTTCTCATTTGTGTAAGACGAATACACGTTTTGTAATCTAATCAAACAAAGGCGGGAACAACTCTCCAGATTCCAGTGTTTGCTCTGAAGTGGGGACAGCCTTTCATCTGCTCAGCTCTAATCCTTGAAGGAGGGTCAGATGGATCATTATTCATGCCGGTTAAGGAATTAAGAACTTAGAGCAGCTCTGTGTAGGGTGTGGGAACTGCTCCATTACCTTAGGTGAAACAAGCAAAGGAGGTTCCCTTTGATCCCTGGTGCCTATTTCTTTTTGCCTTCTCGGGGTGGATCTGGAAGGCAACATTTAGAGAGGGTGAGGCCCGCTTATCCCCACCTGCTGTCCTTTCCAGGGTGTGGCTGGGAAAGTGGGAGCTGCTCAGATCTCCCCCCAGTTATCCTCCGGGCCCCAAGTAGGTCACACCTGTACGTCCATCTTCTTCCAATGGAAAGAATCTGGGCAGCCCCAGCTGGAAGGCATAGAAAGTAATGGAACGAAAGCAGGGTTTGTTTGGGGGCCCTCCACTCCCTACTTCTTTTTCACACCATCCTTTCTTCCTGTATGTTCCTTGCTTTTGAAACCTCGGATTCTCTCTCTTCTGCAAGGAAAATTACCATTTTCATTAAACCATTAATTAGCATTTGCATTTTCAGGGAGAAATAGAGAAACAGTGTTCACAAAGAAACAACTCTGTAATAGGAGAATTTCAAACACCAACTTCGAGGAAGGATGGTGATGTTGTGGATGAAAAAAGCCCAGAGCATCTGTGACCTGCATTCTCAGTAGAAAAGAAATGGAAAATCGAATTCCCATAGAGTCACTTGCCACCGGACCATCCAATGGCACTGGATTGTCCGTTAAGACAATCTCTATGGAGCATCTTCTACTGATTTGGAGAAACTAAGTGAAAATAGGGTTTCTCACTGGACTCTAGAAGTGCAGCCCAGAACCCCCCACCATCTCCAATAAACCATCTTGTCCAGTCAGGCAAAGTAGCCCAATGTTCTCCATTCTATTCCCCATTTATTCGACCATCTCCATAGGGTGGTGTTAGCATCATGGAACACACCTTCCACAAACAGTCTAGGAGATGTCAGGTCACCCACTAAAGGTTCAGAGGTGGTAGTATATACTGCTGCCTCCTCTTCTTCCATCACAAGGTCATGGTTGGCTCTTTAAAGGAGCTGTAAAGTATAGGTTCTTTTAGCCCTCTCCCTGCTTCACTGCTGCCGGGGTGATGGGTGCATGTCAATACCACCCTCCGGTGACTGATGAGTTCAGTCTCCAATCGCTGTGTAGTGGTCATTTATCACAGGGCAATCTCTTATGACACAAAATATAGTGCCCTTGTGACTCTTCACTCTCCAGCACTCACTGACAGCAAATAAAAATGACACTGCCTGCCAGGACCAGCCATAACTCAGCCTCATTTTCCAGAAAACCTTCATGGGGCACTACAAAATAATGAGATGTGCACTACTTAGAGGTTACAGCATTGCCTAGCTGCGGTACATTCAGATAAATCAGCCCAACACATGATCAATCCACCCAGAAATAAAAACCACCCTATTCTCCTACATATTTTACCATATAATTTAAGCAAATGAGCCCAATGCAATATTTCTCTTTAGTCACAACCTAAGAAGGGGACCAATATTACCTTAACCAGTATCGGTTTGAGAAATAAGAGACAATAATTGTCTACCCTAATCTCATTCTCTGCCATCCTGATTGAACAACTGAAAGAAATTTGCATCTGTCAAAATATATATGAGAATGATACATTGATGATGGTGATGATTATGATGGTGGTGATGGTGATGATGATGATGATGATGTCAAGGATGACCCAGCTTATGGAATGTATTCTGCTCTGCAAAATGATACCACGTTTATTTTTCATTTAATCTTTACAGGGAATTCTGTGAAATAGAGAACGCAAGTGAATTCTACGTGTACAATTTCTTGAAGGGGAGGGGGGGAATGGACAGGGATGGAAGACTAAACCCAGGTCTCAAAACCAACCTCACCATCTCTTAATCCATCCATGTTTCTGAGCTACTTGAGAAATGCAATGGACCTAATCCTTCCCATTTTACAGATCATGGCCCACGTTCAACATCATTAGTGTTAAGGCAGGACTCGGAGGTAAGAGAACTGCATGAAATACAGCAAAATTGAAAAAATAATAACTCGGCCAAAGTTATTTCACACTTACTGAGAAAACAGATTAAATGGTGGATGATTGATTGATTGATATTATTTATTTATATTATTATTATTTTTAAAGATTTTATTAAAAATTTTTTAATGTTTATTACTTTTGAGAGAGAGAGAGAGAGCTTGAGTGGGGGAGGCGCAGAGAGAGAGACACACATACACACATGTAATCCAACGCAGGCTCCAGGCTCTGCTGAACTGTCAGCACAGAGCCCAGTTGGGGCTCGAACTCACCGACTGTGAGATCATGACCTGAGCCAAAGTCGGATGCTTAACCGACTGAGCCACCTAAGATCTTAGTCTTTTAAGTAATCTCCACACCTAACGTGGAACTTGAACTTACAACTCTGAGATCAAGAATCACATGCTCTTCCAACTGAGCCAGCCAGATGCCCCGAATTATTTATGTTTTGAGTAAAGTTTAAACAATATTGATAGAACAACTACAATCAGTTCCTAAGATGATGAGCCACAAAGATGCTCTCAAGGAGATACTCCCTAGATTGACATCATACTGTAAATAATAAGAAAAAGGGGCACAAAAATGAAGATTTCCTAAATGTAGAACATTGCCCATTATGCAATGAAGATTTGGTCACCTTCCAATTAACTGAATCCAGGGTAAAAAAACGAGAAGTCGTATTTTCCAAAGGAGACCAAAGTTAGACCCCAAAATCACAGAATCCTTGGAAAATCCACAAAGGATATGTTTGCCTCAACTGTCATCCCACAAGCCAGTCTGGAGAGGTTGTTTGACCTTTAAAATAGCATAAGACCAGAGGCACCTGGGTGGCTCAAGCCGTTAAGTGTGTGACTTTGGCTTAGGTCATGATCTCAGGGCTCGTGAGTTTAAGCCCCATGTTGGGCTCTGTGCTGATAACTCAAAGCCTGGCACCTGCTTTGGATTCTGTGTTTTCCTCTCTTTCTTCTCCTCCCCCACTTGTGTTCCATCTCTCTCTCTCAAAAGTAAATATTAAAAAAACTTTTAAACAAATACTCAAATAAATAAAATAGTGCAAGACCAAGTTCCATGCACTTTTCTGTGCCCTTAGATAATCAGGTATCTTCCTCTAATGAACTGTAGCCTCCATCTTATCCATCTGGTATCCCCCCAAACCTTCCTAATGCCTGGCACATAATAATTTTTAAACATTGATAAATTATTCACATACTACAAAATTCATGTTTTTAAAGGGCTCAGTGGTTTTTACTATATTCACACAGTTATGCAGCCAAAGCCATTATCCAATTCCAGAATGTTTTCATCACGCCGTAAATAAACTCCATACCCATTAACAAAACTCCCCAGTGTCCTCTTCCCACAGGCCAGGGAAACGACCAGTATACTTTCTGTTTCTAGGCATTTGCCTCTTCTCCATAGTCCATATAAATGGAATCATGATCTGTGACCTTTTGTGACTCACTGGCTTCTTCCACTTGGCATAATGCTCACAAGATCCACCCACGTTGCAATGTATATCAGCACCTCATCCATGTTTAGGGCCGAATAATAGTCTGCTGTGTGTATATACCACATCTTATCCATCTGTTGATGGCCATGTAAGTTGCTTTCACTCTTTGGCTCCCATCCTAGGACTTGTACACACTTATTGAACAAATTGGTGACTTTCTAAATATTGTCCTATGTGGGATGACCAGTAAACATGAAAACTATTCAACCTCATTGTGAATCAGAGAAGTAGAAGCTAAAAACAGTGTAAAATCATTACCAGTGACTGGATGAGTCACGATATTCCTATTCTAAGAGCTGTTGCCTATGATATGTGATATCCATCCTGCACGGGCTTAAAAAATGCCAAGCATTTTAAGGCAAGTTGGTCATATGCACCAGGAGCCTTGACAAGTTCCTACAATGTGACTCCCCTAATTCTACATCCGAAAGACTAAGGCTATAATAGGACACACAGAAAAATGCTTTTTTGGTAAACATGCTTACTTATAAGGATATAATACAGGAAACAAACCTAAATATCTGTGTTAGGCATAAAACAAATATGTTTTTAGTTAATAAAAAATTTCACTTTTATTAGACCCCATTTAACCCATTCAGATATGTATACGTAGAACAGATTTTTCCAGTAATTCTCAGTCAAGAGCAAGGCAGTGGATACAAGATTGAACAATGTAAGTTTCTGTAATTCTTTTCACCAGGATCATCCCAAAAGTAAAGAAATGGGAGGCGCCTGGGTGGCTCAGTCATTTGAGCATCTGACTTCGGCTCAGGTCATGATCTCGCGGTTCGTGGGTTCGAGCCCCGCATCAGGCTCTGTGCTGACAGTTAAGAGCCTGGAGCCTGCTTCGAATTGTGTGTCTCCCCTTCTCTCTCTGCTTCTCCCCTGGCCACACTCTCTTTGTCTCTCAAAAAATAAATAAATGTTAAAAAAAAAAAAGAATGTTAGATGTTGAATGTATTGAATAGATACAGTGACAGAGACAGTTAATTGAAAAGTCACCCAAAGGATGACATATGTCACTCTAAAGTCCGCTGCCAACCCAGAAGGTAGGTATTTATCCTGTCTCCATGAGTGAAAGGGCAGATGAGAGGGAGTATTCTAGCCACTGGGGAGACATTGAGCAGCACTTGCCTTTGTGTTTATGCAAGTGTTACAAGTTGTGAGCTTATCAGAGCTTTAAATGCATTTGCCACCAGCATCTTTTTCCCATTAGATTTAAACATTCACGTCTCTTTTACGGAAAATATACTCCCACATGGCCCTAATTCACTTCAACTCAACTTATCAAAACATTATCCCGTAAGATTCGTTTTAAGTCTAGAAAATTATCTGAGCTTCTTGTATGAGGCTGGTATTAGTTCTTCTTATAAACAGGCTCTCTCAATTACTGGTTTTGCACGCCCTTCAACTTTGCATGTGTTTGCGTGACTTGAGTTTAACTCAAAATTCAATACGTTTGAATTTGAGCTGCAGACATTATCCAGATAATTCAAATGTAAGTATCTGTGTAGTTCAAATGATCTCAAGTAAAGGACAGTCTGAAATGATGTGCTTTAGATTTTTTGTTTGTAGACAAATGAGAGAGTTAACTCTTAACTCTCTCTGGGCACCTAGCAAAGTTGTGTGTCAGTTACACTTGGGAAACAATGGAATTAATGGTAAGAATCATGTTACAGATTCAAGGTATGTTTTCATTGAATCCTTAGAAGATGGTAAGAGGTAGATATTATTTTGGGCCCCAGTTCATTGATGAGAAAATGAAGGGGAAAATTGCATGTCCACAGAAAAGGGGCTTGCATACCAATATTCATAGAACAATTAGTCATAATATCCCCAAACTGTAAAAAACCCACATGTCCACTAACAGATGGACAAATTGTGATATATTCATACAAAGGAATACTACCCAGTGATTTAAAAAAAGAAAGAAAAAGAATGAGCCACTTATATGTGTTACGACATGTATAAGTCTCAAAAACATGCTGAGTAAAGAATCCCGGCAAAAAAATATATAAATACAAGATATAAAAATCATATTGTATAATTCAATTTACATAAAGTTCCCGAACAATTAAAACTAATCTATAGTGCTATCAATCAAGAAAGGGGTGTGTATTGCTTGGAAAGGGACATGAGGAAACTTCCAGGAGTGATGGAAACATTCTATACCTTGATCAAGATGGTGGCCATAGGGATGCATGTGTTTGTCTAATGTTTGTCAAAGCTCACTGAACTGTGCATTTTAGTTGATGAGAATCATATGTCAAAGGCAGGATATTGACAGACAAATACAGATAGATGATAGATAGATTTAAGTGATAGATAGATAGATATAGATATAGATGATGGCTGGCTGGCTGGCTACCTGGCTAGATAGATAGGTAGGTAGATAGATAGATAGATAGATAGATAGATAGATGTGATAGAGATAGATACTAGATAGATAGAAAGATAGATAGATAGATAGATAGATAAGGCTTAGTATTTGGGTGGGGCAAGTTTAGGCATTTTCTCAAGGTTAAACAGTTATGGTGGAAATAGAATTTGAGCTGGGCTGGAACTATAAATTGAAGAGTCATTTATGAAACAATTGAAAACATGGGCTTGGAGGGGTGCGTGGGTGGCTCAGTTGGTTGAACATCTGACTTTTGATTTTGGCTCAGGTTATGATCCCAGGTTGTGGGATCAAGCCCGGAGTCTGGCTCCAGCTGAGCATGGAGCCTGTTTATGACTCTCTCTCTCTTTTTCTCTCTCTCTCTTCCTTCCTCCACCTCTCCCCTCCCCCAATTATGCTCTCTCTCTCAAATTAAAAAAAAATTTAAAAAAGGAAACATAACCTTGGAATAGTACAGTAAGCATGTAAAGTGAGATGATAATTAGACTTAACATTGAATTTTAAGGAATTCCCAATTTTCCAGGTATTTTTGAGGAGGATGAGTCTGAAAAGAAGGCTAGAAAAAAGCAACTCTAAATCTGTTCATTTCAGCAATAAGTCACTCATGGGTTTAGAAAGGGCTGCTGTGACTGAGAGGATGAAGACAAATGGTAGATTAAGAAGGATAGAGAGGGTGGATGGAGAGAGGTGGAGACATAACTATGGACAACTCTTTCAAGAAGTATGGTTGCAATGGATAAAGATATGGGATCAAAAACTATTTTTTTTAGGTGGAACAGATAGTAAGGATGTTTAAGACAAAACCAAAAGTACTTGGATCGGCCAAGTCAAGAAGGAGAATCTTAATATCTGAAAGAAGGTAGAGTAGGCAGGAAGGTGTCACAACTCGCAGGAAGATGTATCACAGCCTATGATGCCGAGGAAAAAGGATGAGCTGGGTACTGTTAGGTTGAGGTTCTTTTTTTTCTTTTTTAGAGAGAGAGAAAGAGAGAGAGTGAGAGAGAGCAGGGAGAGTACAGAAGGGGGGAGAGAGAGAGAGAGAGAGAGAGAGAGAGAGAGACTGTCAAGCAGGCTCCACCCTCAGCATGCAATGGAACTCGAACCCACGACCCTGGGATCATGACCTGAGCCAAAATCAAGACACACTCAACCCAAGCACTCCGAGGTTATACTTTTCATACTACAAACCTATAGGTGTTTCTCTCTGATGGTTTGTACTGTTGTCCGTAAAGCTCATAGACTGAATTGCTATACTCTTCACCTGGGAGGGGAGAAACTGAACCAATGACCCTCTGTAGTTTCCCCCTGAAAATCTTTGAACACAGTTTAAATTACATGGGTGTTGAATGTCTGTGATCTTGAGAATCTCAGAACCTCAGAAGCAGAAATTAATGATTTTATCAGACCTCTCCGTTTCAATTCATTCCCTGAATATGTTTTGGGCACTCACACTCCTGACACTCTGATAATTACTGGGAATTCAAAAATAAACAAGAAAACCTCCGACCTTGAAAAGCTAATGAAGTAAAAACATTTATGCAACTATAATAAAGTTGCAAGTACTATGGCTGGAGAACATTGGAGGTTTCCAGAGGAGGGAGCTAGTTCATTACAGGGCCAAGAAAATGATCCAGTTCTCTAGATTCTAAATGGAATGTCTTCCTCACTATCCATATATAATATTACTCTTACTATTCCACACAAAAAAAGATTCGCTGTGTAAATCTATTTATTTAACCCACAAAGATAATATAATATTTCTGCCTTCTTGTTAATGTACTATCATCACCAATCCAAGATCAACACTCATATATATACTATTGGCTGAGAACTCTATGATTTGGATTCTGGTATAAACCACTCATTTCCCTTTAAATGTTAGTTTGAAAGCCATTAAACAGTAGATGGCCATCACCCCACATCCATTATTCACTAGAACAATTCTACTTAGCTATGTTTATATAAGGCCACAGAATCAACCACAATTTTGTTGGTACACTTATTTTTTTTTGATACTGCCTCTGTCATATTTCTAAACTACTAGTAACCAAAACGTCTGCCTGCTTTTCAGTTTCATGTCTTTAATCCTCTCAACCAAAACTATACTAATGATTAAGAAGTAAAATTACTGACACTTTGGCATCACGTGGAGTCAAACGTGCATTAAAATGAGTGCTCACTTAGGCAGCCCATATACTAAAATCGGAACAACACAGAAAGGATTGGCATGGCTTCTATGTGGGGATAACATACGTGAAAATTAATTCTTACCTTCTTTAACTTTTTCAGAAATGTATTAAATATTTACAAAAGACCCACAGCTGCCTGGGATGAGGCCAAGTGCATCAAGGGAAAAATAAACGAGATGGCGTCTATTTTGGATCTTTTTATACCTTCAATTTTTATTTTATTTTACTTTGTTTTATTTTATTTCTTTCACTTCATTTCATTTTTAAGTTTATTTACTTTTAGAGAGAAAGAGCGTGCATGATCTGGAGAGGCACAGAGAGAGGGAGAGAGGGAGAGAATCCCAAGCAGGCTCCACACTTTCAGTATAGGGCTCAATCCCCCAAACCGTGAGATCATGACCTGAGCTGAAATCTAGAGTCAGTTGCTTAACCAACTGAGCCACCCAAGCGCCCCCCAACTTTGATTTTAAAGCAAGTTGGCCCTCGCAGCGTGGAAATAAAACTTTCTAGAGTAAGAACTAACCATGAAGTTCATTATGTTCCGTGACAATTATTCTGAAGCGTCAAAGCATCTAACTCGTTTATCTTCATTAGAGTTTTCTCTTGCTCTGGGGGCTGTTCTACAGTGTGCTTCCCTCTGACAAGGAGACTGTGGTGGGTGAACATGTTAAAATGGACTTGTTAATCTGTGCCCTCCACAAATAACCCACCACCTGCCAAAGCATCACATCCAACCACCCTGGGACAGATATAAATACCACCATGCCATTGAGCGCTAAGCAATCTTGTGGAGAAGACGGCAACACCAACAGCAATGTGTGGTGAAATTTATGCTCAACAGGCTTGTATGCAACACACTGTGGCAATTCTGGAAGGAGATGAGATTTCCTCCAACTGGGAGATTGAGGGAAACTCCTCGGTCATGTTCAAGGATGAACAGGATTTAGATGTTTGGGAAAGAGGGGGAAGACATTCCAAGGGAGAGCTTCTGCCTTTGCTGAAGTTACAAAACCCAGAAATCATGCGGCAAATACCACTGTGTATACCCAGATAAGAATTCTACCCCATCCCCTCTTTTTTTTTAAACCATTTGGGAACCACTGAAATGTGCTCACATTGAGGACTGGATTAAGGAATAATTTGTTGTGGCAAATTAGAAACACGGACTCCCTCTAACTGTTCCCCTACTGGTTGTTATGACTGAGGCTTCTCACAACATCCAAACAGACAGGAAGGGAAATCGTGGAGGCCACAGCTCTTTGGAGCTTACCCCATGCCTCTCCTGGAACAAAGATGGAACCGTGAGGGTTGGGAGGAGGAACACAATCACTGGGAAGCTAGAGAAGAAAGCTTGATTCTAAGCACAAAGCATACAAAGCCTTCATCTGAGTTACGTTTCAGCTGGGACTCAACACCAGGCAAATCCGACTCTCCCCAGCTCACTTCCCCAAACAGACGTGGGGAGAGAAAAACAGCCGTGCATCTTTCTTGGGAGAAACAATCCAGAAAAAGATTAATTTTTTGAAAGCCAAGTGCTAATCCGACAGTGGTTTTTCAAGAGTGCCTCAAGCATTAGTAGGTCATTAAATCTTTGTTAACAGGCCAGGAAGAAAAAAAATGTAAAAAGGAGGGGAAAAAAGCCGTCATGGTTCTGTTTAAGTTTACTAAGCATGGGAATTTCATCAAATCACAGAATGGTGAGGATGAAAGGGTCCAAAGGACCCGCAACCAAGGCTACCCGCCCCTCAATGGTGTCCCAGGAATGGTGTTCTGCTCACTAGGAAACGCAATTTCACCAGAAACTGAATTTAGGTTTTACTTTTTGTCATCTGAGAATGTAAAAAGTCTAATCGGTCTTCCACTCCCCTTCTGGAACTTGAGAACTGCCTTTGTGATCCTTGTAAAGTTTCCTATCTTTGGGTTATTCCTTACGTACCATGGTTTTCTCAGCATCCCCTCAGATAGAATGGTTTGCAGCCCGGAATTGTCTTCACCAACTATGGTCTTTCTCTGTCCCGAAAGATGTCCTTCCCTGAAAGGGGGGGCCACTCCTCTCTTGCATTGTGGCCTGGGAAGTGCAGGAAAATTTTCAAGTATAATCTGACAACATGGAGTTAAAGGCCTCTATTACCCCAGTTTCAAAATATGTTATTTCATTCAAAGGAGCCAACAGTATTCATTAGGAAAGCCACCTTTTTTTGGTCAGTACTTGTAAATTCATATCTTTAAGTCATCAAATGTCAATCAAATCAAATGTCGATGGTTTGTGTCGAGAGAAGAAAAGACAAAAATGATATAAAATAGACCTGTTTGTTCTAGTTTGGTGTGAAACTGAAGACCCGATATGGATGCATGTGTGCAGGCACACACACAAGGCCACTCCTTACGCACACACAGTCACACACACACACACACACACACGTGCACACACAGGCTCGTGGTATTCAGTGCTCCTATCCCAAGGATCCCTTCCTGACTCACACGTTTAGCTCCTCCAGGATCCAGCTGGCCCTGAAATAAAGTAAAAAGGAACATTGACGGTGCCAATCTCACTTGTAGAGATGGAGGGTAGTGTGTAGAAGCTAGTTATAAACTTAGACAGAAAAAAAATAAAGAACTCTCTTAATTTCTCTATAATTGAATTTAACAAATTCTGACTCTATGCATTCTGATGATGGTAGAATATGGGAACTCTCCACTTCGAGGGAAACTCGGCCATTTCTAGATTGTGCGTAATCTCTTTCGGATAAACACCTAGTCCGGCCACCTCCCCTCCCCTCTGCCCCGGCGGTGATCTGGTGTCAGGTTTTGGTGGGAGAAGATGTCTCAGTCTCTCTAGAGTTCCACGCTGATCTGAGCTTTGCAAGTGGCCCACTTACACCCACTGGTGAGTGTCCGCACCTCTGTCTGGTTCCAGGTCCATTCTGCATTACCTTATCCCAGCCTTATCCCATCCTATCCCCCGGCCTCCTCTGTCATGCCTCTCAAGAGCATGCAGGAAACTCACATTCCCATCCTGCACCGCTGTGAGGTCATGGGTGCCTCAGAGGAGGGAATCTACGTTGGGTGCTCTCTTCCTAAATAAGCCATGTCATATCATCCTTTCTGTTTCATAAACTCAGAGAAGGAGAACGCTGGTAGGCTGCCGGCTTTCATGGACTTGACCTGAAACGTAGGGGGTAGGCTCTCTAAAATTCCCCCAGGACTCTCGGTTCTCCTCTGGGGCTGGATTTGGCAGAGGTTTGTATGTGGTCCCTTTTCAGGAACTGACCAGCACCAAGATGGTCATGTCCTCTCCCACCTCTCCCCTGCTGCCTACTGCCATCCTGGATCGGCTTTGGGTTTGGAAAAGTTCTCTTGTATCACTGTGCACTATGGTTTATGGGAGTAACTCTATCCTTCAAGGCTGCCAGGCCTTGAGTCTTTTTGACTCAAGAAGCTTTCTCTTAAAAAGCCCAGCTCTTACCACCAGAAGCCCCAACTTCCAAGACCACATGTCTGGTACTAATTTTTATAAACATGCAGAAATGGAACTGCCTTCTTTATGCTGGGATGTGCCTGCCTCTCCTTGGAGGAATGAGGTCTCTGACAAGACTAGAGGGTCCTGAGACAACATGACAATTGCAGGAGGAAAAGACCTCAGTGAGGGGACTTCACATCTCCATGCTTGCGTCATTGAATGCCGATTTATAGATTCAGGAACTTGGCACTCAGTCACCCATCTTGTAACAAGATGTCACAGCTTGTGAGTTAGTGAGGGAATTATTCGGGGTCCTGGTGGGAAACACACATCTCAAATGGTTTGGATGCAGACAGTTTAACGAAGGACTAGTTACAGAGGTGTGAACAGGGTGAAGGAAGGCAGTAAGGGGGGGGAGGGTTGAGTCACCCGTGGCTAGCCACAGTGGAGGCTATTCTTACCCCAGGGCTGAAGAAGCAACAGGAGAGGGAACGAGGCTATCCAGGACTTGGAGAGTGGGAGCCACGGAAGAGGACCCACCCCGTAGAAGCTGGGGTCAGAGAGAGACCCTATCAGTCACTTCCGGAACCTGAACACAAAGCAAGGGAGTGGGCAGAGAAGAAACTCACTGACCTTGCTTTTCTCTAGTCCTCCTATCTCCTCTGCCTCCTATGGACCAAACGGAGCCAGGAGCCAGCCTGCAAGCAAACCTAGGTGAGCTCCCTAGGGCTCAGACTTCCAGGGCACAGACAAGGGTAGGGACTAGATCTCACAGGAGACGGGAGGGAAGGCGAAAAACAAACCCAGTGAGCAAAGCATTCAGTGTCTCATTCTAAAATCCTTGTCTTTCAGGGGCTCCTGGGTGGTTCGGTTGGTTAAGTGTCTGACTTTTAACTTCAGCTCAGGTCATGATCTCAGGGTCATGGGATCGAGCCCTGCATCAAGCTTCATGACGGCTACATATTGGGCATGACATCTGCTTAAGATTCTTTCTCCTCCTCTCTCTGCCTCCTCCTGCTCACACTATTCTCTCTCTCAAAAAAAAAAAAAATTAAAATCTTTCCCTTCCTTCCCCTACTCACTTCTGAGTTAGTCTAAGTGGCTCAAGTAGAAAGGCTGTGAATAGTCAGCCTTGAGCCTCTTTTCAGTTTGAGTCTTACAAGGAATTTATAACCTTTTTTTGGCAGGTTACTACCACCTAGAGAATTTATATATATACATATATATGTATATTTATGTATGTATATGTATATATACATATATGTATGATTATAGATTATATGTATACATGATTATTATTATATGGGCTCTGCTGACAATGTGGAACCTACTTGGAATTCTCTCTCTCTTGTCTTTCTGTCCCTCTGGCATTCGCTCTCTCTCTCTTTCTCTCAAAATACGTAAATAAACTTTAAAAAATTATTTTAGTCCTAGTAAAACAGGCACAAAGTTTCAGTCAGGCAAGAATAATAAACTCTAGAGATCTATTTTACAATATTGTACTATAGCCAACAATATTGTATTGCACGTCTAAAAATTTGTTAAGAAAATAGATTTCTTGTTCAGCGTCCTTTCCAGAGGAAGGAAAGATGGTGAATGGTAAGCCCTGTCAGAATAAAAAAGTTAAATAAAATATAAAAACAAAAACCAAATAGATATATAATTGAACACCCCCCAAGTAACAATATTAAATAGGGTGTACATTTTATTATTGCTGGAATCAGGAGGGATGGTTTGAGCCAAGTTTCCTTCCAGATGCAACAGGGTGTGCTCTTAGGTAGTGACTCAGATAAAAATGCATAGGAGTCATAAGTCCTCAAACCGAATCCCAGCACCACTCTTGCCTGGCTTTCAGACTTTGAGTAAGTCACAAAATATTACTGAGTTTCTAAGTAATCCATTGTTATGATTAAACAAGATAATATATGTAAAGTACCTAACAGAGTTCTTGATAGATAGAGTAAGTGGCTCCATATATCAGTTGCTATTATTGGTATTTTATTTTATTTATTTATTTTTTTTTAATGTTTTTTTTTTTTTCTAGGAGAGAGAGAGACAGTGTGAGCAGGGGAGGGTCAGAGAGAGAGGGAGTCACAGACTGAAACAGGCTCCAGGCTCTGAGCTGGCAGTCAGCACAGAGCCCGACGCGGGGCTCGAACCCACGAACCACGAGATCATGACCTAAGCGAAAGTCGGACGCTTAACCGACTAAGCCACCCAGGCGCCCCTATTATTGGTATTTTAAAGAAATTTGGTGAGGAGTAAGGAACTTCTTACCGAGGTTAACGTCATGCTTCATAAAGTAGAACAAAGATTTTGGCTATTAGAAGAGAAAAGAAAGTCATTCTGGGCAAATATGGGCCTTATGAGGAAGATAGGCATGTTTGCTACAAAAAGATAAGAAATTACAGGGGGCAACATCAGTAAAGACAAAAGAAAAGCCAGAACATTCTACTTGCTCAAAAGGCAGAGACAGCACTCAAACTGAGGAGGATAATGTAGGAAGATGCCATGTCTGTGTTCCTAGGTATTTAGTATGAGTTGCATTTTGGACTATGTGTTGGCTTTACTGCTTAATAAAGGCTCTTAGTCTGAAAATTATGTGGAGAGTTTGTCACTTGTGACTTTATTCTATGAATTCTGTTATCTCATGTTCCCCTTGGATGTTCTTATCTTCTGGAACACTGGGCTGCAAGAGATTCAAAAGTAGATGCCACAAAAAAGCAAAAGAGAGTGAGTTTTCCCAGTTCATCCAACCCCAAGATCACTGCAAATGGTGACAAACTCATGAATGAGACACTCTGGGTTGATGCCCTACCCCAAACTCCCAACTAAGGCAGCATCTATTAGCATGAAGAGAAATAACCCACATATCCAATGACAGATAAATACCAAACACAATGTGGTATATACATACAATGGAAGACTATTCAGCCTTAAAAAGGAAGGGAATTCTGATACATGTTACAACATGGACGAAACTTGAGGACAATATGCTGAGTGAAATATGAAATAAGCCAGTCACAAAAGTCACAAAATATGGCTCTGTGACTCCACTTCTATGAAGGATCTGCAGTGGTCAAATTCAGAGAGATGGAAAATAGAAACGTGGTCCCCAGGGTCTAGGGGGAGAGAGAAATGAACTGTTTAGTGAATAGAGTTTCAGTTCTGCAAGAAGAAAAGATTTCTGGGGATTGGTTGCACCCAAATGTGACTATACTTAACACTACTGAACTGTACACCTAAAAATACACATAACATAAAGTGTTATGACATCTTGACAATATTGAGTCTTCCTATCCATGAACATGGGATATATTCCATGTTATATGCATAACATAAAGTGTTATGAGTATCTTACCACAATTAAAAATAAAAAACAATAATTTTAAAATGAAGAAACTCAAAACAGATTGAGAAAAGAATATTAAGGAAGAAACTATAATAATTCTTTACAATATTTTCTAGAAAAGAAGCAGAAGGAATACTTCTGATTTTGATGAGGCCAGCTTTGCCTTAATATCAAAACTGGGCAAAAACATTCCAAGAAAAGAAAAGTACAGACAAAGATCTCTCATGAACATAGATGCCAAAATCCTCAGCAAAATATTAGCAAATCAAATCCAACAATGTAAGTGAGATTTATCCCAGGTTTTCAAAACAAAGCTGGCTCTACATTCAGAAATCAGTTAATGGAATTCATCACATTGGTAGGTTAAAAAGAGAAAAGTTACATGATTATGTCAATAATGCAGAAAAAAAACATTTAACAAAATCTACAGCCACTTATGATTTAAGACAAAAAACAAAAAACTCTCAGACAACCAGGAATACAGAGGAATTTCTTCAACTTGATAAAGAATAACTACACAAACCCCCCATTAACATGATACTTAATGACTTAATGTTTAAAAAATGAAGCTTTCTTACTAAGATCAGGAAGAAGACGAGGAGATCTCAACTCCCCATGCCTTTTCAGGATCATCTTAGAAATTCTAGCTAATGTAATCAGACAATAAAAGGAAATAAAACGTACATAGATTGAGAAGGGGGAAATAAATCTATCTTTGCAGGTGACATGATTATCTATGCAGAAAATCCAACAGAATCAACAACTGAAACTGAAACTAACAAGTGATTATAGCAAAGCTGTATGACATAGATTATAATAAAAATGTCAATGCTTTCTTATATACCAATAATGAACAAGTGGTATTTAAAATGAAAACCCTGATGAAAGAAGTCATAGAAGAACTAATGAATGGAGAAGTATTCCGTGTTCATGGATAGGAAGACTCAATATTGTCAAGATGTCAGTTCTTCCTTTCTTGACCTATAGGTTCAATGTCAACCCAATGAAACTTCCACAAATTATTTTGTGGAACTCAACAAACTGATTTTAAAGTTTATATAGAGAGGCCAAAGGCCTCATATAGTCCACCAAATGTTGAAGAACAAAGTTGAAGAACTGATACTATTTGCCTTCAAGACTTAATATGCTACAGTAAACAAGAATGTATGTCCTTGTGAATGAATAGACCAATAGATCAATGGAACTGAATAGAGAGCCCAGATAATTGACTCACATAAATATAGTCAATTGATCTTTGACACAGAAGCAATGACAATACAATGCAGAAAAGAGTTTTTTCCAACACATGGTGCTAGAACAATTGTACAGTCACAAGCAAACAAACAGACAAAAACAATAACAAAAAGCATCTAGACGAAGATCTTCCATTTTTTCATAAAAATTAACTCAAAATGGGTCACACACCTGAATTTAAAATGCAAAATTGTAAAACTCTTAAAAGATAACATTGGAGAAAATCGGGATGACCTTGAGTTTGGAGGTGACTCATTAGATTCAACCCCAAAAACACAATCCATTAAAGAAAGTGTTGCAGGATTCTCACTCAGAGAGTTGTGACACCGAGGCTTTTCTTTCCAGGAAGCAACTTTATTCATGCCGGCACCACTCAGTTGCGTTCATACCCAAAAGAAGTGAGCGGCCCACCTCATATGGCATAGTTTTTTTATACAGTTTCTATTTCTTTGTCTCCCATATATGGTAACACACATAAACATGCAGTCTGATTAAGTTGTTTCAGTTTACAAGAACATGGGGGATGTAGGCACCTGGACCCATATCTAGGTGACCTTGAAGTCTTCTCTCTTCTCTTCTTCATTTTTTTTCTTTCTCCTTAGGGAGGGGTTCCTACCACAAAAGAACTGATAACCTGAACTTGATTAAATTTTAAAATTTCTGCTCTGTGAAAAACACTGTCAAACAGAATGAAGCTGAGCCACATGCTGGGAGGAAACTTGTGGAAGGAACATGTGATACAGAACTATTATAACCAAAATATACAAAGAACACTAAAAACTCATCAAATAACCCAATTTAAAAAATGGGTCACAGACCTTAACAGACAGCTCACCAGAAGATCCAGAGATGGCAAATAAGCATTTGCCAAGATGTACAGCATCACGTGTCATATGTTCAACATACGCTCAAGAAGCTCAATATCATATTTAATTTGCAAAGACATGCAAATTAGAACCACAAGAGACACCCCTGCACACTTCCTAGAATGGCAAAATCCGCAGCACGACAACACCAAAGGCTGGCAAGGTTATGAAGCAATGGGAATTCTCATTAATTGCTGGTGGAAATGCAAAATGGTGCAGTCCCTTTGGAAGACATGTGGGCAGTTTCTTACAAAACTAGAGAGCACGAGGTGGGGAGGGGCAGAGAGAGAGAGACAGAGGATCCAAGGTGGGCTCCGTGCTGATAGCAGACAGCTGGACTTAGGACTCAAGCCCACGAACCACGAGATCATGACCTAAGCCAAAGTCGGACACCCAACTGACTGAGCCACCCAGGTGCCCCCAAAACTAAACATACTTTTACAATATGATCCAATGATCACTCCCTCTAGTATTTACCCTAAGGAGTTCAAGTTTTATGTCCACACAAAAACCTACATCGGGATGTGTATGGCAGCCTTTATTCATAACTGCCAAAACGTAGAAGCAACCAAGATATCCTTCTGTGGGTAAATGGATAAACTGTAATACATTCAGGCAATGGAATATTATTCAGCACTAGAAAGAAATGAGCTATCAAGCTATGAAAAGACATGGAGGAACCTTATATGCATATCACTAAATGAAGGAAGCCAACCTGAGGGGCACCTGGGTGGCTCAGTCGGTTAAGCGGCCATCTTTGGCTCAGGTCATGATTTCACAGTTCATGAGTTCGAGCCCTGCATCAGGCTCTGTGCTGGCATCTCGGAGCCTGGAGCCTGCTTCGGATTCTGTGTCCCCCTTTCTCTCTGCCTCTCCCTACTCGTGCTCTGTCTCTATCTCTCAAAACTGAATAAATGTTTAAAAATTTTAAAAAAAGGAAGAAAAAAAAAAGAAGCCAGCCTGACAGGGCTACATACCATAGGATTCCAATGATATGACATTCTGGGAAAGCAGAACCAAGGAGAAAGTACCAAGATCAGTGGTTGCCAGGAGTCAATGGGGAAAGAGAGGTGAATAAGCAGAGCACAGAGGATTTCAGGCCAGTGAAGCTATTCTGTGTACCATAATGGAGGATATCTGTAATTATTTGTGAAAATCCAGGGAATATGCAACACCAAGAGTGAACTCTAATGCAAACTATAAATTCTAGATAATTATGATGTGTCAGGGTATGCTTATCATTTGTAGCAAATAGACCACTTTAGAGGCACCTGGGTGGCTCAGTCAATTGAGCGTCCCACTTTGGCTCAGGTCATGATCTCACGGTTCATGAGTTCGAGCCCCGCATCAGGCTCTGTGCTGACAGCTCGGAGCCTGGAGTCTGTTTCAGATTCTGTCTACCTCTCTCTCTGCCCCTCCTCCACTCTTGCTCTCTCTCTCTCTCAAAAATGAATAAATGTTAAAAATTTTTTAAAAAGTAGACCACTCTGCTGGGGGAAATGGGTAGT
Organism: Crocuta crocuta; assembly: GCF_008692635.1. Taxonomy (NCBI): domain Eukaryota; kingdom Metazoa; phylum Chordata; class Mammalia; order Carnivora; family Hyaenidae; genus Crocuta; species Crocuta crocuta. The sequence continues at coordinate 4,325,881 of NW_027533258.1, forward strand.
GGGGGAGACGACCTCAGGATATATGAGAAATCTCTGTACTTTGTGCTTAATACTGCTTTAAATCTTAAAATGCTCTAGAAACTAAAGGCGGCTAAAAAANAAAAAAAAAGGAAGGAAGGAAAAAGAGGAGCAAAGTAAAACAAAACAGAAAGTTAGAACCTGACAGAATTTTTACGATAATCTTGCATCAGAAAATCCAGCCGAGGCTGAATGCTATGAACGTGGCATTTCCACTGTGACTTTGGTTTTCACCCTCCAAACAGAGCAGCCAGTCTGTGTCTAATCGTGTTTATTTTTCCCCCTGCAGGGATGTTTAACAGTCTCCTAACCACTGAGATGGTCCCATAAAATTTTATGACAACAATTTCTTAAGTGAAATTTCCATTCGGTCTGTTTGTGGGACCTTCAAAAAAGCGGGAGAAAGCCAAAGAGATATAACTCGGGACATTTTCCTGAGGTCTAATTTAATTATAAATCATGACTTTATGAGCCTACCATTCAAAACTCGTATGATTTCTCTGCAGCACAGAATAATTTACTGCTTCTCCAAGACAGTGAGCTCAGGCTTAGAACCGAAGGGCACCCTTTACCACATCCCTTTGGGAAACTTTACAAGTTATGTTCTGGGAAGATGACATCTGACATTGGAGGTTGGCGAGCTCAGTTCTTCCCCCCAACACACACTCCCACCAGGCCAGCATCCATGTGCCTAAGAACATGGCAGTGCCAAAGAGGCCTTGAGTGCTTAGTGAATGAAAACAGAAGAAGAAAACCAAGATACACCATCGACCATGGTCACCTCCATCCCTAGACAATCTGTTATCTGTCTTTCCCCCCTGTTCACACCCATGGCGGTGAGGACATGCCTGGGCTGCACAATCACCACCATGTATGCGGCTCTCGACTCTGCCTGCTGAACTAGGGCTCTCTTCTTTTTTCATTGAGACATCTGGACAGGTGTTATCTGCACAAAGGGGTCCGGGCGAACTGAAAATCACAGTCACTGGTAGGAATGAAGGGAGCTTCACACTGGAACTTATTCAAAATTAAAAATGAGAGGCCAGGATTCTGAATGTGTGCGGTTTCTGAGTCTGGACTCGAATTCATTACTCAGGCAACTCCCAGAACGCAGACTATAGAGGGGTGAGTCTCTGCATCACGGATACCTGCTCACGGGCACAGAAGGGCCCAGCTGCAGGGCTCTCTGTATTTCATGACAAGGTATTTAACCACTTGATGGGAGCGTCGAAGGGTCAGACGTTTCCCCATAAAGTTTTGGAGTACAATGTCCATCAGAAATAAATATAAACCATCTCCAAAATTATAAGCTAAGTCATCTCTGAAGTCCTGATAGGAGGCTGGAGAAAAGACCACAAAATGTTGACTTTTATTTATTTAAAAAATTTTTATGAATTAGCCTATAGGGCAGAGGGTTCGGAAGATGCAAATGTGTAAAAGGCAGGGGCATGCAATGCCAGGTGAATGACGCTGCCAGGCTGAGCCTGCTGCGTAAGACAGGAAACCACAGCCTTGCAACTGATACCTCAGTTATCAGGGCGCTTGTCCATGATACATTAATGTCATACATTCAACAATAAGGCGACTATGTGCATGCCACCCATCCCCCAGATCTAGCATATTTAACATTTCACTGTATTTGTGCATTTCTCTTTTTTAAAAAAAATTTAATGTTTATTTATTTTTGAGAGAGAGAGAGAGAGAGACAGAGTGTGAGCACGGGAGGGGCAGAGGGAGAGGGAGACAGAATCCGTAGCAGGCTCCAGGCTCTGAGATGTCAGCACAGAGCCTCATGAGGGCCTTAAACTCATGAACCATGAGATCATGACCTGAGCCAAAGTCAGACACTCAACCCACTGAGCCAGCCANCTGAAATTGGTGTGTTACCATCTTGTATTCGTTTCCTGTGGCTGACATCATCAAACACCACAAACGGAGTGGCTTAAACAACAGAGATGTGTTGTCTCACAGTTCTGGAGCCAAGACATCCTAGACCAAGGTGTCATTAAGGCTGGTTTTCTTCTTCCTGTTGCCTCCCTCCCAGCTTCTGGGAGCCTCGAGTGTTCCTTGGCTTGTAGATGGCATTCTCCCAGTATTCACATCCTCTGTGCATCTCTGTCTCTGTGTCCAGAGTTCCCTTTCAGTGAGGACATTGGTCATATTGGATTAGAGCCCACCCTAGTGACCTCCTTCTAATTAATATGAGCATTTGCAAAGACTCTATTTCCAAATAAGGTTATATTCACAGGTGTTGGGGTTTAGGACGTCAACACCTTTTGGGGGATCATGATTCAGTTCATGACACATCTCATGCATGCTTTGCACTTGATGTGACCACCTTGTGGTTCCTTGATGATTTTTCTGACACTAAGACTTCCTTCCAGAATTTACTTTTTTTGAGACAGAGAAAGAGAAAGCCCAAGTGGGAGGAGGGGCAGAGAGAGCGAGAGAGAGAGAGAGAGATAGAATCTTAAACAGACTCCATGCTCAGCATGGAGCCTGATGCAGGACTCAATCTCACGATCCTGGGATCATGACCTGAGTTGAAATCAAGAGTCAGACACCTAATTGACTGAGCCACCCAGGTGCCCCTGTAAGACTTCCAGCGTTCACAATCCAAAGAGCTCCTGTGTGTGTTCAGTGAGCTACATGAAAACATATTACATATGAAAACATGTGTGATGGGGATAAAGCCTAGTACAAAATCCAACCACACTGCCCCAGTAAGGCTCAGTCTTACTTACATCTAGGAGATTCAGGAATAAAGCTTAACGCATTCACCCTTCCAAGAAGGGTGGATGCAAAACAGGAAATATCGTTTCTTAACAAGAAGATGAATTAGGAAATCCACCCCTTCCGGTCCAGGCAAGAGGGTCACGCAAGGCGATCATCTCTATGCAGGAGTCACAAAATCTGACGTCGCTGGGGTTTATCACAGCAAACATTCGTTTCTGGTTCTTTTAAAGCTGGATACAGGACAGGCATCGTGCCTCCAACTTGGAGCTCTGCCATCCTTAATTCTGTGGCTTTGGGTGAGTTGTCACGGCATGAGAAGAGAGGTGGAGGCATTCCTGGTCCTAGCCATTTCCACCTGGAGGTGGTAATTGGCCCCAAATAGTCATGGGGACTGAACGAACTTCAAGAGAATGAAATGGAATATTTGGTGAGCACTAATTGTCTCATCTACAAAGGGGAAGAGAGACAGATGTGTGTACTCATATTTTCCCCCTTCTTACGACAGAACCTCAAAAAAGAGAAACAATAGAGACATGTAGGCAGGTACAGGCAGACACAGGAGTGGCAGGAGACCCTGGCAATAGACTGGAGATGCCACTGTGAAAATCACCACGGTCTGGATCTTCAGCAGGGCAAGGGGTGGGAGCCCAACCTTGCTGGAGAAAGGTGCCTGGACAGATAGGCCACCGATGTGCTCCTGGTGCTTCATGGTTTCTTGGAGAGTCAGAAGATTATGAGGCTCCGTGTGCCCCGTGGAGGGGACATGGAGACGGTGGAAAGGGTGCTGAACCAACAGAGGTCCAGGATCCAGATGAAGAGGTTGTAGTACATAGGGTGCCCGCAGCCAGCAGCCAGTGGCCCAGACCTTTGGTTCTAGAGGTAGCTGCAGGAACAAAGTCAATGGTCTCCAGAGAGATGGAAGACTGGACAACCACATCCCAGGTCATAAAGTCTTCTTCATACGCAGAGAGGTCAACTAAGAAGAAGAGAATGAGAAAGAAGCAGGAAATATGGAAGACCAAGCACTTTTGCCCAGATGACACTGATACCATGTGATACTATGATACACATGATACCAAACACTGGCAAATGTCAATTTAATTTCTCCTCTTCTTCCCAGTATGGTGAGAAGATTCCAAAATATATATAAGATATGTTATAAAAATGCTAAGAAGTTAAAATTTATGTGGAATTCCTAATACAGTGTAAAGAAATTTGCAAGTGTGCAACACATACTAATTTAACTACTTTCTATGGAAAATCTAGATTTAGTCAGACACATTAATGGAGAAAACACAATGTCCTGAGTTCTTCATCTAGAAGGCAAGTTCGATGCATGGCTTTCCTGGGTTTTTTCCATGACAGCTGTGCAACTTCATTTTTTAACATGCAAGAAAACATCGGGGACAACATGCACTATGAACTCTTAGACCCATGGCAGGGTGGAGGTCTGAGAGGTAACAACGGGGTCAGTGGACAAGAACAGGCATTAGGACAGGGAAGGCTTGCCTCATGCCTGAGGGAGAGGAGGGAACAGTCTGGAAACAGGGCACTCCTGCGGAAAATTGACCTCAGTAGGTTGGAGTCCTGCATCCAAACCTACTGAGTGAGACAGAAAGGTGATACCCACACAGCACCACGTGTACATAACCCCAACTCACTGAATTATCTATAAACAGCACACATACGACTTTGCAGAGAGATGGTTATCAGTGAGTAAGTCCATGGGTTTCAATCAGGAACACATTGAAACAGATTCAAGAACACAATTCAGTTGCTTAGCGAACTCAAGAATCCTAGACTGTATTAACAGAGGCAATAAGTGTGTAGGATAATTTGTGCTTATTGGATCCTATCTAGAATACTAATCATGGGTAGGACAGATAGCCCAGCTTCTTCACCCAGGGTGATGTAGCTCTGAGACTAAGATCGATATGGTGTCCCAGAGGTGCAAGGCAAGACTGACCCCAAATTGCCTGTAGCAGTAACATTGTCATGCACACTGTTTGCATTAGTTTCCTTCCCTTCCCCATCTCACATCTGTGCTCCCTCCTTGTGCTTGCTAGGATCACCTCCCAAATATCCACCTGCATTTCAACCCTCGTGCAAGGGTCCACTTCTGGGAAAGCCCAGCCTAAGACACTACCACGTGGCATTGCAGGAGATCACGCTGAATGAACAGTATCAGTGGGAGAGGTTGCATCCAGTGTGGACAGACCCAGGGAGTAGAAGCTCTGGAAATAATGTATTAAGAAGAGCAATGAAAGAGATGCAAGACATTTCACCTCACAGAAGAGATGTGAGGAAGGTAGAGATCTTTACACACCAGAGAGCCTGGTGGGAAGAAGGAAAATTGGCTTGGTGTGACTATTGACAGCCAGGCTTGGGAGGCAGGTATATTGAGGTGAACTGGGGACTTCAGCCCTAGGAAATAGTTGTGAGTTACAGACAACAAAGAATGGTAACAAAGCCAAGGCCTTGGTAGATTTAGAGCGTACAGGGTGGAGATTAGTATTAAGAGAAAGGTTTTTAAAATGAGATGCTTTTAAGATCAGATTATTAATCAGGAAGCAGCCACAAGTCTAATTTTCTTCCTGAACCACAGAGGGTCCACAGAGGGTCCTCTCTGGTCTTCTAGATGGTTATGTTCAATGAATTCAGTGTATCCCAACATTCAAGGGGACTTACTGGCTGCTTGACAGCCTCCCTTTTGTGAGGATGCCAGAGATAATTACTCTTATTTCAAGAGGCATAGAATAAGGAGACTAAGCTTTAAGGGAAGACAAAGCAAAAGCATCTGACACATTACCAAATAGCATCCACTGTGAGCGCTGAAATAGGAATCTCTTATTAGTCTCTGCAATTTAATATGTACTGCACACGAGTTACTACCTATGAACATTCAGAGTGAAATATTAAATGTGGCTCACATTATATAAAAACATCAGGAAAACTTTACATAAGAATTACACAAGGGGTGCAGGGGGGCTCAGTCCATTGGGTGTCCGACTTTTGATTTCAGCTCAGGTCATGATCTCGCAGTTCGTGAGATCAAGCCACACGTCAGTCTTCATGTACTGACAGCACAGACCCTGCTTGGGATTCTCTTTCTCCTTCTCTCTCTGCCCCTCCCCCACTCTGGCTGCTCTCTTTCTCTTAATTAATTAATTAATTAATTAAAAATACACAATATTAAAGTATTTGTATCTAAAAAGATCAATGAAAATGTTCTACACAATTTAAAATATGCTAGCTGGATAGATTGTGGCATCGATTAGCCCTTTCATTGCTTAGGATAATTTCTGTGTCACCTCACAGGGAATTCTACTAATAGTGGCTTAATTCATAAAGACATTTATTGCTACTTAATAAAGAGCTCTAGGGTTGACCCACTGACTTAAACACATCATCAAGGTCCTGATACTTCCTTTCCTTCCACTCTGCAATTTCAGCAACTTTGCTTTCTTCTTTGCATACATCACCTCATGGTGAAAAGATGCCTACCACTGTGTCACAACAGAAGTACAATCAAGTACTTTATCAAATACGACACACAGATGTTTATAGCAGCTTTATTCATTATTGTCTAAAGCTAGCAGCAATCAAAACACCATCCCATAGGTAAATGAATAAACAAACTGTGGTAAATTCATACAAAGAAATATAGTTAGGCACTGAAAATGAATGAGCAATCAAGCCACAAAAAGACAAAGCCACACACACACAAAATGCCTATGGCTAAATGAGAAAAGCCCGTCTGATAAGACTGCATACTATATGATACCAATGTATGACATCTTGCCCACTGTATGACATTTTGCCTTTATAAAGGCAAAACAATGGAGACCCTAAGAAGATCAGTGATGATCAAGGGTTATCAATAGGTGGGACACAGGGGACTCTGGGGGCAGTGACACTATTCTGTTCTTGATACCGCAATGGCGGATACAGGACACTGAAATTGTCAGAATCCATTGGATATGCAAAACCAAGAGTGAACCCTAATGTAAACTATGGACTTAAGTCAATAACAATCTAGCAATGTAGGCTCATCAGTTGTAACAAATGCACCACATCAAATGCAAGATATTAATAATAAAGAATATTCTATGCCAAGGTTGGGGCTTAGGGTGAGCACATGGAACTCTTTATACTACATGCTCAATTTTTCTGTAAATGTAAAAACTATACTTTAAAAGTCTATTAATTATTTTAAAAAGAAAAAGAACATCCAATACAGAAAAGGAAGGAAGAGGGTAAGAAATTCCTCTCCACACACCGCTCCTTTTATTAGAGAGAATTTTTTTTGTCCAGAACCTTGGAGTAATAATTTTAACTCTCCACTATTAATAATATTAACATGGAAAGTGGATTTGGGACTTCCAGTTTAAGATGAAATCAGAATAGAAATTCACAACTAAAAGTCTTCTAAATTCTGACCAAATAACCATGAAAACTAGCTTTGGAAGGAAGGAAGGAAGGAAGGAAGGAAGGAAGGAAGGAAGGAAGAAAGAAAGAAAGAAAGAAAGAAAGAAAGAAAGAAAGAAAGAAAGAAAGAAAGAAAGAAAGAAAGAAAGAAAGAAGAAAGGAGCGCCTGGGTGGCTCAGTCAGTTAAGCACCTGACTTTGGCTCAGGTGATGATCTCACAGTTCATGAGTTTGAGCCCCATGTCAAGCTCTGTACTGACGTGCTAGTGGCTCAGAGCCTGGAGCCTGCTTTGGATTCTGTGTCTCCCTTTCTTTCTGCCCCTCCCCTACTCATTCTCTGTTTCTCAAAAATAAATAAAACATTAAAATTTTTATGAAAGAAATAAAGAAATAGAGAAAGAAAAAAAGAAAGGCAATGTAAGAAATCTACCTAAAAATCAATTTATTATGAGAATTTTGGAAGCATTTCCACGTCACATGGAACTCAGACAAAGTCCTGACCTGCCATTTTTGCAGAACTATTTCCCAGTCAACACTGAACACATACATGAGTAAGGGTGTGCTTCATTCTTCCCCCATGGTCTAATTCTACTGCCCAGCCCAGGGATGTAACATCTGCACCAACCAAAAAATGGAAAACGTGTCCCTTTCTACAGGAGGGATGTTACCTATAGTATTTTGGGCTATTTAAGTCCTACCTCAACCACCCCATCCTCCACCCCAATAGTATCCTTCCACCTTTATTTTGGAATGAAGATACCCAATAATAGAATAGGGCTGAATAAACTGTGGTAGGACAGATGTTCTCTGCTTCTGGATGTTCCAGAAAGACTAAGGAAGAGTAGAAACACGGAGAAGTAACAAGGCAGAGAACTTTGGAAATCTCAGGATTTCACTCATTGGTTTTGGCAAGGGATGAACTATAGATATTTGCCAGCCCTCTTCTCATGAGTTGAGAGAACTCCAAAAATTAGATGGAGAGTAAGTGGATTCAAGGGAATTTTTAATCCATTCTTTTTATAGGAAACACCAGTCCTGGAAAAACCTCTCTTGATTCAAGGATGAGTCCGCTAAATATGGAGCCTATAACACATTTCAGCTGAACAGGAGAAAGAGTTTAGACTGGTCAACATTACAAGGAATGGTGAACTTTAAAATTATTTACTGCAGGAGGAGCACCTGGTGGCTCAGTCCATTAAGCATCGGACTTCAGCTCAGGACATGATCTCATAGTTCATGAGTTCCAGCCCCGCGTCGGACTCTGTGCTGACAGTTCAGAGCCTGGAGCCTGCTTTGGATTCTGTCTCTCACTCTCTCCCCTGTTTGTGATCTGTCTCCCTCTGTCTCTCAAAAAATAAATAAACATTAAAAATTTTTTAAATTATTTACTGTAGGAAATGAGTATATTTGAGAAATTGCCTGATTTATTCTAAATCCATTTTAAAAATAATAATAACAAAATATGAACACTAGCACACACACAAAAATGAGATCATAACAGACTGAAGAAAAAATAAAGGAGAAATGGACAAGATAAGAAAAAAAAGAAGAAAAATTAAAATGTGTGTTAGAAGCAAAGAAGTGTAGAATTAACACTGGCATAAAAGGAATTATTGATTTGGGGGGAAAAATTCAAGAACTTTCTCAAAATATGCTTGGAAATGAGACAAAACAAATCAGTAACAGCAACAGCAACAACAACAACAACAACAACAAGAAACAGAGAGACTATTCAGTGTATAAAATAATTTATTATTTCTGAACCAGGTACTGGAACAGATGGAATGAGCCAAGGACAGATCAAGTCTTCAGATGTAGAAGTGTCATCAAGCGCCAGTTAATTTAAAAAATTAATTTAAAAATAAAGAACAAAACAGTCTTATGAAATGATCATGGTTGAAAGAGGAAAAAGCTATAAATCTTCCTAAACAAAATCAAAAGAGGCTATCCATGAAATAACTTTTGTAATGTATGATCTAAAATTTCTTCTCTATACTGTCAAACACTAGAAGGAAATGAAGGTAACATCCTCATATGTATATGGTAGAAAACTTGTGACCCAAGAATTAAGCATCTGGAGATAGTAAAGGCAATTAATTGGAAGTTAATATAAAATATTGAAGGATACAGAAAAAAATACTATTCAGGTATCATTCATTGCTTCGGAAACCCACTAAGACATAAACCAATCATCTAGTGATACACCAGGACACCTGAGTGGCTCAGTCAGTTGGGCATCTGGTTTTGACTCAGGTCATGATCTCACTGTTTGTAGGTTGGAGTCTCGTGTTGGGCTCTGTGCTGACAGCTCACAGCCTGGAGCCTGCTTGGGATTGTGTGTCTTCCTCTCTCTCTGTTCTTCCCCCACTCATGCTCTATCCCTCTCTCTCTCAAAAATAAATAAATATTTAAAAAAATAAAATAATAATCTAGTGATGTGCCAAAATATAACCTCAAGAATGAGTAGCATTCTAGCACTTGTGGGGGTATATTGAAACCAGTAAAATATAGAATCAAAACAATTTTGCAGATGAAGGCATAAGGCTTACAAAGAATACAGAAGAATTTAATCATAATTCTCTGTTTTGAAAGCTACCGAGTATAATGATAAATTCAGGAAAGAATTGCAGACAAGATAAGGTGAAGTGAAAGTATTCAAAAAGCATATTTTTCATAGAAAGAAACAATAAATATTGCCATTCTTGATGTAAGAAAATACAGCGTTATAAGAAATCATTAAAGAAGTAGAATTTNTCTGCCTGACTTATTTCGCTCAGCATAACACCCTCAAGGTCCATCCATGTTGCTACACATGGCCAGATTTCATTGTTTCTCATTGCCATGTAGTATTCCATGGTATAGATAAACCACATCTTAAAGAAGTAGAATTTAAGATCGACAGAGAAATGTAAGTTTAAGCAGGATTTTTCGAAACATAAGACATCCTCCAGTAGAAATAGAAATAGGAGGTTACATAACAAACAATTTAGTAAAATACAAAAAGCAGAGGAGAGAGCAAGGAAAGAAATGAGAAAAAAAAGAATAAAATCAAGCATGGCTTGGTACCATAAATAGATATGGGGCATCTTTTCATTTGGAAAAGAAAACAGTCCAATTGTGTACAGATTGCAAGATTCAGAAGTAAACAAAGTAACACAGAGGGACAAAAAATAAGGAGTACAGATAAATATGGCAGCCACAAACTGAAATAAATCAGGTGACCCAAAGCTCATGCTTTGATCACACAACTTAGAACCGAAGGCAAAAATCACTAAATGGGACAATCTTTTCACTAAGAAGATATAAAATGCATGATTCTTTACTCTGGAAGGTCCAGCCTATCTCTCCCTCCTTCCCTCTCTCTCCTGGATTATTGCCATCAGCCCAGAAATATCTCTAATGTCTTCAATCACAGCAACAACAACCAAAAACAAAACAAACAAACAACAAAAAAAACCAACCAAAAAGCCCTCAGTGGGTACATCTCTAACATATCACCTTGTTTCGTCTCTCTACGGCCAAAATTCTTCAAAAGAGAAGACAGTTTGGTTTGCTCTTGAAATTAGATTTGACTTTCCCCCAGTCTGTCGTCTACCTCCAACATGTCACCAACATCACTACTGCCTGTACTACCAGAGAAGTACCAGCCAAGTTCAGAGGATTCGTCTACATCGTCATCTCACCAAAGATGGCAGCACCATTTCTGGCGTTAACGTTCTGGTGCTCTCTCTCAAAAATAATAAACATTAAAAATTTTTTAATAAAATCTTTTAAAATAATAATAATACAAATAAATAATATAATAAATAATAATGTCTTCCAGACCACAGTTCTCTTCTGAACCTATGGGCAACATCGACCATGGTAGCTTGAGAATGTTTCACGGCCATCCAGGTTTACTCCCGTCTAAAACAGAACTCTTATTTTAATCTTACCCCCAGTCCAGTTCCATCTTATGCCAACTTTTTCTCTACACAGAGCATCACAATATCCTTGTCCCTCAGACTAAAAATATTGGAGTCATTCTCGATACCACCCTTCTCTTGATTTCCACATTTCATCCATCACCGGGTCTTCTTTGGTTCTATAATCTAAAGATTTTATGAATTTAGCAACCTATTTCTCTTTTTATTAACGTCCACCTTATATCATATTATCACCATCGCTCTGTGGATTGGTCTTCTGTCATTGTTGACCACCTCTCATCTCCTCTTCATTCAGTAGCCATTGTTGTCCCAAACAAAAAAAAAAAAAAAAAAAAAAAGAGGGAAGAGGAGGAGGAGGAGGAAGAGGAGGAGAAAAGAAAAAAAAAAGAAGAGAAAGAAGAGAAATCTGATTAAAGTTCTTCAATGGTACTCTTAACCAGAAAGTCTAATGCTTTTGGTTCGTTATGCCTATTGCTGTTCCTAATGATAAAGTATTGCTTTCTTTCCTTGGTTAATGCCTGTCCCCCACTCAGCTGTAAGTTCTGTGAGGTCAGGGGCTGCGTCTTTCTGGTTTATCATTACGTGCCAGTCCTCAGCTCCGTGCAGGATATAGGCTAAGGGATCAATAAACAGCTTGATTCACTGAAGTACTAACACGACCATAATTAAAGCCTTGTGATACTGAAACAGTAAGAGATTGTACATTGAACAGAATATAAGCCAACAAATAGATCCAGACACATGATATCACTTATTATCTAATGAAGTTTTCCTTTCTAGGAATAAATGAATAATTGGAGGGAGAAATCAATCTCTATATGATGCCATACATTGAAAAAGATAAATGGTAGGGTACATCATAAAACAACTAGAAGAAACGATAGGTGAATATTTCATAACGATTGGATATGCTAGACCTTTCTAAGCATAATTCCAAAGGAAAGAACCATAAAGAAAAACTTGGAAACGTGTACAAAGAGCCTTAATATTTTTTTCATACCCTCGCCTTATTATTTTCTGTTCTGGAAGTTTGTCTAAGAAAAAAATTGTGAGAAATTGGTACTAAAATGTATGTGCAGAGATGATTGATGTGATGGAGGTAAAATAACAGCACAAAGTGGAAGTGATATAAATGTACAAAATTTGAGACATGGTTAAGTAATTATGATACATGCACCCAAAGCAATACTAGATTGCATCTTGACAAATACGAGATGAAAAGTGGAGTGGAGGGGCCCCTGGGTAGCTCAGTTGGTTGAGCACCTGACTCTTGATTTCAGCTCAGATCATGATACCAGGGTTGTGCGGTCGGACCCCTCGACAGGCTCTGCGCTGAGTGTGAAGCCTGATTGAGATTCTCTCTCTCCTTCTGCCCCACCTCCCACACGTGTTTTCTCTCTCCTCTCTCTCAAAAAAACAAAAACAAAAACAAAAACAAGAGTGGAATGTGAGGTAAAGATGTGCTTCAAACAGAATATTAAGTATAATTCTATGTTTTATGTAAAAAAACAAAAACGCCAATAAAATAACATTAAATATTTCCCAAATTATAAACACCAAATGTGCATTAGTTTCATAATTGGGAAATGGCAATATATTTTAATCCAGATAGATATCTAGGTAGAGAGAGAGTAGATGAACAGTGAAGCATAAAAGTAAGTTCTGAAATATCTTAGTGTTTATCAACTATGAAAATTAATAATACAAAAGGTCTGAGAGAATAAGCACAAAGATGCTATTCCATCAATGAAAATCCTGTGTTAAAGAAAATTTAAGTCGAATAGAAAATCATTAGATACTCAGGATGCTATTTGATGTGAGCAAAGATCATCTGTATCCACATTCCATGAGTCCTCAAACCAGAAAAGCAAGCATTAGAAGGTGGGAAAGATGTATTTTGCTTCATTCATTAAAATCCTATTAAACATCTAACACACTTATGATGCTATGAGGGACACAATGAAGGCAAGAATGAAGCCCCTCAAAGAGTTTCTAAATTAGGACTCTAAAAGGTTACTTGGAAGTTAGGATGAAGTCAGGCATCTGGTTATTATTTTATGTGAACAACCTCTTGCATCCAAACAGAGTTGGGTTTTCTCCCCCCTTTTCCATTTTCTGCAACATCTCAATGTACTTATTTTCTAGAAGGAACCCAAGACCCAAACAGCCACAAATGTTTGCTGGGCTCACTGGTTAAGAATGGCTGGTGGTTTGCAAAATATAAATAGAAGAAAAGTATAACCAGTTTCAGCCAGTCTGACGCCACTAAAAACCTAATGAATAAATAATGAGAGTATCCTGCATCTTTCATTAGGTCGGATCTGGAGCCCTCAAGTAGCGGCACCCGCACAATTCTGCCTCTGTTATTGGCATTGCCATCCCAAGTCATAAATCCATGCTGCCTCTTTCTGAGGCTTTTGGAGAATTCAGTGTTTCAAGATGGTACCCTCCTGAGAAGGTACTCCCAAAGGATGTTGCCCTTCCTCAGTGGAAATTGTTCTCATGGACTTACTGTTGATAAATTAGCATGGTTGTCTTTGTAGTTCATCCTCTCTTGCACACCCCCTCGACTGGTCCACCTTTGTAATTGCAACTTTAAAACGAAGCATCGATGCCTCCTGAGAATTCTCAAGCAGTTCCTTTGGCAGAGCAGCAGGTACAGGTCAGAGAGATCTGCTTGGTGAACATTAAGAGATATAATTCAGGTTATGTACCAAGGAGACTGATAAAATATGTTGTTTCTTTGCTTAGAAGGGCATTTTCACATCCATTAGCTAACCTAAACTCTTGCAGAAATCCATAAGGCAAGTGATGTTCTCAGAGTCATTTCTGCATAAGATTCAAGAGTTTAAGAAATGCTGTCAATGGGGCACCTGAGTGGCTCAGTCAATTAAATATCTGACTCTTGATCTTGGCTCAGGTCATGATCTCACAGTTTGTCAGTTTGTGAGATAAATCCCCTGCTTGGGATTCTCTCTCTCTCTCTCTCTCTCTGCTGCTGCTCTCTCTCAAAATAAATAAGTAAATTTTCCGAAGTCCACACAGCTTAGTAAATGGCGGAGACAGTAATAAAGCTCACAACGTCTGTCCTTAGCTTCCATGATTTTCTCATGCTCTCCTGCTGTCCACATTCCATACATTCATTCATTTGGCCACTCTTTATTGAGCACCTGCTCTAAGGCAGGTCTCTGCCAGGCACATTGCTGGATCCCAATAACGAGTAATGGAGATAAGGTGCTTGCCCTTGGATCTCACATTCTAGGGGTGGGGAGACAAAAAACAAACAAGCAAGAAAATAAATAAATACCAGTACCGAGAAAGCTACATGGGGCAGAACGTGCTGGTGAAGTGGGGCTACTTAGTATCACCAGAAATTCAAGATTCCTTCAGGTTGGTGACATTTGAGCTCAGCTCTAAATGGCAAGAAGAAGCCAGCTGCGTGAAGATGGAGGAGAGGAATATTCCAGGGTTGAAAGTGGGGGGTGGGGGAGGGGAGCAGCAAACGAAAAGGCCCTGAGGCAGGAACAGGCTTACCATGTTTCTGGGACAATACATGACAAGTGTACCTGGTGTGTAAGATTATAGGGGATGTTGATTATCTTTTTTTTCATTAATTTTTTGACCTTTATTTATTTTTGAGAGATAGAGCATGAGTGGTGGGGAACCAGAGAGAGAGAGGGAGACACAGAATCCAAAGCAGGCTCCAGGCTCTGGGCTGTCAGCACAGAGCCCAACGCAGGGCTTGAACTCATGACTCGTGAGATCGTGACCTGAGCCTAAGTTGGACGCTTAACCGACTGAGCCACCCGGGCTCCCCGATGATCTTTTCAAGGAAGCTGGAAAGGCAGGCCCGAGTCTTCTCGGAAGGCCTGGCGGTTATGGTGAAGGCTTTACCCGACGTGCAGAAACAGGACACTGAAGATTTGAGGTGGAAACTGATCACCGATTCACAGTTTTGAACACTCCCTCCTGCTGCTATGCGGATAATAACAGGGGTTAAGATAGAAGGAAGGCAGATCAGCTTGACTCAAGAAAAGGGTGAGACGCTTTGGAGCAAAGTGGGAGCCAGGCAGATTGGGAGAAGTGACTTTCTTTGGGCCACGTTTTGGAAGGGGAGCTGGTTAGATTCACTGATGGTTTAGGTAGTAAAGGAAGGAAGGAGGAGAGCAACAGACGATCAAAGGCAACTAACTCCCAGGGACCCGGCCTCGGTCACCAATGGTCTGTTCCCTCATTACCTGTTAATGCATCTGTTTATTCAACAAATACTTATCCATGCCCACCACACACCTCTACGAAGTGCTCCTCAACCCACAACCTGTAACCCCCAAAAAAGGATGTGACCTGAGCCCCCTCAGAGAGCTTGTAGTCCTAGTGGGAAATGCAGTCATTTGAAGTATAATCCAGGGTAATGAATTCTACGATGGGGCGCTTTGTGGGGGGAAGGAAGTGGCATCTTTTTCGAGCCCCCAGAGATTAGGGGGAAGGGACCAGAAGAATAAAGCAAGGGAAAGCATTTGATGCAGCGCGGAGCCCTGTGAACAGAACCAGGAGGGAGAGACATTCACAAGACAGAAAGGCAGTCGGCTGGCATTGTCAGAGCAGGTGGTCAGGAGGGAATGACAGAAGATTAAGCTGCAGAAACGGGCAGGAGCAAAGAGGTGCAAAGGAGTTTGGCCTTTGGGATAACTGAAGGCCAGGGGGAGTCAGAAAGGGCGCAGCCGGAACGGAGAAGCGATTTCTATTTCAGAATCATCTGTTCTATCTGAAGAAGGCAACTTGCAAAGTTCCATTTACAGCACGACCTCGTGTTTGTGAAAACCAGAAAAAGGTGTGAAAACGTTTAAGTGGGTGTACAAACACAATGGGAAAAGGTACACTGCAGATGAGGTCAGTGACCTCAGAGGTGTGGAAAGAAGGAGAGGCTTATTAGGTTCAAATTAGGTTGAACCTAAGGAGAGGCTTATTAGGTTGCTGTTTTCTTTATGAGCCTTATTAGGTTCAAAAGCACATATTTCTTATCTAAGGGTCTTTAATACTATAAAATAAATCTCTCCGACGTGGTAAAGGAATCGTTTGAAAACTAGAAACCTGGCCATTGACATGGAGAATGACTCAGAAGTGGGCCAGCCAGGTGGGGAACTATGGCAGTGACCTTGGCCAGAGGGGTGATGGGCTCAACCTAAGGAAACACAGAAGGAAGGCAAGTCAGGTTATATTCAGGTGGTGGCGTGTAGAATCGTCAGGACGTAAAGAGTAATATGCTAGTGGGGCTGTGCAGGATGCTTTTCACTCAAATAGAAACAAGCTTGTGGATCAGTCAGCAAGTTTAAGGTTAAACAGTGTGTTCGTGGGCGCGGAGC
Source organism: Crocuta crocuta (assembly GCF_008692635.1). Taxonomy (NCBI): domain Eukaryota; kingdom Metazoa; phylum Chordata; class Mammalia; order Carnivora; family Hyaenidae; genus Crocuta; species Crocuta crocuta. The sequence goes on from NW_027533258.1 coordinate 4,342,351, forward strand.
TCCAAAGAGGTGTTTGACGGTTGTTACATAAATTCGGGAGATGTTAATCACTGAAGTTCACGGGGGTTTGGTGGGGAGTGTGAGGCAGGAATAGGGGAGGCTTGGCACGGAATCTTCGAGAATTCCGACAGGTAGGAGACGGGCAGAGAAGGCTGTCATGGAGCATCTGGAGAAGGGACCCAGCACTGGCTCTGGGACTAATTGCTGAGACCCCTGAAGCAATCACCCCACCACAAGTTTTATCTTTACAACCAAAAAAACTTAATTCCTTAATAAAACATTAGCTCAGTTGCAAATGAACTTGGGCTCTGCGTTAAGATTAAACAGGGTCTGAGCCAGCCTCACCTGCCCACCCCAGATTCTTAGAAACGACAGAGAAGATATATGGGAGGGTGGGGGGGGGTGAGGCGGGACACAATGCAGCATAAATGACAAATAAAAAGTGGTGTTACTGATGGACGGAAAGATGGGGAATCCTCGGAAAAAGTAAGGTGGATGAGCTTTGAAAAGCAGTGAAAACACACCCAGAGGAGACATTTTCCCAGGGGGGTGGGGAGTGGAAGTGCTCTGGCTGAGGTGTGGAAGAGATGAGCCTCCAAGGACTGCAATGTCCCCCGTGAACACCCTTCTCCCCTCAGCTTGAGGCAGTCTTGTGGGTCATGGGCAGCAATGGGGACGAAGAGTGTGTGCTCAGTGCTCTGGGTGGCCCAGCCCGGTATCCAGAAGACTGACCAGCTTCGGGAAAGCTCTGCTGTACCACCACACACCTCTGTCCCCCAGTCTCCCCCCATTTTGGTGGCCCCCTACCCCAAAGCCCCCAGCAGATGTGCTACTCAGGCCATGAGGCCTCCCTCACAAACTGTCCAGTGAGGATGTTGAAATACAAATCTGAATCGAAAAACTCCTGCCCTCTCTCTTCTTCCCGGTCTTGAACCTTCTACCCTGATCAACCCCAGCTAGATGCCGAGACTGAGGCTTTTTAAAAAAATCGTAGTGAAAGACACACAACAGAAAATTTACCATCTCAACCACGTCCAAGTGCATGGCTCAGTGGCATCAAGCAGTATTGTGCCAACGGCACCACCGCCCAGCCGCACAATTCTCTTCAATGCACAAAATCAAAACCCCATCCCCATTAAACATTGTCTCCCCATTCTTCGCTCTCTCAGCTCCCCCCCCCCAATTCTATTCTATATCAGCATGACCTTGACCACTCCAGGCACCTCCTGTAAGTGGATTCATCGAGCATCTGTCCTTTAGCATCTGACTTATTTCACTCAGCACAATGTCCTCAAGTTTTGCTCATGTTGTAACTAGTGCTAGAATTTTCCTGATACTCCCTTGTATGTACATACTAAGATAAAGCTGTCCTTTACCTACATTTAAATTTAGTTTGTTTATTTGTTTGTTTGTTTGTTTAAATGTTTATTTTTGAGAGAGAAAGAGAGACCGTGCAAGCCGGGGAGGAGCAGAGAGAGCGTGAGACACAGAATCCCAAGCAGGCTCCAGGCTGTCAGCACAGAGCCCGATGCAGGGCTCGAACCTATGAACAGTGAGATCATGACCTGAGCCAAAGTCAGATGCTTAACCGATGGAGGCACCCAGGCACCCCTATTTATTTATTTTTGAGAGAGAGAGGGAGAGAGAGAAAGAGAAGGAACCAGTGTGGGAGGAGTGGGTAGGGGGGCAGAGGATCCAAAGTGGGCTCTGTGCTGACAGCAGAGAGCCCCGTGTGGGTCTCGAACTCATGAACCATGAGACCATGACCTGAGCCAAAGTTGGATGCTTAACCAACTGAGCCACCCAGGCGCCCCTTACCTGCATCTTAAAGCAAGACCCTGACTCATCACGCTTGGTGGACTTCCAGGTACTGCAGACCAGGAGGTGCAGGGGGCTGGCACATTCACCTGAGTCCTGCTGCAGAATCAGGACGGGCACCTGATGCTTGGGATTCAGGAGGAGCTGAAGCAGCTTCCAGACTCACCTCGTTTCCTTGGCTTCAACCTCCGCCCAGAAATGCTCTTTCAATCTCAGCTTTGGTGGTCCTCCTTGCCAGGGTTTTTCATCTTTCCTTGTTCTTTGGAGGGGACTATAACTCCCTGGGTGAGCTTCTTCCCCAGGCTAGAGCCGGGGGTGACACGGTCCCCCAACTCCTCAGCCTGGGCCTTGGCCTCCTGAGTGCCGGGCTCAGATCAGAGGAGAAAGGCTGTCAACCCCAAGTCACCAGCTACGTGCAGGCAGACATGGCCTCAGCCTCAGGACTCTCAGTTTGAAAAACTTAGCAGGAGATTTCTGGAAGAATTAGCCCCATTGTTCATGGGACTCTTTGAAGATAAAGACAAGACGCAATGCCCATATTACAAGTGCCAAGTTAAACCAATTAGGACCGTAGTTTCCATGCAAATGACCTGGGTAATAGGGAAAGAATGATTTCTGCTTATCTCCTACCTCTCTGTGTTTCTAAATTGCTCTAAACAGACTCACTGTCTGAATGTTTTCCGTGGAGTATCATCAATAACGTCTGAACCTTCAGCTGTTATTTTTGGTGAAAGCACTTTCTTTTCAAAATAAGAAGTGTCACGATGAACAACGGCAGGAAAAGAAAATACAAAAAACGCTGTGGCCTTGTTTGTGTTTTTAAAGCCGATCAAGTATGAAACGGTAGAGCTAATGGCTTTGGGAAGGGAAATTGGATACAAAATGAAGATACCGTGAATTACAGCCTCCTAATTCAATGTGCATTATTTTTTTAAGTTTTTTTTTAATGTTTATTTATGTTTGAAAGAGAGAGGTAGAGCACAAGAGGGGTGCAGGGGGCAGAAAGAGTGGGAGACACAGAATCCAAAGCAGGCTCCTGGCTCTGAACTGTCAGCACAGTTGGACGCAGGGGTTGAACTCATCGAACCTCGAGATCATGACCTGAGCCGAAGTCAGTCGCTTAACCGATGGAGCCACCCAGGCGCCCGATGTGCATTATTATGTTCTATTCCTTGCATGTCCTTGGCTGAGGGGAACAGCCTTACATCTGTATTGTCCACATAGGCAAATAGATCTTCCTGAACTGACCCAGCACATAACGGTGAGCAAAAATAATTCAGCTCGCTCTACGGCTATAAACACTACTCACTTGTCCCACAGAAGAAGATTTCTATTATAGATGGAGTCCTGGAAATTGTCCCTCTGTGTCCAGCACAAGATTGCAGCAACATGTGTAGCCCCCAGAAAGCATATTTTCTTGATTAATTCTTTGGTGATTTCAGGAGGCATGAAGGAGCACATAAACCATGGAAGTTACTAAGTTAGTTGTGTATCTTTCCATGTCTTATTGCTTTGACCTAACCCACGAAGGGCCAAAAGGCTGTATTTGCTCTACTGAATTCTAAAAAATGTATACATAACTGGAAAAAGAACGCTCCCCCAAATTATAGTCTACAGTAGAGCAGTCAAGGATTTAATCTATGTGGTTTTGATTATTTAAGAGTAACCTTGAAGGTTTGTGCCATGTAGCAATTTGTAGTTTTTCCGGGCCAAAAAATTAGAGTCGCACAGGAGAAAAAGACAGATGAGTTGGAGGAGCTACCTGGTGACAACCTGGTGAGGGGCCCGGTACCCACCTCTCACTGGGGCTCTGCTGGGTTCTGCTCACCAAGCTTGAGTTCTGGTCAAAAAGTATCTCATTCCTTCTGAGAAACTGAAAAGAAAAAAGTTCTTATCTCTTCTTGAACCATAGGAAGGAACTCGAATCCTTCAGAATCGTAACCACTGCTGCCGGTCACCCATGTGGGGGAAAATGAGATTAAAAGACAGCACAGAGCTTGGAACACCTGGGTGGCTCAGTCGGTTAAGTGTCCAACTTCAGCCCAGGTCACGATTTATGGTTCGTGGGCTCAAGCCCCGCATGGGCTCTGCACTGACAGCTCAGAGTCTGAAGCCTACTTGGGAATCTGTGTCTCTTTCTTCTTCTGTTCCTCCCCTGCTCATGCTCTGTCTCCCTCTCAAAAATAAATGAACATTAAAAAAAGAAAAAAAAGACAGCACAGAAACATTGGGAAAACTTTTCTGAGGGAAATCCCATTTTACAGTGATAGTCAAGCATATCGAATTTTCAGTATATATCCTTGTATATATATCCCAAGGACGACCCGTGTTTCCTAGTGGTCACATTTTGCCCATTCATCAGACACTTCCTAGGAGCTGGGGTACAGGCTGGTGATGTCACCTGCGCTGATCCACCTTCCTTCCTAGGTGACCCTCCCAGCCCCCGTAGGGTTAGGTGGGACTGTGTGGCTGACTTGAGACCATGAAACATGAGCAGAGGTGACTTTGTTCACTTCAGGCTGAGGCAGCATAAAGCTGGTGGGTGTTCTTTTTGAGCAGTGAGCACGGAAACCACATGATGTGAAGGCACCGCCTTGAATTGGAAGTAGCTGGAATTCCTTAGAGCTTCCAGACCCACACTGGATGTTGGGTGGGCTGGAAGTAAAGAATTGTGGATTAATCCTGAGGTCCCAGGGTTTAGTTGTTACGGTAGCATTATTTATACCTACCTCTGCTAATAAAAGTGCCCGTCACATCCGTGACAAAAAGTTACTAACAGAAGAATCTTTGTGGCACACCAAAAAATAATTTGTAAGAAAAATCATATTTATAAAGTCCAAAGTGAAATACGTGTGTGTATATATATGTTATAGACCGTATATATAAAATCTGTTGAGAGCTGGGGCGCCTGGGTGGCTTAGTCGGTTGAGCGTCCGACTTTCGCTTGGGTCATGATCTCGCGGTTCGTGGGTTCGAGCCCCGCGTCGGGCTCTGTGCTGACTGCTAGCTCAGAGCCTGGAGCCTATTTCAGAGTCTGTGTCTCCCTCTCTCTCTGACCCTCCCCTGCTCACGCTGTCTGTCTCTCTCTCTCCTAGAAATAAATAAAAATATTTTTTAAAAAATCTGTTGAGAGCTGATAAGATGGCAATAGCTGTTGTCCTTCTTGACATTTGTTGCCACCCCAAATCACCCTCCACAGCATTCTCAGAGGGAAATTTCTAAGAGACAGACAAACCACAGACTGGACCCCGTTACATCCCTGTTAGAATCATCTGGAACCTGCGGCCCTGCATTTCGTTATTTGTACTTCCTCTCATATGTAAAGGGTGTTGAGGCAGCATCTATGATGGATACTGAAGAACTGAAGAAAACCAAGGAGCAAACCTGGGCAAGGGACATTGGTGACGCTGGGTGGTACTTATTGGGGTCCAGGGAAGAGTCCAGCTGGCAGGGGAATGTTCAGGTCATGTCCAGGCAAAACGATGAGCAGGGTCGGGGCCCCTGGGGAGCTCAGTCAGTTGAGCATAATACTCTTGACTTTGGCTCAGGTCATGGTCTCACAGTTTGTGAGTTCAAGTCCCGAGTCAGGTTCTGCCCTGACAGTGCGGAGCCTGCTTGGGATTCTCTCTCTCTTCTCTGCCTCTACCCTGGTTCATACTCTCTCTCAAAAACAAACAAACAAACAAACAAACGTTTAAAAAAAAAAAGAAAATTCTCAAAATCCAACATGGATTACCCTTTAAATGAACACAATGTTACATGTCAATTATATCTTTAAAAAAGATAGCTGGCAGAAGTCAAGGAAGTTTGAAGTCCCTTAGAGGAAGTAGAGCAATGTGTCACAATAAAGGGACAGTTGATGCTGGGCAGGCAACCAACAAATGTTCCTCCCATCCCCCAACAATTCTTTAATTGCCTCATCGCTTCTCACTACACTGCACTGTTTTGTTTTTTTAATTTTTTAACATTTACTTATTTTTGAGAGACAGAGACAGAGCACGAGCAGGGGAGGGTTAGAGAGAGAGGGAGACACAGAATCCGAAGCAGGCTCCAGGCTCTGAGCTGTCAGCACAGAGACCAATGAGGGGCTCGAACCCACAAACCGTGAGATCATGACCTGAGCTGAAGTCGGATACTCAACCAATTGAGCCGCCCTGGCACCCCTGCCCTGTTTTTTAATTATTTGTCAACACCAAAGTCTAGAAAAGTATCAAGAATGGAAGGAAAAAATTTAAAAAGCAAGTGAGGAGTCTACAAGATGTGGGGATGTAGAGATTTACGGTACTCACTTCTGCCGTTCTAAAGCAAACACAACAGTGATTCCCCTAGTTTCTCAATAAAATGAATCCAGTTAGTGCCTCTCTGTACCTCCCAAACAAGTTGAGTTTCCTTAACATTTAGAAACACTTCAGTGAGGTACCATGTTTTCTTCAAACCGTAGGTTTTCTCCTGGGAAGTTCCCCTCCCGTGTTCTTGTTTTATGGGAGGGAAGGGAGGTTACGGAGGTTATAGGAAGCTTGGTACGAATTCCTGACAGGCAGCTCTCTTGGCTTGAGGATATTTCTAAAGAGGGGTTTGCAAGCATAGGACTTGGACCTCTTCATTTTTATTTTATTTTTTTAACATTTATTTATTTTTGGGAGAAAGAGAGAGACAGAGTGTGAGCAGGGAAACTGCAGAGAGAGAGGGAGACACAGAATCTGAAGCAGACTCCACGCTCCGAGCTGTCAGCGCAGAGCCTGACGCCGGGCTCCAACTCACCAACTATGAGATCATGACCTGAGCCGAAGCTGGATGCTCAACTGACTGAGCCACCTAGGTGCCCTTGGCCCCTTCGTTTTAAGACCCATTTTCCCTCTCTTTGTATCAGTTTATGATGTTGACAAACACACTTCCGATCAGAAGGGCCTTTTACAAGTACAGCGACTGGGATTGGAGGTTATTTATGCCCGTGAGGCTCTTGGAAGAGATGGACTATGCAAAATATAATGCTTCGGAATGTGAAATGATTTTGACAAATGAAGTATGTTGGGAGTAATCAGGGTCTTTTTGTAGTTAAAAAAGCAAAGAACCACCACGCTCATTATGGGACAGCTTGACAAAGGGTTGTCAAACCTCCAAGACCAAAACATCCGCAAAGTATAGAAAACAGAACTCCAAGAATCTTTTGGGTATCTGGTTTTGTGATAATCACAACCCGCTCCAAACAAAAGTATGAAATAGCTCGTTCTTTGCCTCCACACGAAAATGTCCAGACATACAGAAACATGCCTGCACATTTATCGTATGTCTGAACCTCCTCATCTTTCCTCGTTAGGGGCTGAGCCCCCCCTCCTGAAGTCCCCAAAGGAGCCAGCAAGTGTATTTGCCTGCCTGTGACCCCCCCTGAAGTATTCTCCTGGAAGCCTCCTCCCCGCTGCCCTTCCCAGATAATAGGACTTGCTAAAGATACAGTCAAAACTGACCCTTCCTGCTCCCCTGTCCCTCAGGCTCAGGCTCCACTAGGTAACAGCCAAAATAATAAAGGTAACTGCTAATGTATTAATGATCCTGGCAGGTGTCTGCATTTCCGACAGAATGTAACTTATTTGCATGGTAATTGGGGTATCAAGAGACATTCAACCCAAAGGTGCTGAACTCTTGGTTACGCCTCTAATAACCATCATGATGTTATTATCCTCTCTCTCCGGGACTCAATTTCCTCCTTTGTTAAAAAGAAACTGCATCATGCCCAGGATTCCATTCACATCTGAAATGGGATGATTCTATTCTCCGCCATGGGCAGGCCAGGCCACTTCCGGGATCCCCCCTTATCATAAGAGATGTAAACGTGTTACAGAAATGCTTTGTCACCCTAGCTGGGCCCCCTGCACAGCACGTGAAGGCCCCAAAGTGTCAGGACTGAATGACATGAAGAGTTTAAACCTGATGTATGAATTATTGGCAGAAAGCATTTAGACTGACAGGAAGTTGGGGAGCGGGGGATAAGATGTGCTTAGATGAAATCTACAACACCCCCCCACACACACACACCCCGGCCCCGGAGGCCAAGGCAGGCAGTCAAGAAGAGAGTCATGCAACGCTTCAAAGCTCCCAGTCCATAACCTTTTGCAATGTTCTGTTTTTAAGTATTGTCTAAAATACTACTTTATGGGGTCACCTGGATGGTTCAGTCAATTAAGCACCCGACTCTTGATTTCAGCTCCAGTCATGTTCTCACAGGTGGTGAGGTGGTGAGTTCAAGCCCCGCATGGGGCTCTGTGCTGACAGCTCCGAGCCTGGAGCCTGCTTCGGATTCTGTGTCTCCCTCTCTCTCTCTGCCCCTCCCCTGCTTGTGCTCTGTCTCTCTTTCAAAAATAAATAAACAGTAAAAATTTTTATAAAAAATAAGAAAAATTTAACACAGGTGGTTAAAAACATAAACATATAAGCAGACAAAGAAGAAGTACAGGAATAATACCTTCAAAATCTAGTACAGCAGTTACTTCTTGTCTCGTTCCAAATCTTAAGAGCAAAGTGTGTTCAGTTTCATCATTTGCTGTGATGTGCGCTGTAGTTTTGTCATAGTTCTTCATTACCAGGCTGTTTTTTTTCTATTCTTAGTTTGCTGGGAGTTTCAATCATGAAAGGGTTTTACATTTTATCCGATGCTTTTTCTGCACAGATTGAGTTGGTCATGAAATGTTTTCCTTTCTCTAGTTTTTCTAAAGAAATACGCTGATTGATTTCTGAATGTTAAACCACTCATCCGTCCTTGACAGGGGGAAAAAAATCTCACTGTTTCATGATGTATTATCATTTTTATATATTTCTGAATTCAATTTGCTAATGTTTTGGTAAGGACACTGGAGTCGGTGCTCATGAGAGAAATAGATCTGCTCTTCTTACGATGTTCTCATCTGGTTTTGGAATCAGGTTATGCTAGCCTCGTGTTTTTGGACAGAGTTTGCATAAAATTGGTTTTATTTCTTCCTTAATTGTTTTATAGACTTTACTAGGGAAGCCATCTTACATGACGCTTTCTTGGAGGGAAAGCTTCAACAGGAATTAAATTTAATTTTTTGTATTTTAACTATTCACATCACCTGTTTCTTCTTGTGATTCTTTGGCAATTTGTGTCTGTCAAGAAATTGTTCCGCGTCATCCACATTGTTAAATTTAATGACATAAATGTGCTCATGATATTTTCTTGCTATCTTTAAAATACCTGTGGAGGCCCACCTGGGTGGCTCAGTCAGTTAAGTGACTGACTTCGGCTCAGGTCATGATTTCGTGATTCGTGGGTTCCAGCCCCTCATCAGGCTCTGTGCTGACAGCTCGGAGCCTGGAGCCTGCCTCAGATGCTGTGTCTCCCTCTCTCTCTGTCCCTCCCCCGCTTGCACTCTGTCTCTCTTTCTCTCTCAAAAGTAAACATTAAACATTTTTTTAAAATAATAAAATAAAATAAAAGAAAAGAAGAAATAAAATAAAATAAAATAAAATAAAATAAAATAAAATATCTGTGGAATCCACACTGATGCCCCTCCTTAGTCCTGATACAAGGCATCTGTATTTTCTCACGTCCTTTATCAGTCTAACTAGAAGAAGGGTCAATGCATCAATTGTTAAACTAGAAGTTTTTTCAATTTTATTGATCTTTCAAAGAGCCACCCTTTGGTGTTCTTGGTTTTTCTTTATTGTTCATTTTGCATTTCACTGATTTCTGATCTTATCTTTATTATTTCCTTCATTCCACTTATTTGGGGCTTAATTCACTCTTTTATTTTTTCTTCCTAGTACCTTAAGTTGTACATAAGGAAGTACAGGTGATTGATTTTAAACCATTCCTCCTTCCCGATATAAGCATTCAGAGCTCTAAATTCCTCTGTTTTTGCTGCATCCCTCAAATTTAATATATTGTGTTTTCTTTTATCATTCAGTTGGAAATGTTTCCCTTATGATTTCTCTTTTCACCCAGAGGTTAATCAGGAGCACAGGATAAGCAGAGCCTATGTTCTAAATAGCTGGGGATTTTTTGGCTTCTTTTTGTTTTAAATTCTAATGTATTTCCATTATAGTCAGAGAACATTCTCTATGTGATCCCATATTTTGATATTTATTAAGATTTGCTTTATGATCGGCATATGATCTATCTTGGTGAACTTTCCATGGCCACCAGAAAGGAATGTATGTTCTACTGTGGTTGGGTATAGTTCCATAAATATCAATTATTTAGGTTAAGTTGAATGCTAGTGTTGCTAAAACCTTTTTAAAAGTTTTTAATGTTTACTTATTTTTGGGAGATAGAGACAGAGCTTGGGGGGTGGAGGGGCAGAGAGAGAGGGAGACACAGAATCAGAAGCAGGCTCCAGGCTTTGAGCTGTCAGCACAGAGCCCGATGTGGTGCTCAAACTCATGAACTGTGAGATCATGACCTGAGCCGAAGTTGGATGCCCAACTGAATGAGCCACCCAGGCGCCCCCAAATCTACAGTCTTACTTATTGTACCATATTCTTGTTCTGTCCATTATGGAAAAACAAGTGCTAAAACCACCAACCATAATTACACATTGTCTGTTTCTCACTCTAATTCTGTCAGATTTTGTTTTTATCATTATGAAATCATTTCTGATATTACTCATTGTCTCGAAGTCTACTTTTTCTGATGTTAATGTCATCACTCGTGTTTGCTTATGACTATTGATTGCATGGGCTATATTTAAGGCGTGTTTCTACTAAGCTATATTTAAGGCATGTTTCTGCTAAGCTATATATGGCTAGTTATACATTTTTGGGGCAACTTTATCTCAAAAACCCTGAGAGCATTGACAGAAAAAAAATTTTAATTTTAAAACACCACCAAAGAAAGTTGACTTTCTTTGCCTACATCAGTATTTCTCAGTCAAGAGCTGCCAACAAATGTCATTAGCACAGAGAGGAGTGTAAGATCAGATTCACATCGGAGCAGAGGAATAATCAATGGTACTACTCTACGTCCACAAATTGACATGAGCCATGTGATCTATGTTCAACTAAAATGATATATTGATAAAATCAAGTATTCAGTTCAAGCTAGATATATCAAAATATGTATCAGTTATATAAAATTTAGGTAGCAGGCTAGCTAGACAGTTGTTTTAGACTTCTAATTTTGGACATCATTTAATGACTTTTATGAATGGACTGACTGCTTTGGAGGAATTTCAGAGCCTTTATTATTCGAACTTCAAATTTATCTCAAGACTTTGAGCTACATCCAAGGGTGAACAGATCACTCAATTGTAAATTCTGCTTTGACTCCCCCATAGTCACCACTGACACACTCTCGTGTAATTATTTCAAAAATATAACTGGAGTGAAGGTCATGTGTACCACAAGAGCAGTAATTTATTCTTTCCCAGGGGCCAGATTAGATAACTAGAGCTCTTGTCCCCCGATCTCCCTGCCAGCCCTCGAAGGAGTGTGTTTATAACGATGTTACCATGAACTACAACCTAGTTCAAATGCCATTCTTCCATTTTGTACGAGGAATTGGTCTTTCAGGAGCCTAAGGCAGAGAAAGTGGTGAGACAATCCTAAGCGATGAAGACCATTACCATGGACAAACACCAGTGTCTGAACATAGAGGAATTTTCTTTATCAATCATGGCTCAATTGGATAAGAAATTACAGAGCCAAAATCATTGGAAATAAAGCCTCTGGGGAAAAATTACTAATAAAAATCCCACTAAGTCTTTGATATTCTCAAAGGGTAGCAAAGAATCATGAACCTTCTACATATAGGTTTAGGGCCAAATTGGAGGGACTTGTCTTGGGTGACCTCAGGACAAGTAGATCATACCTGCCCAAATGTACTTTTAAAAGTTTGTACAGGGTCACCTGGGTGGCTCAGTCAGTTAAGTGTCTGACTTCGGCTCAGTTAATGACCTCAGGGTCCGTGGGTTTGAGCCCCGCATTGGGCTCTGTGCTGACAGCTCGGAACCTGGAGCCTGCTTCGGATTTTGTGTCTCTTTTTCTCTGCTCCTCCTCCACTTGCACTCTTTCTCTCTCTCTCAAAAATAAATAAAGATTAAAAAAAAACATTTAAAAAAGTTGAGTTAAAGATAATACACAGGGATATCATGTAAGAACCAGGCATTTGCCCCTTGGTTTTTTTCAAGCAGAGACTGTTGCACCGTCCATTCCATCTCAAGGGGAGATGATCGGACCCAGGGTGAGTTTAGACTAAGTGGCTTCTGACTTCTTTTTTACAGTTAACGTTCTTTCTCCTCTTCTGTACTTAGAAATAAAGCAGCCCCAGTCTTTTGGGAGAATTGCAGGGCAGAGGAGGGTGGAGGTCAGCCTCAGCACCTGGGGGGGTGTCACAAAGTGGCTCCAAGTCTGCCCACTCTTACTCTCTGGGGCCCCCACTGTGCACGGCAGGCACCTGAGAAACGGGGCAAGGCCATGATCCCCCCTTGCTACATACTCATGCGATTTCCCTTTGAGGCTCTTGAGGCATGTTGGAAGCCACAGCCAGAAATGGAATTCATGCACCCAAGTATATTCATTTCCTAGAGCTGCTGTAACAAATGCCCGAACCCGGGTGGCTTCAAACAACAGAGATTTATTCTCTCACGGTTCTGGAGGCCCGAAGTCCCAATCAAGGTTCGGCAGGGGCACGCTCCTCTGAGACTCTGAGCAGACCCCCTCCCTAGCTTCTTCCTGGCTTCTTGGTGTCCCTTGACTTACAGCCCCCTCAGGCCAATCTCTGTCTCTGTCTGATGCTGCCCTCCCATTAGAGCTCGCTTGTCACAGAACCACCACCATCTTCCCATATACATACATGTCTCTTGCATTAGACCATGAGCACCTAGATGTCAGGGTCCATTTCATGTCTATTTCTCTCTCTCGGGAAGCACAGAATTCCTGATGCACAGAGAGAACACTTTGAATTATAGTGAATGAAAACGAATGAATTCTATGGCTTCTTTTTACAGTGCATCTCGGAAACACCCCGGGATATTCTATTGTCAATTCTCCCTCTGAATATGTGGCAGGTGCCAAATTTACTCCATTAAAATCTCCCCTCCAAGATTTTCTTCTTACATCCCTTCGTTCTCAATATATCCTCTCTGTGAGTGACACTATCACTTCCCACCGTCGTGGTGTGGATTGACCCATCGATCTACATTTCTCGATTCATCCCTTCTCTTGGGCTCCAGAAAGAACAATGTTTCTTGCCTGCTAGAGAAAAGAGATGGTTTGCTCAGGCTCTAAAATCTTGCTTTCTGGTTCCTGCTTTCTGGTTTCTTAGGCACAAATTAGAATCGACACCTATTTGTCAGTAATTCTAAAGACCTGGGCATCAGATCGATCACCAGCTTTTGTGGGTTCCATATTGCAGTGGCTTGGTCATCCACTGCTTTTCTCGAACTTTCTGCCCCTGCTTCATGCAAGCTTTTGCTGTCTGTCTCTCACCCACCTTGTAAGAGTGTTCTGAAAGACTTCCTTTCTTGTTTCCTGTAGCTTACACCGCCATTCAACCTTGCCATCGGCACTCTTACCTTCTTGACAGGAGGAGCTGGCAGAATGAGTCTCTTGCTCCATCGAAAACTCTCAAAGCTTGTATTCAGGTTCTCCTTTTTTGGGAGGAGGTTGGGAATGGTCATGGATATTGGCGATAAGCCTGGAAAATGGGGTGACCCATCTGTTCATCTTGATTTGCTATGTGTGGTGGCCCCCTGCTTGGCTTTGCTCTTGGGGCTCTGGGCCCCTTAATTCTTAAGGAGGTGCCAGACCATTGCCGGCAACACCTCAGAAAGGTCATCCTTTTGACCTCGCGATTATTGTGTAAGCTGGTTAAGGGCAAAGATCAAATCTTTTGTTTAGCTCCACTTCTCAGCTGCACTTAATACAAAACCGGGCAACAGGAGCCTCTGAGGAAATCCTTCTGAAAGAGTGGGTGTGAGAGAGAGAAATAAATCGCAGAGGCTCCCCTCCCCCTTTGGCCCACGCGGCAGAGACGGGCAGCTTTGCTGCAGGAGGTGCCTGGCCCATGATTGATGCATGCAGTTTGCATCTGGACGTCCAGCCAGAAGGGCCTCTCCGCACCTTGAGGAATGTGGAGGAATGTGCGATGATGGAAGGCTCATGTTGTCGCGAGAAGCCAGAGGGCTTCCTGGCACAACACAGCATCCATTTCTGCTTGCTGCCTCCCCAGCGCCCCGAAGCTGGATGGGCGATGCCCACAGGATCCCCCTTGATGTTCACCCTGAGCTTTTCTGGTCCCTGGAGCATCCGATTACCAGTGTGGACCCGGCCCTGCCGGGCTCCCGCCCTCCTCTTTATTGCTCATGATTCTCATATGTTTTGGGTCTGTTTTAAAGCGCCCCCACCCCCAGTCTCTGCTCCGCGGAGCCATAAAAAATGGAGAGCCTTTCATCTCTCAGCCAGCTACAACCCTCCCTGCTCCCTTGATCGTTTGGCTAACTCGCCTCTGAACTCGATCCAAACTGTCTGTCTACCCGGGATTCCTCGTCTCCTCCACTGAGATGAGCCTCCCAGGTGTGGCCGGTGATTAGCACAGAGGAAGGAGTTAGTGCACTGTGATTAGCGCTGTAATAACAGTGATGTGAGCAAGAAACAGCGCTGACAGTGCACCTGGCTGTGGTAAGTGGGAGGCAGATGCCGATGCGGCAGAGGAAGCTGTTCCTCTTACCCTTTATCCAAATACGGATGGTTGTGTCCCTCCTTATCACAGCGATATGGGCTCACGGTGAGAAGTCTGAAAGTTCCAGATCATTTACATCCATGTAAATTGCTCTTGCCATGGCAGAGTGACCACTGTTAGTGTTTGGGTGGGTTTTGTCCAGATATGTTTGATAACATGCTCTCTACGATTCACACGTGTCCACACATCGGTTATACCCAGAAGTCATGCTGTATTATAATTTTGGATCCTCTTTTTTCCTTCATATGGAACCCTGAGGACTTTCCTACATCATGAGATACTCCTCTACAGCATATTTTTAATGGTTGTCTAGGAATATATATTCAATGAGGTGTTTGACCATTTTGCTCATGGTTGAGTCTGTGGGTTGTTGCTGAGCTGTGTCATTATGAAAATACTCTAAGGAAGAAGCGTGGGACAGAGCCAGTCATGGTGATCAAAAAATAGTCTGTCATCCAGGGAAGACCCGGTGGGAAACTCACTTCTCCCATATCCTGTTCCCACTCACCAGGAAAAAGGAAGATGGTAAAGTGCTGAGCCAATCAGATGGGGGAAGGGAAGCAGCTCTTTGAGTGGGAAAGACGTTTGGAACAATCGTTCATGTCTCTAGGTCTTAACCTGTTAGCCACAAACAGAGGTGACTGAGAGACAGAGGTGAGGGAAGGGAGGCACCCAGAATTAGCAACCATGCCCACCCAGGTCTGGGAAGACAGTGTAGCGACTCAGGAACATCTCAAGGCTTAAGCGGGAGTTAGTATCCCAGGAAATACAATCTCAGCAGATCCCACTCTCTGGGAGATCAACCAGCGTGGTGAGAAAATTGTCTTTGTGGGCTCAAAATGTTCTTTGGAGCAAGAGAATGTAGCAGGTCAAAGTCTCTCAATATAAAAAATTAGCAGCTTAAGTTCTACTTTTATTTTTCTTTTCATAACCGGATTAGAAAAAAAATCAATCCTTGCTAAGAAGTTGAAAGGGAATTAACTTTATAGGGAAGCAAGGGACCTTATTTGGGGATGAAAATGTTCTACATCTGATTTATGGTGATGGATGCACCTCTCAGTAAAGTTGCTAAGAATCACTGAATTGTACATTTGCAGTGGTGGCTTTTTGTGATATGTAAAATGCATTTCGAATAAAGCCATCTAAACACTAAAATTCAAAACACTTCCTAAAAAAAAATAAAGGCTAGTGTGAAGCAAAGGAAGCAGACTTTTGAAAGGGCTGAATAGGAAAGACTCGTGAAAACAAGATGGCAGGTTGCACAGGATTGCGGGATATGGTTGGTCCCGTGTGGCCCCAGGAGGCTGCCCCATGGCCCGCTCAACGTAGCAGAATTTCTCGTAGCCATATTCCCAAACTTGATCCATTGCTCCTGACAAAGGGCTTGCCATTTTCCAGCTCTGTTCAGTTGTCATTTTATCTTTAGGTACGAAGAACTGCTATCTAGAATTAGAGCAGGCTTTGACCGTTGCTGAGTGTGTGACTTTGGATAAATCATTTCACTTGCCTCGGATTTAGATGCCATGTGCGGAGAATGAGGTGTAATGGCTGACTTTCAAGGACCTGTGTCATTTTTTTCTGTGTTTTATTAATATACATGTATATGTATATTAATTTTAGAGAGAGAGAGAAAGAGTGGAAGAGAGGGGCAGAGGGAGAGAGAATCCCAAGCAGACTCCATGCCCAGTGTGTATTCCAGCATTGGGCTTGATCCCACAACCCTGGGATCATGGCCTGAGCCAAAATCAAGAGTTTTGATGCTCACCTGACAGAGACGCCCAGGTGCCCCAAGACCTGGGTTATTTTAACGTTTCTCTAAATCTATGATTCATGCTTTCTAGATGGTTACAAACAAACTCTATAGCCAATTTTCTGTTTTCTTTTATGCCTAAGGCAAACAAACCGCACTTGACTGATGAGAACCCTAACTAAGTCATAGGTACGTTGTGAGAATAAATGAAATAATAGCACTGAAAGAAATGTGATGAGGAAATAAGTGCCTAAAACCCTACTGGGATGTAAAATATTAGCACAAGACATCATCTTGCCTTCCTCCTCAAATAACTGATCTTTGATACTATCCCAACAACAATGCCTCATAATCTTAGAGAAATTGATTTGACTCGATCTTTAAAAAAAATTCTGTTCAAATGCAGTGGCTTTGGTAACATCTTCTTTGTGGGGTACCTGGGTGGCTCAGTCCATTAAGTGTCCAACTCTTTATCTCAGTTCAGGTCTTGATCTCAGGGTTGTGAGTTCAAGCCCCATTGGTCTCCATGCTGGGCATGAAACCTAGTAAAATTAAATTAAATTAAATTAAATAATTAAATAAAATAAAATTATAAATAAATAAATGAATAGAATAGAATAGAATTTGGGCATCTGGGTTGTTCAGTCAGTTAAGCATCTAACACTTGCTTTTGGCTCAGGTCATGATTTTAGGATGGTGACAACAAGTGCTGCATCAGGCTCCATGCTGGGTGTGGGAGCCTGCTTAAGATTCTCTCTCTCTCTCTCTCTCTCTCTCTTTGCCCCTCTCCCCTGTTCCCAAACTCACTTGTTCTCTCCCTTTCTCTCTCTCTCAAAAAAAAATCCTCAATGCAAAGTACAAGGAAACAATAACAAAACAACTTGAACGATCTTAGCTGAGTACCTAAAATTGGCAAGAAATTCTAGAAAGCTAATAGGTGGTAAAAACAGGTGGTCTTGTAATGGTCAGTTTTTGCTCTTTTGTGAGCTTGTGAAACAAAACCAACAGGCTTCAGGTTCTGGCTCTAGCCACAGAGCAGACCTCAGACATTTTCATGTGCTGTTCTTCACAAGACCCCTCCAGAGTAGATGCGGGCTGACCAGGTATGCGCTTCTTGGAGTTGGTTCTCATGCTCACAGAGCAGCCATTGCTCCCCCTGTGAGCACTGGGGTGGGAGCACCGATGGGCATCCCTACAGGCTGGGGGCCTGGCTCTCACAGTTCAAAGTGAAACGCAATGGGCAACCCATTGGTGCTCTGAAAGTATATGTAACTATGTTAGATTTTAATGCCTCTCTGAAGTATCCATTTGACCCTCAAACTTGTGCTCTGTTAAGTAACCAGTGGTCAAATTGGTGCTTAGCTTTGTGCTGTCTGGACAGAGCCTGAGAAGCCCTATTCTTTTTTTTTTTTTTTTTAAGTTGGTGAATGCTGGCTCACATTTGCACAATAAACTCAACATCTTGCAATAACAGCTTGCTGACTGCTTTCATGACTGGGCACAGAATACATGTGAGAAGTTAAGCTCACAGTACAGATCTTTAGTTCTAGGTAGGGTGGGTTCCTTTAGCCCACTGGTGACTCTGTAAGGCAAAAATGAAATAAACCCATCCTGTCTTCCCACTCTTCTCCCACTTCCCCTAGGCGTTCAAATGGATATGTTTTCCAGATTCAAAATGATGACCTGCTGGAGTTAGCTGTTTCAACCCATTGGTTGACTCAGTTATCCATTCTTTCATTCAGATGCATGCATCCACCCATCCATCCATGCATCCATCCATCCATCCATCCATTTCTTTCTATATTTTCTGAGCTATTTTACAAACACTTGTTGACTTCCTTCTACGTGTCTGGATCTATACATTTGGTTCTCACAATGTAAAGATGATTACGACAGTCACTTCTTCCATGAGACTCATTAAGGGGAGATAGAAGTAAAAGTCCAGAATTGTAACCTAGTAGGATAAGGTAGTAACACTAACACTGAGCTATGTCATGAATGCAGCAAAGCATGGAGTGACTAATCCTGCTCAGAGAACACCATAGGTGCTCGTATAGGCAAACCCTTTAATATTTTTGATCATTGAATAAGGTGATTGTTTTGTCACGGTTATACACATAGCTTATCTTTCTCAAAGATAAAAGCACTTGACTTTAGAAGGAAAGTGCACTTCTGAAGACTTCTAATCACACACACACACACACACACACACACACACACACGTTTATAAATGGAGTTGATTCTCAAGGCCTCTTCCAAGGTGTTCTACCTCTCTTCTTTCTGAAATTTGGAAGTTTGTCCAGATGTTTGTGGTCACATGGTTTGGGGGGCTGAAGACTAGTGGTCTTTGCAGGTAGTATCGGGGTTCTTAGGAGACCAGGACGAAACATGCATCTCACCAGAAACATTGGGGTTTCCTCTCCCACTCAACCTGACTGGCCATTCTGAAAACAATGATCTCACGATCGTGGTGGAACAGAAGAGATCCAGGTTATATTTCTTTGTGATTTCCACATTTGCTGGTCATTAGGAGGAATCTTCCTATAAGCTCTGCAAACGGATGGAGCTGTAAGAGCTTCCTTTTCTTCAAAGGACTATTGGTGTTTTCCTTAACAAGCCATGATGGATTTGTTCTTTGGTGCAATTACAATTCCATTTATCCTGTTCAGTCAATCCAGAAACATTCACCGGTACCTAACACGTGCTGGTGCTGTGCTAAGCCATAGGGGACACACCACCAACCCCTGGGCGATGCAGAGAGGGTAGCCTCTCCCACGTCTGTGTCTAGGATTTTGCTTCCTGGATCCCATTCCTTCCCTTGCCTTTCCCACTCCAATGTTTTCATCAGCACTCTCGGCGTCCTAGGGGCTCACCAGACCCCTCTTCATTGATTGAGTCTCTGCTCTAATTGGATCAATCGCTAATCACTCTGCCTTCAGGACGTTCACTGCAGGGGCCCTAAATAATGTAGGCACTTAAGAAGCTCTAAAAGCAGCTTAGGAGGATGAAATCGGGCGCCCGACTGTGCAGCTGCAGCAGGTCCTGGAAATTTACAAAATATTTATGCTTTCAAACTGGATTCTTCCCCGTCCCCAAGCACGGCTAAGGTTGCAGTCCAGGACCAGAGAAAAGCAGAGGGAAAGTGCAGGTCTTCCTGGTCCTCTGGCCCTCAGGGTATAAGCATGAGAGGAACTCCCCCTCCCCCCCACACCCAGAGTCCAGTATTTGATTCCTTCTGTTATTCTTTTTCGGAATCACCTTATGCTCCAACTGCAAGCAACCTTAGCGTTCTCCTAAACGATGCCCCTGAAGAAAGTTGGTAGGAAGGGAGAAGATGAAATAGGTCCCAGGAAAGTGTCAGGAGTGCAGGTGTGCCCAGGGAGGTCCCCTTCTGTCCCATCTCTGGGTGAGCCTCCACAGCATGGGCTCACTGTCCTCGTCTGCATCAGAAAGGCTGATGAGAAT
>NW_027533258.1:4362366-4471088 GCF_008692635.1 Crocuta crocuta
GTTCCCGAAGTTGCACTAAGATCTTTGCTAGGTTTAAGCCTTAAAATTATCAGGGAGCCAGCCCCTCCCTGCTTTCTCACACTCTCATGCATTCAAATGCAAACTGTCCTAACTGTAAAATAATTGCAAGAAATTCCAAAAATATTGTGATTTCTTCTGATGAGGAGTATATGGAACATATTTGGAAGTATTAAACTATGTGTATTATTCTTATTATTAATGATATCTCTCTATGCGGGGTTCTTAAGCACACCCTTGAGCTGCTTAAGGAATATGCTAGAATTGAGTGTTTGTCCCTGCCCCAGGAAGCCCAAGCCATCCCTAAACTAGGCAATCAAGACCCAGGATCCAGCCCCTGCTCCTGGGACAAAGGCCTGCGCCTGTGGGTGAGCAGAAGTGATGGGCTCTAAAGGACTGACTCATAGGAGTCAAGAGCACAGCAAGACCCAGAAAAGCAGCAGAATGCAGATCTAGTAATTTGCTGCGACAGATCATTGTCACAATGACTGGAAAACGCCAAGTGTGTGTGATCAGCACATTCTCTTTCTGTTGGAAAATCCAAATACAATCAGACCAAGTTATAATGAGAAGGCTCCTTGCCCACTGTGGAGCCAAAACTGGGGAAGTTGATGAATCAGATGGTTAAGTGCATCTATCTGATTTCCCTGGGCTGGCAAAGGCAGTGCCCATATAGCCTCCAGCTCTCTCCTTTTGTTGTGTTTTTAGGACTGACCAACTAACCGCTGATTGGAAGTCATTTCAATATGTAAATATATTCAAACAAATTATGAATGGCTGGAAGCAATTCTTTCTGCCCCCATTGATGTTATATCTGGGATTCAATCCATCATGTGTGTGTTAATCCTAAAATGTGGTCCTTATAGGTAACTCATTTTCTTCCACTTCCTAATTAGTTTTTTTTTTGTGGGGAGAGGTGGGGAGGAAGGTAGTTAAGCAGAGGGAATAATGACTTACTGTAGTTCCCAAGAAAAGATGTATTTGCCCTCATTTCCACATAAGAAAACAGATATGATTATAATCATATGGTTTGAGACAATGTCTGGAATGGAATCAAAATAATACTGTCTTCATTCAACAGACACCTGTTAATTGAGCACTCGTGTGCTAGGTTGGAGGGAACAGGAGAGCCAGGTTCCTGCCTTCAGGGAACTTATGTTCTAGGGCAAGAGGGAGACAATATATAAATGGGCAAATCAATTCTAATTTCAGACAGAGACAGAATTAAAGCCAGATGATGTGGATTTGTCAAGTCACAGGATGTCAAGGTCTGTGACTTCAAGGAATTTCTCTTTGAAAAGGTGCCATTTGCGTAATGAGAAGGAGTGAGTCTTTCAAATAGCTCTGTAGAACATTCCATGGAAAGTGGAACCAGCTGGTGCAAAGGCTTTGGGTGTCAAATAACAGACAGAGACTAAGAAGAGGAGTCTAGATGGTAAGAGCAATGGCAAGTCCCTCAATGGTTCTGGGCAGATGGGTGATATCTTCTGAGCTGTGATTGAGAGATCATTCTCGCTGTTGTGGATCAAAGAGAATGAAAAGTGGAAGCTGGTTCAGATCTTGATTTCCTATTTCCTTGTGCTCCTTTCTCTGTATCATTGCATGTAACTCCTTTATCAGATTCAGCCGTCATCTAGCCTGCATTAGTACTTGCTCTGAAATGCTTGTATTTATTAGAAAAGAAATGGATTGAATTAAGATGGCTTATCGAAGCCTGTTTGAGATCAAGTTTTCAATTATAAGAAGCAAGGATCATCGGATAAAGATTCCCATTCATTCCCTGAAGTTTTAGTAGATAGATAGAGATAGATAGATAGATGATAGATAGACATAGATAGTAATTTGTCCTACTTCTAGTTGATCTGTCCTTAAAAATTGTGACAGATAACATTAGTCTTCTGTATCCACTGTACGAGTTATGGGCTAAGAGATTTTAAGCCAAGCTTAAAGTAGAATTGGTGCCCTGAACAGCCACTGGCCAAGAGGCATCTGACTATCTTAGAAAGTATCAGAATTAGAAATCAAAGTTTTGGAACCACCAGGGAGAACCAAAGAATAAAGAAAGGAGTTGGAAGAAAACAATAAATATCAAATAATAAATGAGTAAGAATAAGAAAAAAAAAATTTTTTAATCCCAGAGCTGATTCTTTAAAATTCAGGAGATTGAGGCACCTGAGTGGCTCAGTTGGTTGAGTTTCCGACTTCAGCTCCGGTCAGATCTCACAGTTCATGGGTTCAAGCCCCGCATTGGAATCTGTGCTGAGAGCTCAGAGTCTAGAACCTGCTTCAGATTCTGTGTCTCCCTCTTTCTCTGCTCCTCCCCAACTCATACTTTGTCTCTCACTCTCTAAAAACTAAATACAATTTTTTAATTAAAAAAATAATAAAATTAAGAAGACTAATTAAATGGACACTCTCAGCCAAAATCAAGGAAATAAATTTCACTGTCAGAATTAAGAAAAGTGTATACCCCAGACACTAAGGAGATTGGAAATATTTTTACAAACTAGCTGTCAAAACTTGGTAATAATTATTTGGAAGTCTGAATAAAATGAATGGTTGTCTATAAAAATATAAATTATTGAGATTCACTTGCCCAAGTAAGAAAGCTGCAGAAGAAATTGAAAATACTATCAAAGAACTTCTCTGAATAAAAGTCAGGCCAAGAAAACATGTTGGTCATGTAGTTAATAGTATTATAATTCAGTTAATAACATTGTCTATGGGGCATCTGGGAGGTTCAGTCAGTTGAGTGTCCAACTCTTGATTTCAGCTCAGGTCATGATCCCAGGGTCATGGGATTGAGCCCCACATCGAGCTCCATGCTGAGTGTATAGCCTGCTTGGGATTCTCTCCCCCTCTGTCCCTCTCCCCAACTGGCACATACTCTCTCTCTCTCAAATAAAATAAAAGTAAGTAAATAAATAAATAAAACTAAAAAACCAGTATCATCTTTAGTTTATGAAAGGTATTCCATAACAATAAAATGAATACCAGTGAAAACTGAGATAAGTATTTTTTAACAGATGAGAGAAAACAGAGTTTCTATGGTTATTACATAAAATGGAATTAATAACAAATTAAACTTTTTTCCAATTTTTTTATCATGGTAACTATACTCTATAATCCCCATTCCTTATTTCCCCCTGCTGGGCACTTCCCCTCTGGTAGCCATTGGTGTGTTCTCTATCGTCCAGGGTCATCTTGGTTTATCTCTCTCTTTTCCCCCTTTGCTCATTTGTTTTGTTTCTTAAATTCCACATATGAGTGAAATTCTATGGTATTTGTCTTTCTCTGACCAATTTATTTCACTTTAGCATTATACTCTCTAGTTCTATCCATGTCATTGCAAATGGCAAGATTTGCCTTTTGATGGCTGAGTAATATTCCATGGTACACACACACATATGCACGCACACACACACACACACCACATCTTCTTTATCCATTCAGGTAGTGCTGGACCCTTGGGCCACTTCCATAATTCACTGCTGTAAATAATGGTGCAATAATCATAAGTGTACATCCCCTTTGGATTAGTGTTTTTTGTGTGTTAGAGGTAAATACCCAAAAGTACAATCTCTAGATGATAGACTAGTTCTATATTTAATTTTTTAAGGAATCCCTATACTGTTTTCCACAGTGGCTGCACCAGGTTGCATTCCCGCCAACAGTGAAAGAGAGTTCCTTTTTCTCCACATCCTCACCTGTTTCTTGTGTTTTTTATTTTAGCCATTCTGACAGGTGTGAGGTGATGTCTCATTGTAGTTTTGATTTGCATTTCCTTGATAATGACTGATGCTAGCATCTAAAAATTTAAATTGTTTGGGGCACCTGGGTGGCTCAGTTGGTTAAGCATCTGACATTGGCTCAAGTCATGATCTTGCAGTTCGTGAGTTTGAGCCCCGCGTCGGGCTCTGTGCTGACAGCTCAGAGCCTGCATTGGATTCTGTGTGTGTGTGTGTGTCTGCCCCTCCCCCACTTGTACTCTGTCTTTCTCTCTCTCAAAAAAATAAATAAACTTTAAAAACTTTTAACTAACTTGTTTAAAATACATCTTACTATTAATGAATAGGCAAAGAACATGGATGTAAATGGCAATGATTCTATATGAATATAGTCCAGCTCCTTAATAACCAAATAAAATCAATGAGCTGTAATCTTGTATCTATCATTTAGAATGTTTAATTAAAATATCCAGAATTGGTATGAGAAGACATTTATACCTTCCTGTAGGTGTGCAAAATGGTTTAGCCTTTCTGGAGGGCAGCTAAACAGTGGAGATCCAATAGCCCTACAATTTTGTATTTCCTCTGACCCAGGGACGTCTCTTCCAGGAATGCATCATAAGGAAAGACAATGGGTAGGCATGAAGATATAGATTCAAGGATGTTTGTTGGGGCGCCTGGGTGGCTCAGTCGGTTAAGAGTCCAACTTTGGCTCAGGTCATGATCTCACGGTTCGTGGGTTCGAGCCCCGTGTCCGGTTCTGTGCTGACAGCTACCTCAGAGCCTGGAGCCTGCTTCCGATTCTGTGTCTCCCTCTCTCTCTGACTCTCCCCTGCTCATGCTGCCTCTCTCTCTCTCCTTCTCTCAGAAATAAATAAAAAAAATTAAAAAAATATTTTAAAAAGGGATGTTTGCTATACAGCGATGTATTATTTATGGTAGCAAATATATACATATATATCACATAGAACATAGTGTAATAATATATATAGTAAGGGTTATAATATATAATGATATAACAATATAATATATAAATATATAATAGGGATTGTGTCATATATAAATATATATAATAATAAATTTTAAATAGCTATAATAGGGATTATAATATAACTTTACAACTGAGCCAGCAAAAAAATCCTGTTTAGGAATAATTTCTATCATGAAGAAAGCAAGTTAAAAGCAGCATGTCCAATATGATTTCAGTTTTTCGTTTTTGAAAAGAAGAAGAGCAGAATGGGAGGGAGGAGAGAGCAAAAGAAAATATTAGGCAATTGTGCAACAATTTCTTAATTATGTTTCTCCAGGTGGTGAGATTTGGTCAATTTCAAATGATCTTCCTTTTGCTTTCATTTTATTCTCAAAGTTTTCCCCCAGAATGAACATGTGTTACTTTTGTCGTTGAGAGAGTAACAGTTGTTTCTTTTTTACAAAAAAGAAAAAGTACAGGCTAGTGTATGTTACAGGAAATAGCTGGTTTTCAGCACCTAAAATTAAGCATTTTCCAGTGTAGTATGGCTGTTCAACAAAGTAAAGGGAATTTTCTTCTCTTTTATGGGTGGAGGTGAGCATGAAAACCTCCCTCCACTTCCCTTTGATTTCAGGGCTCTCTTTCTTTACGCTGCCATCTCCCCCATGGTCTTTTACGAGAGCTGGGAACTATTTAAATAATGCCAAATAAAATGCCGGCTCTTCATTTGTCTTCTTTCCCTAGGTTATCGGGAAAATAACCTTAAACCAAAATCCAACCCACCCTCAGATGGTCCCGTTAAACAAAACTGAGCTATACCAAGTACAGCAGTTAAAACTAAATAAATTTAGGATTTCTCCCAAGCTGCCGAGCTCAAGGTGTTACCTTGGTAATGATTGCTCCAAAATATCCCTGCAGCTAAAACCCAGAGGGGACTGGGTGTCTGGGTTGAAGGGCTAAACTCGCTCTGTCCCATAGGAAGTACCTAGGGAAGCAAAAGGAAAGAGGATTAGGGGGAAAAAATGACAGCGTCAGAAAATCGAAACTGGGAGAAAAAAATGCATATGATCACTTAATCCCAAAAAGAAAAGGTTCATCTAGATGTCAGCGTTTCCAAATATTCAAAGAATTATGGCGAACCGGAAGAGTCAATGGGATTTTTGAGGGTGTTTAAATTAGAAGGAAATCTCCTGGTGACTTAATTACAGTTAGTGGAATAGTAGAGTAGACTTCTGACTGATGTATTAGGGTTTCTTTCTCTTGAGAGCTCAAAATATAAAACAGAAAAGCATTCTGCTAGGGATCATCCTGGAGGGTGGAAAAAGATAAATAAGGAAACTTACGATGAATTGCCCCCAATACCCATCTGTGATGTCCAATGCCCACCGCAGTGTTTCCTTGATGAGTTTATTTGCATTAATCAGCGGGAGATGTGACTGCAAGGAAGCAGGTGAATCCGTCAAGGTCCTGAAGGGCAGGGAGGCCACGAAAACGTTGGACCATTTTGCAAATGGCTTGGGGTTAGCAAAGAGTCTTCAACTAATTTTCAAGTGTGTTCAGATCTGCTGAAATCCGACTGTGGTTTGTCCCTGGGCACTTGTATGTCTAAATGCTTTATGCGTGTTTATTTTAAGAAAAACATAGGTTTGGCGTTTCTGGGTCCATTTTCACTTAGCTCGTTAGATGGTCTGTAAGCCTGTTCAATGTCTAAGATGCCTTGTGAGACTCTGAGGAAGTTGCCTCTCACTGAGGAGTCGGGTTTGGTTGGTCTGAAACAAGACCCAAACTGCGAAAAAGCATCAGGTTCAGCTCTCTCTTCAGTACCCAAGAACCTCGAGCAGGGCCTGAATTCCAGAATCTTCCGATGGGTCCTAAGCTGTGCTTGTGTTTAGGTATGAGTGTTTCCTTCTCATCCTCTGGGCTGAACCAATATTTTGCCTGAATGTGGAGAATGTGTGAGAATGAGAACAGATGTCGGGTAAATGGTCCTGCTGGATGACATTTTGCTAGGAAATATGCAGAAGTCAAAAGTTCAGAACATCAGCTTGGATAAGCCTTCATCTGTTGGCTTTCTGATGTCATTTGTATCCAATGCTAAGTTAAATGACCTGAATGTTTAACTCTGAAGAATTTCGGTCATTCAACATTTATGCCTCTGTGGCTGTTGGGGTCACTGAACTGTACTTGTTAGAAAGTTTATGGGGCACCTGGGTGGCTCAGGCGGTTGAGCATCCGACTTTGGCTCAGGTCATGATCTCATGGTTCATGAGTTTGAGCCCCTCGTCCGGCTCTGTGCTGATATTTCAGAGCCTGGAGTCTGCTTCGGATTCTGTATCTCCTTCTCTCTCTGCCCTTCCCCCTGCTCATGCTCTGGCTGTCTCTCTCTCTCTCAAAGGTAAATAAACATTTTAAAAAATTTAAAAAGAAAGTTTATGAAACAGGCAATCTACGGTCCATGCAACCCTGGTAGGCAGCACTTATGGGTGTGAAGCAATTAACATGTAATTAATTAGGAATTGGACACAGAAATTTCAAGAGTGATAGGAATTCACGAGAGAGAAGTATGGCTAATGGTCTGATTAAACAGAAGGTACCCCAAGATTGCTTTAAGTAGAAGGTATACAGGAAGGGAGAATGAAAGGGAGAGAAACAGAGACAGACAGACATCGAGCCAGAGGTGTCTAAGAGGAAGAATATTAATTGCAGGTTCGTGGTGGAATGCGACATGGTGGCGTGTTCTCTGGTCAAGATGAAGACTATACCAGTTTGAGTGCAGTGGAGAATTCTTATTTTGGGAGCAGCGGAAAATAAAATTGGGAAAGTTTATTGGAGGAAGGCCTTCACAGCGTTTATCCATGATGCAGAAAGCCCTAGAGCTCATTGCTGATTTTGAAGCATAAGTGTGGAAAAAGTAGGGTTGATGCAAAATTAAGATGAAGGGACCCACTTAGGTCCATCTTAGAGCTGAAGGTGGGATCAATCTCAACTGGTCATATGGCTTTAAAATTTGAGGTCCTGTGGCACCTGGGTGGCTCAACCTTGGTGAGGCAACTGACTCTTGATTTTGGCTCAGGTCATGATCTCGAGGTCCATAAGATCGAGCCCCAAGTCGGGCTCTATGGTGAAAGTGTGGAGCCTGCTTGGGATTCTCTCTCCCTCACTCTCTGCCCCTAAGCCGGCTCATGCATGTGCTCTCTCTCAACATAAATAAATAAATTCCTGTTGCTCCTGGAGACAGAGGGGCAGGAAGGAGGTAGACCAGGAGACCCTCTAGCCAAGAGGGCTCTACCCAGCACAGCAGTTAGACAGTCTCAGGAAACAAATAAGGGAGAAGGCCAGCTGTGTGCTCTTGTCTCACACCCTGCTGATTTAGGAAGTTTGAACCCCGTGGAATCCAGGAATGGTCACAGGCTCATACATGGACTTGCTTCTCACCGATTTGAGGGAAGAGGTATTAAGATTCCCCAGAGGCCCCTATAATTAGGCCATCGTGGAAATGGGGCAAAGAAAACTGTCCATAGAAATTGTGGATCTTAGGATGAGGGTAGAATAAGGTTTTCCGTCTTGCCAACAAGGCTCATTTTGGTGCCGCACAAGACTTTCAAGATAGTCCTGACAGCGCCTAGTAGATTTTCCCGAAAACCTTAGCTCCATACTTCGAGACCCGTTTCTNATTGGACACAGAAATTTCAAGAGTGATAGGAATTCACGAGAGAGAAGTATGGCTAATGGTCTGATTAAACAGAAGGTACCCCAAGATTGCTTTAAGTAGAAGGTATACAGGAAGGGAGAATGAAAGGGAGAGAAACAGAGACAGACAGACATCGAGCCAGAGGTGTCTAAGAGGAAGGATATTAATTACAGGTTCGTGGTGGAATGCGACATGGTGGCGTGTTCTCTGGTCAAGATGAAGACTATACCAGTTTGAGTGCAGTGGAGAATTCTTATTTTGGGAGCAGCGGAAAATAAAATTGGGAAAGTTTATTGGAGGAAGGCCTTCACAGCGTTTATCCATGATGCAGAAAGCCCTAGAGCTCATTGCTGATTTTGAAGCATAAGTGTGGAAAAAGTAGGGTTGATGCAAAATTAAGATGAAGGGACCCACTTAGGTCCATCTTAGAGCTGAAGGTGGGATCAATCTCAACTGGTCATATGGCTTTAAAATTTGAGGTCCCATGGCACCTGGGTGGCTCAGCCTTGGTGAGGCAACTGACTCTTGATTTTGGCTCAGGTCATGATCTCGAGGTCCATGAGATCGAGCCCCAAGTCGGGCTCTATGGTGAAAGTGTGGAGCCTGCTTGGGATTCTCTCTCCCTCACTCTCTGCCCCTAAGCCGGCTCATGCATGTGCTCTCTCTCAACATAAATAAATAAATTCCTGTTGCTCTTGGAGACAGAGGGGCAGGAAGGAGGTAGACCAGGAGACCCTCTAGCCAAGAGGGCTCTACCCAGCACAGCAGTTAGACAGTCTCAGGAAACAAATAAGGGAGAAGGCCAGCTGTGTGCTCTTGTCTCACACCCTGCTGATTTAGGAAGTTTGAACCCTGTGGAATCCAGAAATGGTCACAGGCTCATACATGGACTTGCTTCTCACCGATTTGAGGGAAGAGGTATTAAGATTCCCCAGAGGCCCCTATAATTAGGCCATCGTGGAAATGGGGCAAAGAAAACTGTCCATAGAAATTGTGGATCTTAGGATGAGGGTAGAATAAGGTTTTCCGTCTTGCCAACAAGGCTCATTTTGGTGCCGCACAAGACTTTCAAGATAGTCCTGACAGCGCCTAGTAGATTTTCCCGAAAACCTTAGCTCCATACTTCGAGACCCGTTTCTTGGGCTGCAGCTAATACCCAGGGCTCATTCTCTGTCTGTCCCAGGTGCCTGTCTGTCCCAGGTGTCTGTCCCAACCCTTTGCCTTGGTTCATTACCAGATACTTCATCTCAACGAAAGTCGTCTACCACGTTCCGGCCACTAGGCCTCCCAGCGTGTCCCCATCTGCGTGGCACAGCACTTTCTCGAGAACTTTATGCCATCTGCCAATTTAAAGATTTCATGGTGCCTGTTTGTCTGGGTCATTAATTTGGGGGCAGAGTTGGCGGGGGAGAGTTAAACAAGACCAATGTCCACACCAGTCTCTGGGGAGAATCCCTGTTTTAACACCCGCTGGGCATCAAAGCCAATCTTTGGTGACTTATAGCTGTTCTCTCTCTGGTGCTGTATTCAGATCTTTCCGATGCCTTTGCACCTGGAGGTGTTACAAATGCTGCTTTTGTTTCTAGGTGCCACAGTCACAGAGCTGCCTATATGAAACAGGACAGGTGTTTGCATCATAAAACAGATCAATGGCCTCGGGGGACTTGGTGGCCTCCCACCACCATTTCTTTTTTCTGGTTTTTTCAAACCCTTCAGCTCCACCAGGGGTACGGCTGGCTGAACCAAACCAAAGAGAGCCGTCAGCTGGACGCTTATTTTATGATGACTCAACGGCTCAGCCATAAATCATAAAAAAATCAACTTTAACCACTTCTTTCCAAACGCACTCCAGGGCAAACGTGAGAAGTTTGTTCTGTTTTCATTGGAGTGTATAGATCCCAAGGCAGGCTTTTCCTACAAATGCCCCCAGAGCAATTAAAGACTAAATAGGGTTGACAGATGCTGGTAATACGAAAGCCAGCCAGGGAAACACTAATCTAACCAGATGTGTGGGCGGAATGAGAGCAATCTTAGCATCTGTAAGATTGAATAGATTAAGATCTAAATCTAGGGTGGGGGAGGTCTGGAAGTGGGAGGTGGGTGAGATGAGGGGCTGCTTGAGTTCTCTGCAGGGCTCCAGCTTGATCACGGGGCGCTGGCCAATGTCAAGGAAGAGTGGGGGAGCGTGCCACGCTTAGGAAACCTATCTCTTATACCCAATGTCATTCCAGATACTCTGTCGCTATAGAGGAGGTGGCAGTATGTCCATAAAGTACCCACTACTGTTTGTTGTAACTGATGGTCTTAAGCTTGCATCCTGCTAACATCTATGGTACCACATGACCCAAACATATTCAGTGGTATATTTTTTACAAATATCAGTGGAAACGTTAGTAAGGAAAGTACTCATCCTTCTTAGTGACCAAGAAAAGCAAAATAATATACAGCATGTTTCACTTGCTAAGTAGACGGCTTTTTGTTTCTTTTCCTTTTTTTAATGGTATCATTCAATGCCAAAAACGATGTGGTGTGAACTGATGCAGTTTCTAGAAGTCTTTGGCTATATATCACAGTTTTAAAAATATGTCTTTTGGCCTGGTGATTCCAATCTCAAAAGTAAAAAAGGATACCGGTCACGGTAATATGACACTGGTAAATTAAACAAAAAATTTAATTCTCAAAAAGGGGAATAGTTAAATATTTATGAGACCTCCATATATTAGAATATTATTCAGCCAGTATGTATTCTGTTATTAGATGGCCTTACAGGGGCGCCTGGGTGGCTCAGTCAGTTAAGCGTCTGACTTCAGCTCAGGTCATGATCTCACGGTTGGTGGGTTTGAGCCTCACATCGGGCTCTGTGCTGACAGCTAGCTCAGAGCCTGGAGCCTGCCTCCGAGTCTGTGTCTCCCTCTCTCTCTGACCCTCCCCTGCTCACGCTGTCTCTTTCCTTCTCTCTCAGAAATAAATTTAAAAAACACTAAAAAAAGATACTTGTTTAAAAAAAGATGGCCTTACAAATGCTTATTAAGTAATAGTAATGGAATAAAGTAGAAACATATATACAGAGCGGATACACCATAAGAGGCCCAACGTGTTATGTATATGTGTGATTTTCAAACTAAAAAGGAATATTTTTAAAAAGTCCTTAAGAAGTTCTTTGCCAACACAAGGCACGATGCAGGGCTTGAACCCATGAACCATGAGATCATCACCTGAGCCAAAGTCGGCTGTTCAAAGGATTGAGCCACCCAGGTGCCCTGGTTTGGTGTGTTGTTGTCAGAGGTGTCTGGGCAGAGTGTGGGTGGATCCATGGGGATAAGGTGGTGGGGGGGGGTTAGGTAACAGAATATAGAACTGGATGGAGAGTGGGATGAGGCTTTCCCTGAGATGCTACCACTCCCCAGTCAGGACTCAACCTTCATGTAGGCTTTAGTTTGTGACTCTCCTCCAGAACCTGTATCAACAGCATTCAGCGAATATTTCTTGAATACCTGCTCTGGTCCAGGCACCATAGCAAGGAAGCAGGTGGGCAAAAGATGACCATTGGAAGCTACTACTAAACTTCGCCTGCATGAAAAATACCTACCGACAGGTGTAATCCCAGTCAACGGCATCAACCAGGGCAATGGCTTCCTTTTCCTTCTTTTTAATGTGAGCCTTAAATGTTGATAGAGCTCTTACATGAATGAAGGAATCATGACCATAAATTAGAAACTGGGTCTTACCCAGTCCTTACTGTACACCAGTCTCCGGGCTGGAGGCTTTATATATGTCATCACTACCAACCACTATTCCCAAGGCTCCTTGGTCTGCTGATGAGTGGAATGGCATTAACATTCACACCAAGTGTCCCTGGTGCTGAGATGTGCCTGTCCCATGTGAGAATTCTGGTCTTTTAAAAATATTTACCACTAAAACTCAAGAATTTTTGAGTTCTCTAAGGAGAGAGGTTCCCCTATCCCATGGCCTAGGCGTGGCTGAGCTTATGCTTCTGAAGGTCAATCTCCTCCCCACCCTTGGGTGGCTTCTGCTATCCTAACTGTCCCCATGAGGCTGGCCTCTATCACTCTGTCCAACCCACCACCGCCCCTCCCTGCCCCGTAAGGGTTGTCTGCCTGCTAACAGACATTCCCATTGTGTTCCAGTACTCCAATACTCACAAGGGTTGGCCTGTGGTTCAGGACTCTGAAAAGCAAGGAGAGTGCTTCAACCCTGTACTTAGACAGAGAACTCACAGAGATGCTTGTCCCACAAAGTACTCAATGTCTCTCACTTCATACACACAGTGCTTTGTCTCCATAGGGTGTGGACATGCCACGAAAGTATCTGCCTTGGAATCGTTCTAAACAGTGGTGTGCAGGTAGACCAGTTGTCTCATTTCTTAAAATTTTTTTAAATGTTTTATTTATTTCAGAGAGAGAGAAAGAGAGACCAGAGTGAGCAGGGGAGGATCAGAGAGAGAGAGGGAGACACAGACTCGGAAGCAGGCTCCAGGCTCTGAGCTAGCTGTCAGCACAGAGCCCAATGCGGGGCTCAAACCCACGATCTGTGAGATCGTGACCTGAGCTGAAGTCAGACGCTTAACTGACTGAGCCACCCAAGTGCCCCTCATTTTTTAAAAAATAAAATAAAGCCCTGCTTTGTAGTGTTTGCCAATTTCTATAGGGTAAATATCACCATCGTGGCCAGTTTCAAGCTACCAACCTGATGTCTCTGAATACAGCGTCGGGCTCTGGTGTGCCCAATAAGCTCTTAGGAGCAGACGGGAGCCTAGCCCAGCACACCTTCATGGCCACGATGCACTGGCCACTGCCTTCAGCAACACACCTGCACACTAGGTGTCTTATTCTTGGTGCAGATGCCTTGTTCCCTGATGGAGAATTCTCTTGGGACTCTGCTATGGTTCCCACAGCTCAGTGTCTCCTGTCTCCCACTCCCACACCCTGCAAACATATGGAACATGACTTCATGCCCCAACCGTCAATTGTCAACAAATTTAAGTTCTAACTTAAGCCTCTTCCTGTACCCACCTCACCCCTGTACTCCTCAGCTTCCATTTGGTTACCTAAACAAGCAGGCGTTTTGTGTCCAAAAACAAACAACCAATTGAAAAATATAAGTCTCAGGACACCTGGGTGGCTCAGTCGGTTGGGCATCTGACCTCGGCTCAGGTCATGATCTCACGGCCCCGCACTGGGATCTGTGCTGACATCTTGGAGCCTGGAGCCTGTTTTGGATTCTGTGGTTCCCTCTCTCTCTACTCCTCCTCTGCTTGCTCTCTGTCTATCTCTCTCAAAAATAAACTTTAAAAAAATAAATAATTTAAAAATTAAAAATTAAAAAAAAATAAAAATGTTCCAAGAAATAATGAGCCTCTTTCCTCTCTGCTCCTCCCCACATCTCCCCTGGCATCTGCCTTCATCCGTGTTTCCTTCAGAATGGGTCTTGTGTGTATCAGTAAGAAAGAGAGTTTTAAAAAATATTTTTAATGTTTTATTTATTTCTAGGAGAGAGAGAGAGAGAGAGCGTGAGCAGGGGAGGGTCAGAGAGAGAGGGAGTCACAGACTGAAACAGGCTCCAGGCTCCGAGCTGGCAGTCAGCACAGAGCCCGACGCGGGGCTCGAACCCACGAACCACGAGATCATGACCTAAGCGAAAGTCGGACGCTTAACCGACTAAGCCACCCAGGTGCCCCAGAAAGAGATTTTTAAATGTCACTGGGTGCCAAGTCTTCCTTCCTGTTTGAACCTCATGTTGTGCAGAAACATGGATTCTTTAATACCTTCTACAACACGAGTAAATGCCCCACCCCAGCCGTCCTAGGGGGCTGTCTCCCTCGGTTCCTTGTGGACATCAGTCTCAGAAAGACTCCCTCACCACCTAATGTAGAAATGCCCTTGTCCTCGCTAATCTCCTCCCCTGCTCTGTTCCCTCCACCGCACAGAGCACCACCTCAAGGGGTAAGTGTTCGTTTACCCGTGTGTCCTCTACTGCTCACCTCTAAATGCAAACTTCCAAACAAAGAGACATGCTTCCTTTTTGTTTGCTGCTGTCTCGTTTACTGCCTAGAAAAGCAGTTCAACTGCGTTGGAATCACCTGGAAACCTTTGAAAATCCCACATACCCAGGCCACACTCCAGGTCGATTAAAACAGAACCACGGAGGGCAGGACCCAGGCGCCAGTGTTTTTTGAACTTTCTCCAGTGTGATAGTTAATTTTATTGTCAGGTAGGCCAGGCTCTGGTGTCCAGCTGTTTGGTCAAACACAAGTCTAAATGACGCTATCAAGGTGTTTTTTAAATTTTTAAAAATTTAATTAATTTATTTTGAGAGACAGTGGGAGGGAGAGAGAGAATCCCAAGGAGGCTCCGCACTGTTAGTGCACAGCCTGATGCGGGGCTTGATCTCCTGAACTGTGAGATCATAACATGCGACAAAATCAAGAGTCAGACGCTTAACTGACTGAGCCACCTAGGCGCTTCTGTCAAGGTATTTCTGAGTTGTAACTAACATCAAAAAGAATAGATTTTGAGTAAAGTGAAGTCTTATGCGGGGATCTCATCAGATCAGTTGAAGCCTTAAGAGGAATGACTGAGGTTTCCCCCCACCGACCCCCTTTCTCAAAAAGAGGGAATTTTGCCTCCACACTGCCTGCCTTGGAGCTGATGGCTTCAATGTCAACTCTTCCCTGGTTCTCCAGCTTGCCTTTCAAATATTAGACACTTGAGCCAATTCCTTCAGGTAAATCTGTGTTTATATATACATCCTGTTGGTTCTGAATCTCAGGAGGACCCTCACAAATACACCCAGGGATTCCAAGTCTGAGAACTCATGACCCAGAAGAGTGTCCGAGGGCATGGCAGGCAGTTAGTAAAAACTCAGATGAATGAGTATCTGTTCAGTCGGTTTCCCTACAATGTGTAGAAAGTGATCGATTCTGGAAGATCAGTTCTTTGTGGCATCCAGATGCGAAGACACCAGAGAGAACAGAAGGGGTGGGATGGAGTTGGTTATCGGAGTTAAGAGGCTTTGCCCAGACACAGCTCAGCCACTGTCAGTCAATACAGCAGAAAATAGAAGAAAAGACCTTATCTCTCACACAGGAAGCAAACAGCAAGTCAGAGATCCAAGGGGGAATCCCATCTTTGAAATATGGTGGAAACAGGATTCTGTTTCTTTCTATTTTAAGAAACAAATGTGAAATAGATAAGAAGAGATGCCGACCATCATTTGCCAAAAGTGTGTTTCTAGAGGTTTCGTCTTGGGTGGATTAAGCATGAACGACGAGAAACCTTAGAAGCATTGAAGATCGGAATCATCCCCTTCAGGAGCGCCTCCCAGGACTGTCTTCCAGGAACCGTTCCAAATACCCACTGGAATGACCAAAGAAAAAGCCGAATCAGCTCAGGATAACAGAAGAGGGTGAGCCATAGGGTTGAATCTTTAAGGAGATTCTCCAAGAAATGGGGCAATGGGAGGGATTGCAAGAGAGCTTACAGATCCACCATTTGCCTTATCTGAAGGGAAACCCCTCGGGGGTAGCCAGCTGGAGCTCAGAACCACATCCTCATTGAGGACCTTTAAGCAAAAGAGAGGAAGGAAGTGTTGGCCTGCGAGATTCTTCTAGGAATATATCCAGCACCTGCGTCTTCCCAGGGCTGGACTTTGAGGCACACACTCAGGGTGGAAGGAGAAAGAGAGAATCAAAGCGGCTGCCCTGTGGGCTGTGCAGACAAGGGGGCTTTGATGACTGACTGAGATGGAAGCCACTCTCCCCAGCCTTCCAGCCCCCGCAGAAGAGACCCAAAGCCTATATCTGCCCCCCTCTGGTCCTCTGAGCATGGCAGTTTTGAACGGGGACCCTAAGGCTCTGACAAAATGCATCTCAACTCTCAAAGTGGAGCAGAATAGTTACCCACACCCTGCCCCCAACCCCCAAGTCACTGGCAAAATGCAAACCCCAAAACTCAGTACTTGGAAGGAGGTACAAGCAAGCTGAGGAATGACAGCCCCATAAAGGAGACGGGCTTATAGAAACAAGAAAAGAATCACTGCAATTTCTAAGAATCTTAGGATAGGGGGATAAGGTGATGCTCGTGGGCAACACACAGAGAGACCCCTGCCAGGTCAAGAACAAGAGCCTGATAATTTGAGAAATATCAGGTGTCCACCCTTAGACAGTCGCACGTTTCGGTTGCTCGGTGAAAGTTCCGGCCCTCCCTTGGGAAAAACAGGACAGCCGCATGGGGGGTTGGGGTGATGGTGGGGGTAGCGGGGACAGCTCTTGTGTCTGGAAACAATAAAAAGGATAGGATGAAAGTGTGCCCTGTAACAGCAGTTTCCTTTTACTTAAACACACTGTGGCCTTTTCCGAAGTCCATCTTAAAAAGTTCATCTTCAAACACAGCACAGGAGGATCTCCTTGTTTTTGTTGTGCTTAATCACTGCTGGGCTTCCTTAGAATCCAAAATAAAACCTATAAGGTTTCACATCAACTGTAGTTGTAGTTGTAGTTGAAGTTGTAGTTTGAAGTTGAAACACAACTTCAAAATGTGTTTGGTTGGTTGATTTTTGCCGGTTATTAATCGATGTTTTTTGTCTGATTCATCAAGAAAAGAGCAAAGCACATTTTCCCCAAATGTCAGAAATCCAGAAAAGAAGAATAAGGTGAGAAAGAGCTACCTGAATGTCACGAGTAATTGGAAACAAATTATTGAGTAGAAATCTTTACACATGCAGAGCGACCTATGGATACGCAACAAAAGGCAACACGTTTCCATTCCAAAATTGGGACAGGGGAAATTAGAAATAATTGAGTTAGCAGATTACTAATACTAATGTTTAGACAATGGTAGAGAATCCACAAATGCTTTGGGGGATTTACTAGCATCTAAACTCCTACATTCTGTTTTGCTTAAATGAAGGCTTTCCTTTTTCTTTCTTTCTTTTTTTTTTTAATGGGCACAACATTACTGGGAAGGAGAGACAGCACCAGACCATAATGGTTAAATACACTGTGTAGAGGAAAAAGGCCTAAAGAAAAAGCAGATGGCAACCCTTTTTGCAGGAGCCGTATAATTTCATGGTGCATTTTCTCCTCATGGCTTCACTGAAATTCAAGCCCAGGGGCCAATTCTTTCTGGCACTGGGATGGGCTCCGGGGGCAGGGAGGAAACAGAGAGGACTGGGAAGTCTTAACAAAAGGTGGGAGAGTTAGATCTCCCCTTCCTGGTGAATGTCCCCTGTGTTTTTTGGTTTGTGGCTTCCATCCAACCAGGGTCCATGATGGTCACATCAGCCCCATCTCTGCTGGTCAGCAATCTGACTCCCCTCCACTTCACCGCATTCAAATCCCTGGTGGATTGGTCTGCCTCACCTTTTTTTGCGTGAGGTCATACAAGTCAAAGGTCAGCGGCCAATGTACAGATGGATGCGCCTTTAGGTCTGCACCTGGTCGCTTAGGCTGTGTACAGTTCGATTCCCCAGAGGAGTAAGTGGAAGGGTAGCTGGTGCAGTAAGTAGCACATGGAAAATAAATGAAGTGAATCCCTACAACAGTGGCTCTCGAAGTGTGGTCCCTAGGCCAGCAACACCTATACCAACTGGAACCTCAATAGAAACACAAATCCACAGGCTCTATCTCAGTCATACTGAATCAGGAACTCCGGGGGTGGGCCCAACAATCTCGCTTTTAAAAAAAATTTTGTAACATTTATCGGTTTTTGTGAGACAGAGCATGAGTAGGGGAGGGGCAGAGAGAGAGGAAGACGCAAAATCTGAAGCAGTCTCCAGGCTCTGATCTGTCAGCACAGAGTCCAACGTGGGACATGAACCCCTGAACCGCAAGACTGTGACCTGAAATGAAGTCGGATGCTTAACTGACTGAGCCACCCAGGCATCCCTAACATTTCTTAATAGATTTAAAGAAACTAGAAAAAAAAGATGAAAAGTTTAAAAAAGACCAAAGGACAGTAAACCCACATGTACTCACCACTCAACTTAAGAATAGAATGTTGGGGCACCTGGGTGGCTCAGTCGGTTAAGTGTTTGACTTCGCCTCAAGTCACGATCTCACACTTTGTGGGGTCGAGCCCCACATCAGACCCTGTGCTGACAGCTCAGAGTCTGGAGCCTGCTTTGGATTCTGTGTCTCCCTCTCTCTCTGCCCCTCCCCTGTTCACACTGTCTCTCTCATTTCTCAAAAATGAATAAACATTAAAAAAAATAGAATGTCACCCAAAACACACATCTCTGGTACATGTCCCTCCCCAAATACTTCTGTCCTTCTCTCCNGAGTAGGGGAGGGGCAGAGAGAGAGGAAGACGCAAAATCTGAAGCAGTCTCCAGGCTCTGATCTGTCAGCACAGAGTCCAACGTGGGACATGAACCCCTGAACCACAAGACCGTGACCTGAAATGAAGTCGGATGCTTAACTAACTGAGCCACCCAGGCATCCCTAACATTTCTTAATAGATTTAAAGAAACTAGAAAAAAAAGATGAAAAGTTTAAAAAAGACCAAAGGACAGTAAACCCACATGTACTCACCACTCAACTTAAGAATAGAATGTTGGGGCACCTGGGTGGCTCAGTCGGTTAAGTGTTTGACTTCGCCTCAAGTCACGATCTCACACTTTGTGGGGTCGAGCCCCACATCAGACCCTGTGCTGACAGCTCAGAGTCTGGAGCCTGCTTTGGATTCTGTGTCTCCCTCTCTCTCTGTCCCTCCCCTGTTCACACTGTCTCTCTCATTTCTCAAAAATGAATAAACATTAAAAAAAATAGAATGTCACCCAAAACACACATCTCTGGTACATGTCCCTCCCCAAATACTTCTGTCCTTCTCTCCCCAGGCTTAGCCATCTGGTTATAATCTTAAATCATGACCATCCAAGTTTTAAACATTGAGGTGAAAGGAAATAGATCATATAATCTAGAAGCTCAAGAAATACTTGCAAAAAAGAATGGACAATGATTTGCTGTACTCTTCTCATAGTTTATAGAGAAGTTTAACCCATTCCTCCAAATGTTAAAAGATATTTCTTGACCAAGTAAAACTTACTTCAGGGATACAACAGATTTTCTTTGATAGAAACTTCAGGGGCATGTGGGTGGCTCAGTCAACTGAGCATCCAAAGCGTTTTTTCAAAAAAACCATGAGAGACTCTTGAATGCTGAGAACAAACCGAGGGCTGATGGGAGTAGGGGGGAGGGGGGTGATGGGCATGGAGGAGGGCACTTGTGGGGATGAGCACTG
The DNA here is from genome assembly GCF_008692635.1 of Crocuta crocuta. NCBI lineage: Eukaryota > Metazoa > Chordata > Mammalia > Carnivora > Hyaenidae > Crocuta > Crocuta crocuta. The sequence continues at coordinate 4,382,032 of NW_027533258.1, forward strand.
GGTATATGGAAACCAACTTGATAATAAACTATTAAATCATTTGTTTAAATTCAAGTTAGTTAACATACAGTGTAGTATTAATTTCAGGAGTAGAACCCAGTGATTCATCACTTAAGTATAACACCCAGTGCTCATCCTAATGAGTGCCCTTCTTAATGCCCCTCACTGATTTTACCCATCCTCCCAACCCATCCCCCCTCCAGCAACCCTCAGTTAGTTCTCTGTATTTAAGAGTCTCTTATGGTTTTTCTCCCTTTCTGTTTTTTTCTTATTTGTCCTTCCCTTCCCTATGTTCATCTGTTGTGTTTTTTAAATTCCACATATGAGTAAAATCATATGATATTTGTTCTTTCTCTGCCTGATTTATTTCACAGAGCATAATGCGCTCTTGTTCCATCCACATTGTTGCAAATGGCAAGATTTCCTTCTTTTTGATCACCAAGTAGCATCCCATTATATATATAAACCACATGTTCTTTATCCATTCATCAGTTGATGGACATTTGGGATCTTTCCATAATTTGGCTATTGTTGATAGCATGAGTATCCAGCTTGATTTTGGCTCAGGTCATGATCCCAGGGTCATGGGATGGAGCCCCAAATTGGGCTCTGTGCTGAATGAGGGATCTGCTTCGGATTCTCACTTTATTCTCTCTTTTCTTTCTCTCTCAAATAATAATTTTAAAAAACCTCTATTACTTCACGTGAATAGGTTTAAAGATATAAAATGTTCATTGGTTGTGAAAATGCTCATAAGAAATATCACCAAATTTAACCTTCATTTCTTGTTAAGGAAATATTCATCATAAATCACCAGTCAGGACATTCTCTCTCTCTCTCTTTCTCTCTCTCTCTCTTTTTTTTTTTTTTTTTTNAAAGGCACTAGTCAATGCAATAACCAAACAAAAAAATAGTTATAAGAAGTCTAATCTTATTTATGGATGGTAAACACCCAGAAAATCAAGGAGAATGCACTAAAATTCATTAAAATTGAAAAGAACTCAGTAAGATGGGCACTAGTACCAGATTTTTTAATTTTGCCACAAATCAACAGTGGATAATTAGAAAATACAGTTTAATATAATTTAAAAAATTAAATAAAAATATATGAATACTTAAAAATAAATTAAGAAAATGACACAGATTTATTGAGATACATTTTCAAAATGGGTATAAGTATAGAAACATGTCATGTACTTAAAAGGAAATCTCAGAAAGTTAAAAATAGATCTACACTACAATCCAGTAATTGCACTACTGGGTATTTACCCTCCAAATACAAAAACACTAATTTAAAAAGATACATGTGCTCCATTGTTCATTGCATCACTATTTACAACAGCCAGATTATGGACGCAGTACAAGTGTCTATTGATAGATGAATGGAAAAGAAGAGGTGGTGTATATATACAATGGAATATTATTCAGCTGTAAAGATAAATGAAATATTTCCATTTGCAACAACATGGTTGGAGCTACAGAGTATAATGCTAAGTGAAATAAGCCAACAAAAGGAAGGGAAAGCAAGAGATGAAGGACAGAGGGAGGAAGGGAGGATGGAAGGAAGGGAGAAGGAAAGAAGAGAAAGAAAGAAAGAGAGAAAGAAAGAAAGAAAGAAAGAAAGAAAGAAAGAAAGAAAGAAAGAAAGAAAGACAGACCAAGGAAGTCTCATCTCTCATTGTGAGGATCTAACCTGAAGCAGATGCAGAACAAGAAGACATAATATTAAGTTGAGTTTAAGGCTTTACTTTTTAATATGAAATTTACATACTAGTTCTGAAAATAAATTAAATTGGATCCTTAGAATAATCTTTGTAGGACTTTGCATTATCTGAATGTGAGCAGAAAAATAAATGTGAGGGTTTCCATCAGTGAGTCAGGGGATGAGAGAGCAAATATACTCACTAATAAAAGTTAAAACAATGGTAGGAATCACACAGCTGAATTTCAATTATGCCATAAGTCATACCTGCTTGATATACTAGTTGTTGTGTAAAGATCATGAATTAGAGTTATTTTGAAATTAACTTTTGTTTGCTTAACAGTTTTGATTTTGTTTGCTTGTTTTAGTTTTTGCCTTTGCCTGAGATGAGAAGCCCTCCAGCAGAAGTCCTTCTTGAGTCAAGAACTTATGGGTAAATAGGTGTTCAGGACATAAAAAGGGGCTGGATTCTGTGTAGAAGATTCTTGAAAGACACAATAGTACATGGAAACTTGGGGAGAGGGCATGGCTACTTCAAAGAACTGAAAGAATCCAAAGTAATCAATTCTGAAACAAATTAAAATGATAGCACTACTTATCTCAATGAAGGATGGGAGACATGGCCAAAGCAATACTCAAGAGGAAGATGTATAGCCTCAAATGAATTATTGGGGGAAAAATACTGAAAACTAAGGGTTCAACTCAAAAAGCTGGGCTTTTTGTAAAGTTTAAATGTAAAAAGAAGGAATTTTCGCTCAATTAAAAATATTAATATTGCTCTCAGTTGAGTTTTAATCAAAAACCAATTTTTTAAAGATAAGTCTAAAAGTATAGGTTTTTTTTCCTTAACACGGAGATTGTTTTGTTTACAATCCAGCAATTGTATCAACACTTACAGCATCCATTTACTCAATTTTTGATTAATTAAAATTTAAATTTGATAAATATTTACCCTAAAGAGCTCATGATATTTATAAGCTTGACTATCCTCAAATATTTCAAATTACAATCATAATTTTAAAACAACTGATTCATTCAAGCACTTCAACCCTTATAGCAAATCAAACTTCTATATCTTAGAGGCACTTCACTCTTAAGTTTAAAAATTCAAACTGATAAATTTAGCAAATCAAATTATCCTAGGCCTTTCAAACACCTAAAATCAAAGTATATACCAAGAACTGCAATGAATATTAAAAGTCATGCTACACTTGAATTTGATCTCGTATGGGGTCTAATGATTCCTGCTTAATTATTCCCATTTATTTAACTAAACAGAAGGAACAGACTTATCACATCACAAGCTGAGGTTATGAATTTGGGTTATAAGTTAAAGATGTGGGGTTAGACAAAATCCTGAAATATTTTCGGGAATTTGAACTTCACATGTCAAGCTGGACCTCATTCTTTTTTTTTTTTTTTTTTACATTTTTTTGTCAAGTTGGTTTCCATATAACACCCAGTGCTCATCCCCACATGTGCCCTCCTCCATGCCCATCACCTCCCTTCCCCTCACACCCATCAGTCCTCAGTTTGTTCTCAGCATTCAAGAGTCTCTCATGGTTTGCCTCTCTCCCTCTCCCCCACTATTTTCCCCCTTCTTCTCCCCCATGGTCCTCCGTTAAGTTCCTCCTAATCCTCCTATACATGCAATCATATGGTATTTGTCCTTCTCTGCCTGACTTATTTTGCTCAGCATAACACCCTCAAGGAAGCTGGACCTCATTCTGTAAGTAGAGACATGCCTGTCACGTCAAAGGGGGTTTTGAATGGACACATCTCCTCTGGGACTTCTTCAGTCACTAAAGTTTCTTTGTTTCCAAGATATTGTCTTTTTTGTTTCTTTCTGAAATGATCTCTTCTTTAAATTTTTTAAAACATTTATGTATTTTTAAGAGAGAGAGACAGACAGACACACACACACACACACACACACACACACACACACACAGAGCGCAAGGGATGGGCAGAGAGAAGACACAGAATCCGAAGCAGGCTCCAGGCTCTGAGCTGTCAGCACAGAGTCCGATGCTTGGCTCAAACTCAAGAAAGGTGAGACCATGACCTGAGCTGCATGCAGATGCTTAACTCACTGAGCCACCCCTGCACCCTGGAAGTGATCTCTTCTTTAAATTAAAAGTCACTTCTTTGACCTTTGAGTTTTAATTGCCTCTTCCGGGCATTCTCACTTCCATTTTGGGGATCTTTGAGATCATCCATGCTCCAATTTTCCAACACTTGAGACTTTCCTACTCCTTTGGTTTTATACATTCCAAGGTGAAAATGTTTGAGGCCTGAGATCTAACCCATTATATAACTGTATGAATTGGGGTTCCCCAGAGAAACAGAAGCAATATGATAGATAGATGATAGATCGATAGATCGATCGATCGATAGATAGATAGACAGACTGATAGATATATGTAAAAGGATATTTCTTATAAGGAGTGGTTCACATAGTTATGGAAGCCAAGAAGTCGTACTGTCTGCAAGTTGGAGAACCAAGAAAGCCGATGGTGTAATTCAGTAATTTCGATAACCACAGGAAGGGCTCGCTTTGGCAGTACATATATCACAGGACCACGGTGGTAATTCCTGGAGTCCAAAATTCCAATGTCCAAGGTCAGGGAAAAATGGACATCCCAGCTTGGGAAAAAAGAGGGAATTTGCCCTTCATTCACCTTTTTTTCTTTTTTCCCTTTAAGATCTTCAGGATTGGACGATGCCCCCCACACTGGTGAGGGTGGATCCTCTTTACTCAAATATTAATCTCTTCCAGAAACACCTTCACAGGCACCCCCAGAACTAATGTTGTACCACCTATCTGAGTATCCTTTAGCTCATTCAAGTTCATAGATAAAATTAACCATCACAGTAACTATTATATCATCTCCTGTGGCCTAACCTAGAATGCATTAGATTTTCACATGAGCTCTTGAACACATTTCCAATGCAAGGTTTATAGAGGTTTGTTGTTCAAAAGACAGTATTTTCTGTAAATTTTATTGGAAAACCATGCATAGTGAACTTCATCCAGTCTATTCTCTAAAGCATCCTAAGTTCTCATGGTTGCCACAGACCTAATTTGTACCAGTTAACCACAATTACTGCCTGCACCGTTATCTCTCAAGTATCATAACTTGGATAAAGGATTGGTGTAAAAAGAGGCTATAAGCTGGCCCCTTTGTCATTTCAGCTCTGTACCGTAGATCCTTGATGTCCGAGCCTACACTGATTTTCTCCACGCTAAAAACATGGAATCAATTACTTCCCAAGGAACCTTGGTTGGTGCTTGCTTAGTATCAGTACTTATGTCCAACACCGGGTCCCAATGTGTGTTAATGATTATCCCACATAAGGACTAGGGAAAGACACTCCTCCTAGATTTCCTTTATGATTCAGAAAAAAAATTAATTCTCTTCTGAAAGGGAAATTCATGTTGATGTTCATTATAACTAATTTTACTATGTCCTAAGTTCTCCTGTTATTTTTTACTGTCCCCATTTCTAGCAACCAATTCTCCAACAACCGTTTTATATCAAGTTTAATATACCATGAGTTTAAATCGTAACCTCATTTACATTTTAGGAACGTTCATTTTCTAGAAAATACTTGGAGTTGCTTAAATTTGTAAACCTCTCACCTAGACCAAAACTGTGCCCATACTTTTTATAACCCTTTTGTGTCTCATTTATTATCATTCTGTAGTTTACACTGCTGACAGAGAAAGAGGGACAAAATAACACCAAAGAAAGAGGAGGAAAGGATTTAATAAGGATAAAAGCAGAAATTAATAACATAGAAAACAAAAGCCGAACAGCTGCTCAATAAAAACCAAAGTCTGGTTCTTTGAAAAGAACAACAAAATAGATAAACCTTTAGGAAGTTGAATCAAGGATAAAAGAAAAATAGACAGTTTGTAATAAAGAAGGAGATATAGCTGAAAACAGATGGGATTTTGAGAAACTTTAAACGGTAGTTTTAGTTGATGGTGAAGGGCACAGGCTCTGGAGCCCAAATGCTTGAGTTCACATCCTGGCTCTGTTTTTTGCTGGGCATGCTTATAAGTCATCTAACCTTTCTTTGCCCATTTATTTTTATGAGAAAAGGGCTGATATTTATAATCCATACTTCTTGGAACTGTAGCAAGAACTAAGTGAGGTAACCCATGTGAAGCTCTTACAGCAGTGTCTAAAATACAGTGAGTGTTGGTACGCATGGGTGGCTCAGTTGCTTAAGCGTCTGACTTTGGCTCAGGTCATGATCTCATGGTTTACGGGTTCGAGCACTGCATGGGGCTCTGTGCTGACAGCTTGGAGCCTGGAGCCTGCTTCTGACTCTGTGTCTCCCTTTCTCTCTCTGCCCTTCCCCCACTCCTACTCTCTCTCTGTCTCTCTCAATAAAATAAATAAACATTAAAAACAATTTAAAATACAGCGAGTGCTCAAAAGTGACCACTCTCGGGGCGCCTGGGTGCCTCAGTCTATTAAGCGTCGACTTTGGCTCAGGTCATGATCTCACAGTTTGTGGGTTCAAGCCCCGCGTCGGGCTCCGTGCTGACAGCCAGCTCAGAGCCTGGAGCCTGCTTCAGATTCTGTGTCTCCCTCTCTCTCTGATCTTCCCCTGCTCATGCTGTCTCTCTCTCTCTCTCAGAAATAAATAAAAAACATTAAAAAAAAGTGACCACTCTTTTCTTGATATTTAGCACCTCCATTTTTCCAGTCTCCAGGTGACTAGAAAATTCTAAAATGTATCCAGAATACAATTTCTCATCTCTCCATTGCTGTTATCCTGCCTCATGTCAACTGTCGGCTAGATCCTGGGTTGCAATAATCAATAATCAGCACCTTCCTATTTGATCATCATTTAGTCTGCTGTATTCTATTTCCCATGTCGCAGACAAAATGAACCTTTTGAAAAGTAAGCCAGATAATGCCAATCCCCACTTCAAATGGTTCCCTATTTCCCAAAGATTTTAGCCAAAGTTTTTACAACATGTCATCCAGAGCCTTAACTGATCTGCTTCAGGCTATCTTTCGGCCTCATCTCCTACTACCCTGCCTTCTTTATTCATTCCACTCTGAACAGTTTTTAAAAATCCTAGCTATTTCCTGAAGTGCCAACCTGGAACTTTCCTGAGGATCTTTACACGTGATGTCCCATCTTCCTGGAATATTGTTATCCTATATAACAATGGGATATGTTATATGGCTGTCTCTCTCATTTCCTTCAGATCTCTTCTTCAATGTCTTTCCCAGCAATCTAAAGTAATGTTCATTCATGATAAAAATCTCTTAGCAAACTAGAAATAGGAGCGAACTTCTTCAACCTGATAAAGGGCATCTACAAAAATATATATCTAACATAATACTTAACAGTGAAAGATTAATGTTTCCCCATAAAACTGGGGATAGGACAAAGATGTACACTTTCACCACTATCCATTCAGCTCCCAACTATAAGCCCTGGTTGGTAAAATAAAGCAAGAAAAAGAAGTAAAATGCACACAAATTGGTTAAGAAGAAAGAAAGAAAGAAAGAAAGAAAGAAAGAAAGAAAGAAAGAAAGAAAGAAAGAAAGAAAGAAAGGAAGGAAGGAAGGAAGGAAGGAAGGAAGGAAGGAGCTGTACTTGTTTGCAGACAACATGATTGTCTATGTAGAATATACAAGGAATTTACAATAGGAAAAAAGTCTTTAATGAGTTTACTGATATTAAAGGATACAAGGTCAACACACAACAATCAATCATGTATCATATTATCATTTACTAGCAATGAACAATTAGAGAATGAAATTTTAAAATAATACATTTATAATGGCTTCTCCAAAAATGGCATAAACTTAGGTGTAAATATAAGAAAACATGTACAAGATTTATATACTGAACACTGAAAAACACAGATATAAGAACTAACTAAATGGAGAGACATACCACTTTCATGGATTGAAAAATTCAGCATAATAAAGATATGAATTCTCCCCAAACTGATCAAGAGATTTAATGTTGCTCCCACCAAAATCTCAGTAGGACTATTTATAGGTATAGATAAGCTGGTTATAAAATATACATGGAAAGACAAAGGAAATAGATAGCCAAAACAACTTTGAAAAAGAAGAAAGTTGGTTGAGTAAGAATATTTGAGTTTTAGATTTATTATAAAACTATTGTAAACAAGACAGTGTGGTATTGGTAAAGGAATAGACACAGAGATCAATGGGGCAGAAGAGAAATCTCATAAAAAGACTCACACAAATATTGGCAATTGATTTTTGCCAATGATGGAAAGGCAATTAAGTGGAGAAAGGATAGTCTTTTTCAACAACTGGTGTTGGAACAGTTATTTCATGCTATCAGTGTGATGTCACTGATCTCAGACTTGATAAGAGATGTGTAGCATTGGCTCTTGAGAGTTGATAAGACAGTCCCCAACATGCCCCTGAACCTGTCCTACCAGATACCTGAGGATGCTGTAAAGTAATTTTTGGCTTCTGTGTAGGACCAAACAGATTGATGGAACAAACTGAAATCAAACCACACAAATAGAAAATTTTAGTGACTGAAAAAAAATTTAGTTTATGGTTGAGTTGGAAGTCAAATCAACAGATAATAGGCAGACTGATCAGTAAGTGGAGTTGAGACAAACATATCCTTATTAAGAGAAGAATAAATACAGGCTCCTACGCCAGAGCACACATAAAGAGAAAGGGTCAAAGAATATGTTTGTAATTTTGAAATAGAGAAACAATTCTCAAAAACATATAATGTAGAAAAAAATATCAAAGTCTATTCATATTAAAATTTAAAGCATCTACCACAAGACACAAAATACATGGAAAGAGGGGTGCCTGGGTGGCTCAGTTGGTTGAGCATCCAACTTCGGGTCAGGTCATGATCTCACGGTTCATGGGTTCAAGCCCCGCGTCAGGCTCTGTGCTGACAGCTCAGAGTCTGGAGCCTGCTTCAGATTCTGTATCTCCCTCTCTCTCTGACCCTCTCCTGCTCACTCTCTGTCTCTGTCTCTGTCTCTCTCTCTCTCTCTCAGAAATAAATAAAACATTTTTTAAAAATACATGGAAAGAAATACTTGCAACATTTAAAAAAAATTTTTTTATGTCTTTATTTTAAGAGGCAGAGACAGAGATCGAGTCGGGGAGCGGCAGAGAGAGAGGGAGACACAATCCGAAGCAGGCTCCAGGTTCTGAGCTGTCAGCACAAAGCCTGATGCGAGGCTCGAACCCATGGACTGTGAGGTCATGACCTGAGCCAAAGTCAGACGCTTAAGCTACTGAGGCACCCAGGCGCCCCTACTTGAAACATTTAAAACATATAGAAGATTAGTATCTACACAAAGAAGATCTAAGAGAGAGAGAGAGACAAAAAAAATGAAAATGATATGCCCAATGGAAAAAATGGGCAAAGAATAAGAATAAAAAATTGGCCAAGTGGGGGAAAGCCAATAAGCATCTAATCAAGAAATGAAAATAGAAACACAAAAATGTTAAAATACTTTGTACTAATCAACTTGCAAAAACCTAAGCAAATTAATAAAACACATTTCAGTGTTTCAGTGATTTTTTACACTATTGATGGGAGTTGAAATAATACACGCCTTCTCAGGGTCAGAAGATATAACTGAAACTTAATTATAAGTATGAATCTAAGAAAACATCAGAGCCACAGAGAAATAAATGTGCATATTTTATTTCAATATTGCTCATTATTTAAAAGTGGAAAAAATATAAATACCAGAAGGTGTATATTTTGCACATCATTAAAGATTTTGCTGTTCAGACAAAGAATAAAGCAGGTACACATTTTTGCGTGCAGAAAGATCTCCAAGAAACATGTAGCAGATTACTTATAAAGAATCATTCTAGGGGCACCTCCGTGGCTCAGTCAGTTAAGCGTCCACCTTCAGCTCAGGTCACGATCTCATGGTTTGTGAGTTTGAGCCCATCATCGGGCTCTGTGCTGACAGCTTGGAGATGGAGCCTGCTTCGGATCCTGTCTCCCTCTCTCTCTGCCTCTCCCTTGCTCACACACTATTTCTCTGTTGCTCAAGAATAAATAAAACATTTAAACAAATTTAAAAGAATCATTCTAATTATATAAAAGTAATCATGAGGCAGAACCATGTATTTCTAGCTATGCTCCTACGTGAATGTAAATGAATACGAAAAGTAAGATAAGTTCCTCACCAAGCTGAGAATGACCAGGAATGGCATTGGACAGGTCAAAAGAAGTTTTGAAATCTCTGTCTTCAAAAATGTCTTATAACCAGAAGGTATTCGTGAATTATCGATGTAGCACACGAAGGGCTAAAATCAGAGGGAAAATGGAATAATGAAAAAGGAGCAAATCAGTTGTGTGATATGAGCACCCCACGACACCCCGAACTCTGCTCATGCAGGGACAGATATGGGAAACTGCGTTCTAGCTTCCGCTGTCCACAGAAAGAGAAGCTTGTGTGTCTGAACTTGGTTGAGGACACAGAAAAGGGAGTGTGTGACCTGGTGACAGAGAGCAGGCTGCATCACCAGTGGGTCCCCCGTGTCCTCAGCTCCTCCATTGAGTGGTGGGATTGCCCCTATAGTTTGTTTTATTAACACATGCAACTACCGAGGGGCAGGGTGGAAGGATGGTTCCAGGGGCTCAACTCCCTGGGCACATGGTCAAGTTAGCTATACCTTTTCTGCTCCCTAAATGTGCCTTCAAATTACCTCCACCATTTGCAAGTCCTAGCAGGAGACCCTGGGTGAGACATGCAGGAAACACCACACCCTGGAGAACACCCCAACTAAGAACACTCTCAGGGGTGTTTATGGCACCTTCCCTGGATGCATTACAGGTGCTACGAAAACTTGTCTACCGAGAATATCAAACTCGCCAGAGTCTGCAAAAGACTTGCAGGCACATCAAAACTAAAACCTAAAATCAGAAGCCACCGCCAACCATTTTATTGTCCTTGCACTCAAATGAAATGACAATGTATCTTTTTGGAAGTTTCACTGGCAGCTTGATTTAGACCACTGTCTTTGTCTCTTATCAGAATAGCTCATCGGAGTTTCCCAGGGTAAATTTCCGACGGTAAATTTAAATAACTCTTCCTTGGACATCATTGCAAAGTAAATCGCGCAGCATACCCTGTATTAACACCCCAGGTTAAAAACAAATAAAAGATCCATTTGCCAACAGCCCTGCTGCACTAACTAATCCAAAAGTACCCAATTCATCCTTGGTCTTGCCTTTAAAAACTTTCCTTTAGCCCAGTGTACTTTTCAAGATCACTTCCAAGCAAATAGCCTTAAACCAAAGACTTCCTCCTTAAGACATAATTTACAACTTCTGCAAAATCATACCATATTTATTTAAATTCCTTAACTCTGTTATTTAATTTATTCTGGTATGTGTTTGGACTTAACTTGCTCACTTTCCTAACCTCTTAGGGTCTAGCAGGAATGTATTTTTTTTATAGTGGGGTGGGAGGCACATGGTAGTGACTAAACAGCATTTTGATGTAGTTCCAAACACGTGATCTGGCTCAGAAGGGGTGGGTTTTTTTCTTCTTATTTTAACTTTTTGCTCCTAAAACGTGGTCTTAGGAGTAATGTGCTAAGGGGAGGAGTAATTATCTCTTTAAGAAGTAAGAAAAGAAAGAGCCAAAAAGAAAAAGAAGAAAGAGGAGAAGGAAGAGAAGGGAGCGGAAGAGAAGGGATGAGAAAAAGGAGGGGGAGGGGGGAAAGGAGGAGGGGAGAAAAGAAAGCTTAGCTGAAATTATACTATTCCTGTCACTCATTTTGGTTGGTGTTCAGCCAAGAATTAAATAGAAGGTGGCATCTCCTAATCAATTAAATACCAGAGTGGATTTTCTCTACGGCATCACTGAGCCTGTGATTCATGGTGCCAGAAAATTGCTCAATCAAGCTTGGTTTGCCTTCCTTTCTTCTCCCCCTCCCCCACCCTTTAACTGGAGGGTTTTAAACAGTACGGCAGGGGCGCCTGGGTGGCTCAGTTGGTTACGCGTCAGACTTCAGCTCAGGTCATGGTCTCGCGGTTCTCGAGTAGGCGCCCCGCATCGTGCTCTGTGCTGACAGCTCAGAGCCTGGAGCCTGCTTCGGATTCTGTGTCTCCCTTTCTCTCTCTGTCCCTTCCCAGCTCATATTCTGTCTCTCTCTCCTTCAAAAATAAAGAAACGTTAAAAAAAATTTAAAAATGAATAAAGAAATAAATAATGAATAAAAAGTAAAAATAAATGAATGAATGAATAAATAGATAAATAAATAAATAAGTAAACAAACAAACAAACAATACGGCAGACGTTGTATTTCTAGTTGTGTTCCCAATTCCACAAAGTGCTTTCCACTCCTCCGTTTTGTAACATCCATGGTGCTTCAGGAAAGAATCCCAGCTCCAGGAATGAGATGAGTGTTGATTACGCAAAGCTGAACAATTTCATCAGATGGAAAGAACCATCTGATGGAAACATTCCATTGTTGGAGGATTCTGGACAAAAACCAATCAGCGCATGGCATGCTCCTCGCAACAGTTATCGGTCCAAAGCATGCATATATCAGTCACATGGGAGGAAAGAATTTTATGTTATGCCTGAAGGAGAGGCTCTTTCCTTCCACCATTGGGTCCTACAATTGTCTGTTGGATTCCCCAACCCTAAATTCCCCACTGTTAAACTTCCAGTGACATGACCACAAATTTCTTATGATTGAGGCCAACTGGTATGGCGTTTTCTATTACTACTAAAAGAACCCTGACTGCACGAAACCAACATGAATGGATATTTCTGATTGTTCAATGGAGCCAAAAATGGTCTAGTGTCAACTGCCTAAAGAGTTTTGGCAACATATAGAGAGAAGCCTGGGAATGCAGTTGGAGTATTTAGGTTCTGAATCTAGAAAACATTATTTTGTACATGGGTTGAATCAGTGGGGCTATTTTTCTGGCCACTGGCCAGCTCTAGGTTCTATGATCTCCATGGAGCATTAGAGGGAAGGTCCAGTCGTTGACACGTAGGCTTGAGTCTGCCACTAAGTGAACATCGTGTCTCATTTGTGTACCTGTGATTTCCCTACTTTTATCAGCGATAAAAAACAGAGACTAGCTATAAGGTAAGCTCTCTAGCAAAATGAGCAAGGATTCCACCTTCATGTGGAAGGTGACCATTCATTTATGACTGGTCAATTCTACCACAAGCACAACCTTACAAAATTTAGGCTTCTCCCTTATTAGTGTGTGAGTCTGAAACCGCAATGCAAGCCATGCCCTCTTTTGGTAATTTCTGTCCCTGCTAAGTCAGCAGCGATGTAGAATTTAAGTGTATTTTACTACAAGAGATTTACAGGTAAACACGTAAGTCAAGGGGCTTAACCTACCCCACCCTTTGGCTTTTCACTCCTACCCTGCTTAACTCCAGCTAGACCACCTGAATCCCTGTCCTTCAGTTGAATTAGGAACACCAGCCCCTCTCAGTGCTGCTTGAAAATGCTTTCCTGGGAAGCTGCTTTCAGTCTATGGCTTAGCCTCAGATACAAGCTCATGGTCAAAAATGATGAGACACGCAAGAAACCAACCGATGAGAGCCCAAACAATATACCCAAGGAAGGAGAAACAATCCAAACAGAATATTAAATCGATATGTTAAAACTGATGAAAGAGATGTAGATAAAAGAAAGAAGTGAATCTTGTAAACAATAGTAAAAACAGAAACAGAAACAAAAAAACTGATCATTTGAAAAAGAGTTGTAAAAGACCCAAACTTTGTATACCTGCAAACCAAAAAGATAACCAATATAAAGTAAAGCTCAGAATTTCGTCTAATAGAATGTAATGTACCTGAAGGCAGAATTTGTTGTTTTGTCTGCTTTGTTTAGAGTTTAAGCCTTAACACTTAGGATAGTACCTGAATAAATATTTTTTAAAACAAATTAATAAATAAAGTCGTAGGCTAAAGAGTAGAACTGGCAGAGGAAGATTAGTGAATTGGAAGGTATGGAAGATACTAAAAATATCACATAAAACATGCAAGAAAACCAGACATAAGAAGGAAGGAAAGAAGGAAGGAAGGTAGGAAGGAAGGAAGGAAGGAAGGAAGGAAGGGAGGGAGGGAGGCTATAAGAAAGGAAGGAAGGAAAGAATTTAAGAAACCTAGGCACAGAAAGCAGTATTTCTATTTAATAGGGACTCCAAAGAACAAAATTCATTCTGAATTCAGCAGAGGCTATACTGAAAGCAATGCTCTGCAGTAAGTTACAGTATTTACAATGTATAAAGAACTCCTAAAAAAATTAATAAAAGCTAAACCAGCAAAGAGAATAATGGGGACAGGCTATTAAGAGACAACTCAATTTAAAAAAGAAGGCCCCAAAGTGTTGGTTAACATATGGAAAGATGCTTGGGCCCATTAGTAACCAGGAAGATTCCAGTGAAAACAGCAATTAGATAGCATATCTTTCCCATCAGATTGGAAATAATTAAATAATCTGATAACATCAAGTGTGGGAAAACGCAAGGCAACATTTTATGTATTGCAGGGAGAAGTATAATTTGGAACAATTACTTTTGACATTAATTAGCCTCACTAAAGATGCTCACCACACAACACAACGAATTTGTTTCCAGTTTCTACCCTAGAGAAATTTTCACATATGTATCCAAGGTCGCATTTCTAGTCGACACGATTGCCACCTTGTGTGGAATAGTGAAATAGTGTGGAAAGGCCAGCCGCCCTTGGGTGGGGGAATGTCCAGTTAAATGGTGATGTATTTATATCATGAGAGTGTGACAGCAGCAAGTAAAATAAATCCGCTGGACCTGCCTGTGTCAACAGGGATCATTTCAAAGACACATGAGTGGAAAAAAATACAAGTAGGCAAGATACATGATGATACAAAACAATACTGTACATTGTTGAAAGAGACAGGCATATGTAGTAAATATACTGAAATGTACATGAGACTGATACACATCTTACTTCAAGATAGTGGTTTGGTTTGAGGAAAAAGCAGAGCATGGACACAGGGACAGGAAGTGAGATTTGAGCTCCGTTTATATAGACTCTCAAAATATCTGAAGCCAAAATGGCAAAATGTTAACTCAAACTCAGTTTTATTACTTGGTTGTGCTTTTCTGTGTCTTTCACATATTTAATAATTCAAAGTCACTTTTAAAAGAATGAGAGCAACATAAATAATACCATGGACGAATCATAATGATTGGGATGATTATATCCAAATAATAATATTTTCAAGTCTGCAACTATTAAAAGAATTTACAACGTACAGACCCTCGCTGAAATGTTACAAAGCCTGTTGGAAAATTTAAACTATGGACAGTAGAAAATTATTATTATTTGTTGTGTTACAAAACACAAGTAAAATACTAGATAAAATGTATATGAAGGAAGGGAGAACAGAAATCAGAGGAAAATAAAAGCAGGCTTATTTTTATTTATTTATTTATTTTTATTTTAAGTTGGCTTCACGGCCAGTACAGAGCCCAGTGTGGGCTTGAACTCAGGATCTTGAGATCAAGACCTGAGCTGAGCTCAAGAGTTGGACGTTTAACTGACTGAGACACCCAGGTGCCCCAAAAAGAGGGAATTCTTAAAGGCTTTATTAATCAACTGAAGGCAAAGAGAAATAGAAACAAACCAGACAAAGAAAAATACAAATATAAGTCATCCAAATAAATGTGAGTAGGTATAGCTCACACATGAGAGAATTTCAAATTTGATACAGAAAAAGATGAGTATTATACTATTTGTAAGAGACATCTTGCCCCTACTAAAAAACTGTACCTCCAATTCCAAAGCAAAAGAACAGAAGAAGATACATGCAAACAGAAATGAAACAAAGTAAACAAATCAATAGCAGCAAAAACAAAAAGACCAAAAAACAAAAAAAAAACAAACAAAAAACTCCGTTAGCAACAAGAATACCCAGAAGGGAGCAAAAGAATAGGAAATCAGTATAGCAGTAATAACATCAAATAAAACAGAAAGCAAACTAAAAACACTAAGAAGTATTTAAAAAGTGTAAGTCAAATATTTAAAAAGTGTAAGTCATGTATAATACCAAATGCTGTTAAGCATCACTAACATTATTTGTACGTGTGTCCCCCAAGTTGGAATTTCATTAAATATATTTTGATTAGTTGTCTTAGCCATTTATTGACATATTAGCATTTCATCATTCCTGAAAGTTCTTCAGTACCATCGTGTCTACTATTTTCTACCATATGGATGGTCTATAGTTTATTTATTGTTTTTGGCTTTGGGATCCTTTTTATTATTTTTATTTTTTAAATATTTATTTACTTTGAGAGAGAGAGAGAGAGTGGGAGGGAGGGGCAGAGAGAGGAGAGAGAGAATCCCAAGCAGGCTCCGCGTTGTCAGTGCAGAGCTGGACACAGGGCTTTATCCCACACATGAATCATGAGATCATGACCTGAGCCCAAACCAAGAGTTTAACTGACTGAGTCCTCCAGATGCCCCTATATCCTTTTTTTAAGATCTTTCTTAATTTTTTTTTGGTGGCATAAATAACATCATAATGAACCCACTCTCGCATCAATCTCTATGCAGTTTTCTGCATGGTTTTACATCTGCCTTTACCAGACAAAGACCACAAAGGGCTAAATACAGGAGGGTGGAAAATTCTTTATGTTTTGACATCTTCAGGATAACCAGTACGATGAATGGCGTGATGTGTTTAGATAGGCGGACAAACTTGATTTAACAAAATGTTGCCCTCAGTTGGTGGTAATGCCCAGAAGGAACAAGAAGAATCAACAACTGGCTGGGCAGCTGCTTTGGTCAAGGTGTCTGTGGATCCGGAGATGGAAAGACAGAAACCCATCTTCATGGAACCCAAACACATCTAAGAAGACAACGTGTCAGCAGACAGGAAGAGCATGACAATGCTGTGGCCTCTGCTTATCATTTACTTAAATCGGGGACAGAGGTTGCTAACCTAATTGAATTATTGATATTCCTGATGCATACATAAAGAACATTAAATATTAGAAGTACTCAATATATATTTGTATTCTCTAGAAGCATTCTTTTTATTTAAATGTCTCTAAGGGAGCCTGGGTGGCTCAGTAGATAGGATGTCCAACTTTGGCTCGGGTCATGATCTCATGGCTTGTGAGTTCAAGCCCCGCCTCCAGCTGCCAGCACACAGCCCACTTTGGATCCTCTGTCCCCCCCTCTCTCTGCCTCTTTCCCACTCGCATTCTCTCTCTCTCTCAAAAATAAATAAACATTTAAAAAATATATATATATAAATGAATGTCTGTGGAATTATTGCAGATTCTCAAAGAGCAACTGTGCTTAATTCTCATCTCCCGTCTAATCCACCTGCACAGTGCATAAGGCATTGAGCGCCTGAGGGTTACACAGTTCACCCTGGACCTGTGTGACCCCCCCTTCAGTGATGTCATCCTGCAACTGAACTTTATGGTTGTCCACATGCCCCTCCCCTTCCTAAGAATAGCGACTGCCCACCAGTAACATGCAGAGATATCCCATGACACATTTGGCATTCTGCTAACGAGATCATTCCAGGAAATGCTAGGATCAAGCCAGGATTTGAAGCAAAGATACAGACTTTGATCACCAGGATGAATTTTTTAAATGTTTATCCATTTTTGAGAGAGAGAGAGAACAAGTTGGGGAGGGTCAGAGAGAGGGTGACAGAGGATCCAAAATGGGCTCCATGCTGACATCCAAGAGCTGGATGTGGGGCTCAAACCCACAAATGGTGAGATCATGACCTGAGTTGAAGTCGGATGCTTAACTGACTGAATCACCCTGGCGCCCCTCACCACAACGAATTTTGTCACCAATTGCATCCACTGAAAACAAGACAGATGATAGAAAAAGCAAGCGGTGTCAACAAATGGCTTCACTATAAAACTCCCCTACAATGTGGTCCATGCTCTTGTAGACCCGCCTGCCAGAAACACGGGCTGCCCCGTCACATGTTGGAGGAGACATTTACACCCAACGAGGAGAAGTGGATTCCTTGTCACCCTAATACCATCACTCCGAGTTGATCACTCACTGATGTGGTGCTTAAAACTGGCAAGCAGGTGTTAGGGTGGACGAGACCGGGATACCAGCTAGGTCAGGTGAATTTAGATGTTAGGGAATTTTGAAAACCAGTGTAGCTGAGTAACTGAAGACTGAACCATAGTCTATATTGGGGGCGAATGGATTAGCCTCCCAGGGAAGGAGAGCTGCATTGATCTAGAGCAAGTTCAGCAAATCTGCCCAAATGGTCAGCAAATCCTTTATGGCAGATGACTGAGACTTGAAAAGTCTCCCTTGGGACCGATAGCTCCTACAGTGTGACGTCACTGGGGCATCCATTACACGGGACTGGTTTACATAAGGTCCAGGGTGAAGTGTGGAAGGCTCAGGAAGTCTTAAGTATATGCTACACTCAATCCTTTATGCCCTGCACAGGGAGTGAGCAGAGATTTCTTTTAGTATCCACAGGCAACAGGGAGCTACTGAAGCTTCATGAGAAGGGGAATAAATGATCAGGATAGAAATTCGACTAACTCGATTGCCCACTATTGCCAACGTGTACATTTTCATTTGTCATAAAGCTGATACCCATGTCAGTTTCAGGAATGACTTAAGTTTGCTTGATCCAATTTCCATCCCTTGGTCATGTTGTTTTGTTTTTCATTTGATTTATTTTAGAGAAAGAGAGAGAACGTACATGAACGTGGAGTGGGGAGAGAAAGAATCTTAAGCAGGCTCCATGCTCACTACAGAGCCTGATGCAGGGCTCGATCTCATGACCCTGGGATCATAACCTGAGCCAAAATCATGAGTCTGACCTTCGACCTACTGAGCCACCCAGTCACCCTTCCCTTGGTCATGCTTCTGAGTATGAATGATTTATGAATCTGGGACTATGTTTGAAAATGGACCCTGTTCGTGATACATAGGATTCTGGAATTCTAATTTGGAAACTAGAAGAATCTAGTACACTCCTAGCATTCATCAGTTCTTCTTCCTTGTAAGAGGTAGGGGCGCTTGGGTGGCTCAGTCGGTTAAGCGTCCAGCTGCGGCTCAAGTCATGATCTCATAGTTCGTGGGTTCGAGCCCCGCATCGGGCTCTGTGCTGACAGCTAGCTCAGAGCCTGGAGCCTGCTTCTGATTCTGTATCTCCCTCTCTCTCTGACCCTCCCCTGCTCACGCTGTCTCTCTCTCTCTCAAATAAATTAAATAAACATTAAAAATTAAAAAAAAAAACAGGTAGGGTAAGCTCATGGACAGGATCCTTTGGTAAGGGACCCTCTAGGTGGTGGCCGGGGCAGGCCGGTGCCCAAAGGAAACAGGTGTAGGGGGCGTGTGGACCAGGAGGGCTGAGGCAAGGCTGAGGCTCCAGAGCTTGAGTATAAGCACGCTGGAGACATGATGGCCAAAGTACAAGGTCATTCTAGGCGAGCAGGTGCAGGGCTGAGTGTCCGTGGCTTCATGAAGCTCCAGAGGCAGGACTCCAGCTTCACGGAAAAGGCCTGGGGCAGGACTGAATCATAATTCATGTACAGAGTTTTCTTTAGACCGAACATTTCTTCAAAGAAGTCTTCTTTTCTTTTTCTTTTTTTTTACCTCATCTCGCATACCCAAGCATCTGGCACGTTGACTCACGAACTTGGATCCTCAGAGCATATCGGTTCCATTGTATTAAAAAGCCTCTTTCTTCCACAGTCAGAAACCAAGGGAGATTCAAGGTCAAGGAAGTATCGGCAAGGTCAAAGTCTGGAGTTAACGCTTTCTCCTTTCCAGGCACCCGCGCCTCAAATCCTGGCCTGCGGGGGTTGCCGGGCCCTTACCTGCCGGCTGGCCTCCTCCACTCAGCCTCCTCTCAGGATGTCTGTTCCCTCAAGAGCCTGCTTCCTTTCAAAGGAGTCATGGTCCCCTCCTAGTTGCAAATCTAAACCACACCAGAACACGGATGTATAAACACATCTCAGCCGAGCCGAACAAGGGCTTTCCATCAGAGATAAAAATGGCAATGTGGGTTTCCCACATCTGCCCTGGGTTAGGGCCAGCTCTGCTCCCGTGGGCACGGAAGGGCCTGGCTGGAGCCGGCTGCTAAGGGATGTGCATGTCTGCAAGGGGACCCAAGGGAGGGGACCCTGAAGTCCACCACCCCCCCTCCCCCCCGCCCTGGGGCTGCCACCTCTGATGGGCTTTCTGATCAGAAACATCCAAAAGGCACACACGCTTTGTGATTGCACACCACCCACAGTGACTTGGGGCAAATCACGATTTGATTTGACCCCTTTTATTGAGGTATAATTTACATCCAATAAAATATGTCCGTTTTAAGTATACGGCCGGGTGCCTTTTGACAAACGTATGCCTGTGTTCCGACCGCCAGAAGCAAGACAGAGAGCACGTCCATGACCTTGAGTGGCTCCTCATGTCCCTTTGCCACCCACCCCCACCCCAGCTCCAGCCCTGAGCAATCACCATGGCTGCCTTTTCCAGAACTTTCTGCAAATGACATTCCACAGTGTGTACTCTCATATGTCTAGCTTCTTTAGTCCAGCTTTATTCATCTCTGTTCTTTTTTAAAAAAAAATTAATACTTTATTTATTTTTGAGAGAGTGAGAGAGACAGAGTGTGACTGGGAGAGGGGCAGAAAGAGGGAGACACAGATTCCAAAGCAGGCTCCAGGCTCCGAGCTGTCAGCACAGAGCCCGACGCGGGGCTCGAATCCACGAACCGCGAGATCATGACCTGAGCCAAAATCAAGAGTCGACGCTTAACCGACTGAGACACCCAGGTGCCCTGATTCATCTCTGTTCTTCCTCATAAGGGGGTAGATGGTTCTTTTTTCATTCCTGAGTATTTTTTCACGGCACAGATATACCACAGTACTTATCTGCTGATGCACATTGTGTTATTTCCAGGTTGGAGCTGTTATTAAATAAAGCTGCTATGAACATTTATGGGCAAGTTTTAGGGTGCACATTTTCATGATGTGTGGGTAAATACCTAACTGGAATTGGTGGGTCATATGCTAAGTGTATGCTTAACTGTATAAGAATTGATATCTGGGGCGCCTGGGTGGCTCAGTTGGTTGAGCGTCCCTCATCAGTTCAGGTCATGATCTCACGGTTTATGGGTTCAAGCCCCTGCTTTGGGCTCTGCGCTGACAGTTTAGAGCTTGGAGCCTGCTTCAGATTCTCTGTCTCCCTCTCTCTCTGCCCCTCCCTTGCTTGTGCTCTCTCTCTCTCTTCTTCTCTCTCTCTCTCTCTTCTTCTCTCTCTCTCTCTCTCTCAAAAATAAATATTTGTTTAATCTTAAAAATAAAAGGCTTGATATCTGCTTGCAAAGTGGCGGTGCCATTTTGCATCCCCACCAGCCACATGTGAACGTTCCAATTGCTCTATATGATCATCAATAGTTGGTACTGTCAGTCTTTATTTTCCCTTTAGCCAGTGTCTTTGTGGATTTATGTTGTATTTCCCTGGTGCTTAATAATGTTGAGCATTCTTTTATGCTCCTATTGACCATTCATACAGTTTTCTTCTGTGAAGCATCTGTTTAAATCTTTGAGAAAGGTCACTTTTACAAAGCCCTGAAGATCCTGGGAAGACCTTAGATCGGGAGCCAGAGGTCTAGGGGTTGAAACTTAGCCCTGAACATAGCTGTTGCGGGTGGGGGATTCTCCTGGAGGGCTCAGTCGGTTAAGCGTCCGTCTCTTGATTTGGACTCGGGTCATCATCTCACGGTTCATGGGATAGAACCCCACCTTGGGCTCTGCGCTGACAGCATGGAGCCTGCTCGGGATTCTCTCTCTCTTTCTGCCCTTCCTTCACTCGTGCTCCCTAACATTCTCTCTTTATCTCTCTCAAAAAATAAACATTTAAAGATAGATAGATAGATAGATAGATAGATAGCTGTGGGACTTCAAGATTCTGGGTATCAGAGTCTTCCATTTACAATAAGGAAAAATGACTAGATCATCTTTAAAGTTCTTTTTTCTGCTCTGGCTATGGTCTCCATTTCTCCATTACAAGGCAGGCAATAACCCTAGAGCTCAAAGAAACAGAGTCACAAGAGGAGAAAATGGAAAGGGACACTGGAGATCATTTGGCCCCTGCCTTGATTCGGATACCAGGAATTTTACACGGCCAGCATCACATAACTACACAATGGCATTGATGCAGCTAATCCCAGGTCTCCTGGCTCCAGTAACTATTAATGCAAGAGTCTGAGAAATAGGCATATATTGTTCGTCTCACTTCAGACAAAATCCCTGGGAGTAAGAGCTGGGTAACACGCCTTTGTTTGTTCTGGACATTGCCATGTGCACCCTTGGCATTCACGCGAGCGATCGAGGGAAATCTGGAGGGGTCCACGGACCCGGTCAGCCTCGGGAAGCCTCTGCGCCCTGGTTTTGCAGGTGTGCTCCCACTAAACCACAAACGCAGCACCCTCGGTGCAGGCAGCCTGTTTACAGAGCTGTGACTGCTATAAACATGGCCACGCAAATTACATTTACACTCTGGTCTATAGATTGAGTTCTGTAAACTGACAAGTACTTAAGGGGTCAGGGTATATTCCTCCGTAATTACAGCACGCCATTCCTGCGGGTGTTAATGTTTATAGAAGGCTAGTTAACCTTGCACAGGATCTGGGATCCCAGGGCTGCAGAGCTGAAGAATGCATTTCCATGCCAGCAATTTCCAATGGCGCGCTGTGGCAGAATGGACAATCACAGCTTGTTCTCAGGGCCACAGCAAGGCCCTGGCGTGCATGGCTTCCAGTCCCTTGATTGCTCGACCAAGGCCTGGAGCTTCACTTTCCCTGAACAAGCCCAACTTAATGGACTGTGATGATTGGTCTGACGCTGTAACTCTGTTCTGTTACTTGAGCAAACCATGTAGTTACACGTTCGCCTGTAACTTTCCAAGACCCCCAGGAAAGAAGGGGCCATTGTAAACCTTTGAAACAGAACCCAGACATGCTGAACGCCTTGGAAATTGTTTCAAGTAACGAGGAACTGCTTTTCATCATGCACTCAAGGGGCTCCGAGAGCGGCTGGACATGGTGCTTTTTGTTCCAAGAGTTTACAGTCCATAGTTTTTTGGTAGACAAGGCAGGCATACATGAAAAAAGTCAATAAAATACAAGAGGGTATGTGCTCGATCTCAGCTGGCGTGGGTAGATGCTGGTCCATGAGAGACTCAGAAGTGGGCAAGATTGCTACGACCTGGCTAAATGGAGGAAAACTTCAGGAACTAGACAGGAGTAGAAATGGCCCTTGACGAACACCGTGGTTTGGATAGAGAGTGGATCGAAGTGTGAAAATGAGAGGGGTGTGCCGGTGAGAGAGGAGATACTGACCTGACTGCTGCAGAGCCATGCAGTGAAGCCAGAGATGAGACACATGGGTCATGCCAAGCTGGGGAGGTTCTAGGAAAGCCAACAGATGCCAGGCACGGAAGAGAAAGGAACGTATAGGTCCCCACGTGGTGTTTGTTTGTTTCAATATTCCCCAACGTCTTCTTAACTCACTCACTGTGAAAAACAAAGTCCTGGGGCGCCTGGATGATTCAGTTGGTTAAGTACCAGCTTAGCATGATCTCACGGTTCGTGGGTTCAAGCCTCATGGTGGGCTCTGTGCTGACAGCTCAGAGCTCGGAGCCTGCTTTGGATTCTGTGTCTCCCTCTTTCTCTCTCTCTCTCTCTGCCCCTCCCCTGCTCATACTCTTTCTCTCCCTCTCTCAAAATAATAAATAAACATTAAAAAAAATCCCAAAGTCCTAATGATAGTCCTATACTGTTTACCCACCAATGCCCATTATCTCCCCAATACCAACACTTACTACTTTCTCCTTTGCTCACTCAGCTCCAGCAAAACCAGCATTCTTATTCCTGTGAGCCTGGAGGCAATTTCCCACCATGGCACTTTCGCATTTGCTGTTCCCTCTGCCAGAAATGCTCTTCCCAGTGGCAATCCCGTGGTTCTGCATTGCGCCCTTCTGTTTTTGACTCAAATGTCCCCTGTCGGTGACCCTTCCCTAATAACTCCTTTTAAAATGGCAACAGCTCATCACCTTTGGCCCTTTCTATCTTCTTTCTCAGGTTCATCATTTTCCAGAATGCATTTCATCATCAAACACCTTGCATATATTTTTACTTCATTTATTGCCTCTTTTCCTGCATAGAATAAAAACTCATGAGGGGACAGGATTTTGTTCATTTGATGCATCCCCAGCACCTACCTAATACGATGTCTAGATACTCAGTAAATATTTGCACAGGGCACATGCACGGTGCAAGGGAGAGGCTCGGAAGAGATACGACTTCAGGGGCGACCATTATGAGACATGTTAGGGCAGGGATTAATTAGCCCTCCTTTGTTGCAAGCTACGGAAATTAAATCTGGCTTAGACTAAAGGCAATTTGTTGAAAATGGACAGGAGCTCACAGAGTTGAGGAGAGGCCAGAAGACCAGGTGAGGACACAGAGGAGAAGAAGGCAACCCTGGAGGCCAGGGCTCAGGGACCATGACAGCTATGGGGACAGTGTGGGCAGGAGGCTGCTGCTGGTGGGAAGGATGCCTCCCGCTTTCAGTCTGCTTACTCCTCTGCCCAAGAATTAAATGCCATTGAAGGAGCATCCAATTGAGCTAGCCTGAGTCAAATGCCTGCCCTCATCACTCGTCGTGAGGCTACATTGTGTGTTAGGGGTCCACCATCGTCTATCCCTAATACCATCACTGGTCTCCTTCTGGGTAATTTCCCCTTCCCCGAAATGCCATTTGGTGTGATCGTGACTGAGAACTTCTCTCTCCTCCACGAAACATTTGAATCTGCTTTTCTTTTTCATGCTCTCACCCAGAAGGTATAACAATGTGGTGGACTGGACGAAGATATTTCACTACAGTGATCTTTGAAGAGTTTCACATAACAAAAATAACTCTGAGATTCCTAAGACACTACTGTGGATAAAACAAACCATATTTTTGTGAAAGAGGTAGGTGGATGTTACCATCTTCATTTTACAGATGTGCAAACTGAAGCCTTGGAGATTGTAAGCAATTTATTCAAGTTCACGGCACCAAGAGCACTTTCATGTAAAATTTTGTTATAATGATGGCCCACAGTGATGAACACTTGCTATGTATCAAGCACTCTTACGCACATTACATGTCTTAACAAAATTAACTCGCACAATAACTCTATGAGGTAAGTACTGATAGTCTAGTGAGTAGATAAGGGGACTGAGGTAGTTTCATGTTACTTGCCCAAGGTAAAGTATTTATAAAGTCCTGAAGCCAGGCTCCTGTCCCTGAGTCTGTGCTCTGAATGCTAAGGTATATTGCTTCACAGACTTTATTAAATAAATGTCAATGGATATACATGACATCGACAATATTTATGTTCAGACAAACTTCCAGGAAAATGCATGCATCTGTGGCTCAAATGAAAGATTCCAAAGATGCATCATGAATGTTCTGCAGCAGTCATTCAGTAAACATTAAATTGAATGAATGAATGAATGAATGAATGAATGAATGAATGAATGAGTGAATGAATACCTTCACAGACTCTTGGCAGCAAGAGGCTTTGTCTTTCAAGTAATACAGCAGAATTTAGGACCCAAGATGGAGATTTCATGATCATAAGCACTGGCATACCTGACTTTCTACTTTGTGCTCATATGCTGGGCACTAAATAGAGACAACTCTTTTCCTTTGCTTTCCCTCATTATGCTGAGTCCTGAGACACAGCACTTAGCAAAGGAGCTAAAGATATCTTTCTTCTCTGATATCCCACATCTGGTCTTGATCATTTTCATCAAGTAGGGAGAAGTCTTCTGATATAGAAAATAATCTATGAGCACCTCCTATCCCAATGGATATGCCAACATGCCAACTTTGGAAGCCCACCCCACTGAGTTTCCCCATCTATGGGTGCCCTTTGCTTATGAATATTGAAGTCAGGAAGAAACCACTTTAGTTCCATTTTTTAAGCACTTAGATTTTTATCTGTTTTAGCATCATGTTCAATCTTATAGTTCAATGGTACCAAGCGATAGTGCCAGTGAATTATAAGAGAGCTGGGGCATTAAGTAAAAATCTGGGAGACGGTCAAGGTGAGATACAAATGTATTCACGTGAACGCTTGCTGGCTGTGTGTGTGAGGCATGATACTGGGCTCTGAGAACGAAGAGGTAAACGAGACATGATCTTTATCTCTCGGGCTTACTGCTGTAGCTTCTGTTTGAAAAGGTTCAGGTTGGTCCATAGCCTTGGGGGAATATCTTTTGGGGAAAATACCAACAAAGTGAACTTGACTCAGAGCTACCTGGTCTGGATGTCAGAACCTCAATGAAGAAGCTACAGTGACTATATATCCAGGTGAAGCTGAGGGTCTGACAGAGTGGTACCCATGGAAATGAGAAGTAAGGATAAAATGAAAGATGCTAAGCAAAGGCCATAAGTTCTCCATCTCCACAAATCCTTTAATAGGTACCTAATATCATGTACCACTATGAAAAACCCTGCGCAGAGAGTACGGGCACAGAGGTGCCTGGGTGCTTCAGTCAGTTCAGCGTCTGGATCTTGATTTCAGCTCAGGTCATGATCTCACAGTTCACGAGTTGGATCCCCACATCAAGCTCTGTGCTGATAGCATGGAGCCAGCTTGGGATTCTCTTTCTCTCTCCCTCTCTCTCTGCCTCTCCCCTCCCTTTTCTCTCTTAGAAAAAAAAAAAATAACATAGACACAGACCTAAATGGTGCAGAGTAGGTAAGCAAATAATCATTTGGATAACAAGCTTTATTTAGTACATTTTAAAGGGCTACAAATGGGGGCGCCTGGGTGGCTTAGTCGGTTGGGCGTCCGACTTTCGCTTAGGTCATGATCTCGCGGTTAGTGGGTTCGAGCCCNAAAAAAAAGGGCTACAAATGTACTAAATCATCCATTGGTGGATAATTTTACCAGCTGTAGCCATAAGAAGTTACACCTTCAATAGTAGTTATATTTCAAACAGAACTGCTGATAACTGGATTGTTGGAGAAGGGAAGCTAAATGTGAGAAGCGGCCAGCCCTCTCTGTCCTAATCATTCTCAGAACACTCCAAGAATGGGTATTTCAGCAGCTCCTTGGAAGACAGAATCAAGCCATTTAGCTCAATTCAGATTAAGTACCAAACATCACTTTAACAAAATGCAAATCCATACCTTCAGTGTGGCTTACAGCTTAGATCGATTCTCCTTCACTTGCACTTGGAATAGAAATAGCTTAAGAAGATATTTTCTTTATGCTGGACGAATGGGATGAAGAACTGAGGAACACAAAGAAAACATTGTTGGGGAGATGGGCCCTGACCTGGGAGAGGTCAGGGGACACCAACTCGAATTCAAGATTTCCATGAATTTTTTTCAGATTTGTTTTCCGTGAGGAAAACCACTGGCTGCCAATCTGAGTCATTGAGATTTTCAGATGCAAATGCATAGTTTGAGTCTGAGAGGTCCCCTGCAATATCAAGTGGGTATGGAGAATAATCGTCAATGGGAACACAAGATTTGGGTCCTAATGTCCAAGAAGAGTTTTACTCTGAGGATGGCAACGGGTTTATTCCTGGAAAAATGTATGAGTTAAACTTGGAGAAAGAACCCCCAATAATAGTTCCAGATTTTATGAGTAGACCCTTCCATCCCTCAGCCCTGCAGCTTGACACCGCCATGGGCTCTCCAAACATCAACAAAAACTCCAAGGATTTGATGGAAAATGGTGTTAAGTCTCATGTTGTTTCAGGAATTTCCCAATATGCACTAAATTAACTTTGGGGCCATATGAGGCTGAGTGGTAGGAAATCGCTCCATTGGACACAGATGGTGGACCTAATGTTCCCAACAGCTGTTGCGCACACATGAAATCAGATTGGGATTAACACTTACCTTCACCGTGGTCACACCCGGATGGGATGGCTTCTCTGTAATGTACACCAAGCTTAGCTTATGTCTCCAAAACCACATGACCTCACAGGCCTTGGGAACATTTGATCCAGGAAATCTGAACCTGGGCAGGAATCATAAAGCATCAGGTACATGTTAAGCAGGAATTTATCTGCTTTTTGTCTGAAGTGGCCTCACATCCATCCAGCTTTTGTCTGCCTCAAAGTGAAATATTTATAGGCAAGCTGCTTTCTAAGGCAGAGTTACAGAGCTATTCAGGTTTGGTGTGAAATGTCTCTGCCCGTTGACCACCTGCTGAAACCAAAATTCCAAGTGCAACCAGACCTAAAGCTCTATTGTATCACTGTGAGTTTTAGCATTGATACCAGGATAGTAACCCAAGGAGAATTTACAATGAAATCTAGTTGGCATGTAAGTGTAACTGGTTGTTGGCAAACACAGTAAAATTTACCCGGGTTGGGCTCAAGTTAAGATTCCCAGTAACTTTTGTCTTGTCTTGGGAAGAGGGGTAATTCCTATAGGGAGGTTGCAACTGTACAATTTCTCCTTGACGTTGTTTTTGGAACTGTGGCTCAACCATTAAAATACACTTATGGGGGTGCCTGGATGGCTCAGTCGGTGAGCATCCTACTTCAACTCAGATCATGATCTCCCAGTTTGTGGGTTTGAGTCCTGCATCGGGCTCTCTGCTGACAGCTCAGAGCCTGGAGCCTGCTTCAGATTCTGTGTCTCCCTCTTTCTCTGTCCCCCTCCCCTACTCGGGCTCTGTCTTTCTCTGTCTCTCAAAAATAAATAAATGTTTTTAAAAAATTTTTAATGCACTTACAGCTGTATCCTTGGAGGGTAGATTTGATTTTTAGAAATAACACAGGGTCATTCAGAGCTCATTCTGATGGTTTAGGAAGGGAGTCAGGTTGAGTGATATCCATATATGTCAAAATGAGGTGTGACTTTTAATTAGTAAGATGGATTTTGTTGTATGGCTTATACATATGGTCTTAAGGCAATTTCAAAACCTTTCTTTTTAATAATACCTCTATTGTAGCAACGTAATGTTTACATTCTGCAATGTTTACTTAAAAATGTTTTATTAACTTCCTATTGTAGTTGCATGTGGCCCTAATGAGGGCAAACATATGGAAAGCTATCAGAACCCCTTCCCTTTGAGATTATTCACAAGGAACTAAGCAATTCAGCAGTCCTGACACCTCACTCCAAGCATCTTCACTTTCAAGATTATTAGTTAGGGTACTATGTTTCCTTACCTTTCTGTCTTCGGAAAGATCTACTAAACAGCTTTAAATTCTCTTCTATTATTTCCTTTCATTATCCCAGTGCTTATGGCTCATGTTTTGTAACAAAGGCCAGAAGACCAGTAGCTGAAACCCAGCTGAAGCTTATTTCTCTCTGATCCCATTCAAGTTTAAGCAGTTCAAGGCTGATACGGTGGCTTCAGGCTTTTGGAGATTATTCTGGAAACCACATATGTCTTCCATCTTGTCATCCAAGATGGCTTCCCCAGCACCCGCCAACACATCCATGCCAGCCAATGGATAAAGAGGTAAGAGAGAGATCACTTTTTTTTTTTTAAGGATGTAGACTGGCGGCCTTAGACACTACTTTATTGCTCATTTTTAGATTGTCCTAGCCAGACTTAAGTCAAAAACAAGCCTGGAAAAAAGAGATTGACTCCCAACCATGTACTCAGTTAAAACTTGTGATTTTGTTCTTAAAGTGAAAAAGAAAGAATGGATATTGTGTAAAACAGTCTCTGACACATAAAATCTGGCAGAGTTTTCTTTATTTTTTTTAATGTTTATTTATTTTTGAGAGAGAGAGACAAAGTGTGAGCAGGGGAGGGGCAGAGAGGGCAAGGGAGACACAGAATCTGAAGCAGGCTCAACACTCCAAGTTGTCAGCACAGAGCCCAACGTGGGGCTCGAACTCACAGACCATGAGATCATGACCTGAGCCAACCTCTGATGCTTACCCAACGGAGTCGCCCAGGTTCCCCAGAGGCAGAGCTTTCTTTAATGTGACTGATAGTTTTAGCTGTGCCTTGAGGAATTAGGGGAGGGGGAACCTCCAATTGGGGATGAGCAAAGCAGCCAAGGACTAGTCGTTAGCCGACAAGAGCAGAGAGTGGGGGGCATCTGGCCGAGGTGAGAAGCAAGAGAGAAGGTCGGGATGGATTTGTGAGATGACTACTTCGCTCAGGAAATCCCCAAACTAGTTACACTGAACTTGATGCTGTCTGTCCAGAGGGGCACAGTCTATTGGCATGTAGCCGTTGAAGGAAAACCAATCCCAGAAAACTAGAGAATGCAGAGACACTGAAGCTGAAGCTCTTCCTCTTATTCACAAGAGGCGATTCCCAGTTCTGAAATTGCAGCCCTTCATTCGTCAGAGCAGAAGCTCATTCTGACATGTCAGCTTTTTAACAAATGGTAACAGACCAGAAAGCGATCATGGTTAAGGGAGAGAATAATTTAAGAGCATGTGGGATTACTAGGAAAGAAGTTGGAAGCAATCACCAAGCTCCCTGTAGAACTTCCTTGGCAAGTGCTCGAGAGCTAGCCCTCTAATTACTCCACAAAGTGGAAAGAGCGTTTAATAAACTTAAGATCAAGAAATTCCACAGCATCTGGCCCCGTCACCACATTATGTGGATTGATGTCTCGACTCAGGAAATACCACTTGGCTGTCAGGCAGGATTTTTCTCCTCTGGCATCAGCCCCTTAATACTTCTGAGAATATCCCTCTCATCACTGAGATTCTCCAAGTAGTTGTGCACGGAAGCCCAGAACAGTGGGCTGACGATTGTTTTCAATGCGTATGTGTTCATCACTAGTGCTGTCTGTGGCTTAGATGGTGGCAGGGCATTGATACAATCCATGATATCCCAAGTCCCATTGCAGGAGAAACTTTGGAGGAGATGAAGGAGGAGGAGGAGGAGAACAAAGAAGACAGTTTTAACAGTGTCGGAAAAGATAGGGTGCCACCAATGAATCCGTGGGCCAGAAGTGTTTAGGAAGTCTTCAGTGATGCAAAGCAGTTAGAATCAGATCTAACATATACCAACAACCAAACAAAGGAGGAAATCACAGCTCAGAAGATATGCAAAAGGAGTCTTCTTCAGGGGGAGAAGCAGTTCGGAGAGTCAACGGCACAAGAAACAGGAGAACTCGCCTGGTGTAACCTGGTGCTTGCTGTCATGGCGACAGCTGAAGCGACTCCTCATTCCTCCTTCCTCTTCTGTGCTGATCAGAAGGTAGCAGTGCTAAGTGTGTCAGGGGCAGAAAAACAACAACAGCAGCAACAAAATCAAAATTCAGTAGCCCCAGAAGACACAAGGAAGCCCCATGCCCTGAAGATAAGCACCGCTTCCAACAATGTTAGGGGTTGATGGCTAAAGAGTGTGAGGTTTCTTTTCCAGGTGATGAAAATGTTCCGATCCTGACTGTGGTATGGTGGCATGTCTAAAAGCCTTTGAATTGATCGTTGTAAATGGTTGTAAGGTATATGAATCAGATCCCAATAAAGCTGTTATCAAATAAAAAGAACAAGGAAGAAAGAAAGAAGGAAAGGAAGGAAGGAAGAAAGGAAGGAAGGAAGGAAGGAAGGAAGGAAGGAAGGAAGGAAGAAATCCTGAGTAAACCAGTAATAGAAGAAAGCATCATAATCTAATAAAGGGTAACCCTCAGCAAACTACAAAACAATCTAATTAAGCTTCCATTAAGATCAGATTAAGATTAGATTAAAATTAGAATGTCGGTTCCCACCGCCACTCAAGGCTGAACTTAGTGTATGGTCACATCGGTTCATTAAGAGAAGGAAGAGCAGAGATCTAAATACTAAGGAGGAGAGGGGGAAAAAACTCTCAATATTTTCAAATGATACTACTATCTATTCTGCAAATTTAGAAGGATCTGCCAAAAGCTACTAGACCAGTAAAAGAGTTCAGCAGAGCAAATGGATATATGATATCAATAGACAACATTTTTTAATATGTCAACTTGCTAGAAAACATTTTAGGGAAAAAAACCATTTCGTTTACCATAACTATAGGAAACATAAAACTCCTAAAATTTAATACACAGACCCATGTGAATAAAACTGTAAAAGAGTACCAAAGAATGTAAAAGAACTAAATAAATGGAGAGATACATCATTTACTGGACAAGATATTTTTATATTGTGAAGATTTGAGTTCTGCCCAAATTAACATACAAATTCAAATAACTCTTATCTAAATCACTGCAGAATTTTATGGACTGTACCAAGCTAACTCAAAAGTTCATGAGGAAAAGAAAACATGCTAAAATAGCTAAGGACAAGGTTGATGAAACAGAGCAATGTAGCAGACATACCGTATGCTGTATTAGCTTCATAGGACGTGGATTTGCTGTTTTGCTTGACTTGCTCAGATCTTGTTTGGCTCCTTTAGAAAGAGAAGAGAACGTATTCATGTATTGCTTTTAATGTGGATTGCTACTTATCTTCTTCTCCAAAACATTTGTCTGGAATTATCTGATGCCAATAGTCATTTGATAGAGCATCTTAACTTCTGAGCTGCGTTTTAGAAGCGAAGCATTACTAACGATTTGGGTTAAGGGGGTAGGGAGGGAGAAATGAAAGAGCACCAGATCACAAGGGACATGAGAAAAAGGCAAAATGAACTAAGGAAGTCTTAAGAATGCCAGGGAGTGTATGATTTTTCTATGATCCATTACCTCCACTGAAATCCAAAGGCGAGGTCATCCTGGAGTTGACTGTAATGGTCTATCTTACCACCGCTGTGCCTGATGGCCATTGGTTTCACTGCTAGGAGGGGCTTGAGGTTACACCTTTAGAAACCTGCATGCTTCTGGCCAAAAATCTTGTCGCATTCCCCTGCCTCATTACCCCAGATGCCAGCAGGTGCTGGGTGTTTAGATGATTTTCACTAAGCAGGCTAAGCCCTTCCGTTTTATTTGAAACAGATGCACAGAACGAGTCTAAGAGGAAAACAGATTTCTTGGTTTATGAAAAGATTACCTTTTGTATACACATTCACAAGGAACTAAGTATAAGTAAGCGATAAATGCAAGTGGTCTGTGCTCCCAAGGCATTCTGTTCAGACCTCTATTATCATGCTTGTCCACAATTATTTTAATTATTTGTTTGCCTGGACCAGCCCAGCGCTGGCCAAATCATAGACACTCCATAAATATTTGTTGGAGAAATGAAACCGACAATAGCACTACTATCTAATCACTACATGTGTCCTTATTTTCAGCCTATTGTTTGAAGATGGGTTTTCTGTTTAAAATCATCTGTGGTCAGTGAGGAGCCCTCAAACACAAGACACTTGATCCCCCTGCCCAAGCCGCCATTCCGCGATTTGACAAGTTCTGGAAAGTTCCTCAACTCTGAACCTCTGTGTTTCTTTGAACCTACACAGGGCTTTCTTCACTCAGGGGCACAACGCATCCTGCAGTCAGGGACAATACTTGGAGGTGAACTCAGGCTCCCCTAATGGGGAGGTCGTTTTTCTCAGTGGTGTCTTTCAGTCCCTGGTCAAAGTATGCGTGGTAATGTGCGGAGTTCTTGTTGACCTAGCTACAGTTTCATGGCCTCAAGTAGGCTACAGGTATCTCATTAGGGTTGAGGTTAACCTGCGGCCTCCAGTGGTCCTTACTCTATAGCCGTGGTCTTTGTCTCCTGGGTTTATTCACATGGATTTCTCCCTCAGCGGCTTCACAGGTGGTTAACCACCATTGCCCTCCTCCTGGACACCAGTAGGCCTTCCTTCAGCTAACATTCCATGGACAGATTTCCTTAGAAGCAAACTCCTGCTTTCCAGGTTAAAATTGTTTCCAGTTTCCCATTAAAATACTTTCCAGAGGAGGAGAAAGGCAAGAGACTCACAGTGCTATAAGCCAGAATTGACACGCAACAGAGTATAATGCTTCAGGAGGGGTGCCCATGAACTGAGGAGGCAAGGAGACCTGGGTCAGGAAAATTCTATTCACAAGACACTCTTTTCCCCCGTATCCCTCCTCCTTACCTTCCTATTATCTCCAGAAAACAGGGCCTTCTAAGCCCGCACCTTGAAGGAACTCGCAATGAATTCTTTATTTAACGAATAGCCTAAATGAAAAACTAAACGCTTGTTTGGCAAAACACCCAGAAATGATAATTACTGTTATTATTATTTTACGAATGTCGTGTGTTCAGCTACTTAGCACCTTTCAGATGGTTGGATATCTGAGTTGTCACTTGCCACTGTTAAACGTACCTCTGGGTGTCAGCAAACCCTTCAGGCCTTAAGAGCCCTCAGTGAGGCAAAATTGTTTCTGGTGGACCTAAGGTACAGACAGGAGAGAAGGAAAAGAAACGGTAAAGTATAAGGAACAGAAAACTAGACATCATTTTCCTATTCAAATGCTGCCAATGGACACACAACTAACAGAAGTTCCAAAGCCTCTGACTGGTGTCAGGAGGTTTCTACATGAGGAGACCCTGCCTCTCCCCACCATCCCTCTGCTCTGGGACCTCTTTTCCTCCTGCTTCCCACCCCAGCCACAGTGACACTCTCCTTTCTATTCCAACATGACACCTTTACTCCTGCCTCAGGGCCTTTGCACTTACCAAGAACTCTGCCAAGAACACTTTTCTTCCCCAGATATCCACCCCCTGACTCCCTCACACTACATTATGCTCTGCTTCTTGCCATCCTTAATTTTTTTTTTTGGTAGCAACTTCTTGCCACATACATTTATGTATGTAAGGACATTAAGTGGGTAGATATGTATCTCTACCTATATTTCCTGTCTGCTGTCCCTAGAGTATAGTCCCAAGCAGGCAAGGCCATTGAATTGTTCACTGCTGTAAGTGCCTGCCATTCAACATATATTTGTGAAATTAACGAATAAATCAGTCATAGGAGAGAGAAAGCATTTCATGATTGTGTTACATACCAACCTATTCAAATCAAAGTCCCATGAAACTCACAGCCCCTTGCCAATACAATTTTTATTCTAGTCCTATGTATACTAGTGAATACTATACCTTATAAATATCAAATTGATGCATGTAGAAAATCAGCTAACATAAAGAGGAACACCACCGTCCCATGAATACTAGCATGGGTATGAAAAACAGCTGACCTCTTGACATCGGAAGAAACAGAGAAAGCAAGCAATATGATATAAATCAAGAATTCAGTTGAGAAGGAGAAAAAGGAAAAGGAGACTCTAAAAGCAACTTGGAGAGCCCCACATGAGGGGTGGTGAGCCTAAAGGGGTTCAGGAAAGGAATGTAAATGAGCAAAGCAGCCTTAGATGAATCAGTAGGGATGGGTCGGGGTGACTGTGGAGAACTGGAAGGAAGCAAGTGGCTACTACTCAGCAACAGGCCTTTGCTGATATGTTGAAAGTGACTGCCATTGCCAGATATTCCACTATGTCAAGAGCAATGGAAATCCAAGGTTTCTGTGAAATCACATAATTAATTTTTTTTAATAAAGCACTGAGCCAGGACAACTCTTCTAGAGGATCAGGTCCATTTGCCATCAGTACATAATTTCTGCTGCATAAGAATGAATAAAACATAACCAGGCCTGGAGATGGGTCATTTGGGTTTATGTATCACTTGGATTAATGTGGGTCTAGGAGTTTATTTAAGTTAGTATGCCCAGCTATTAAAAAGAATATCATACATGGAACATGAGAAACTTGACAGAAGGCCATGGTGGAAGGGAAGGGGAAAAAATAGTTACAAACAGAGAGGGAGGGAGGCAAACCATAAGAGACTCTTAAATACAGAGAACAAACTGAAGGTTGATGGGGAGAGTGGGGGAGAGGTGAAAATGGGCACTGAGGAGGGTACTTAATGGGGATGAGCACTGGCTATTGTATGTAAGTGATGAATCACAGCAGTCTACCTCCAAAACCAAGAGCACACTGTATACACTGTAAGTCAAGTTGACAATAAATTATATTTAAAAAGAGGTTATCATTAAATGGATATTATTGAGAGGGTACCATTAAACAATACCCACCTCCGGGGGTTATCATAGGGCTTCGAGAAAGACTGGCACCCTTAGCACGTGAACATAATTGAATTTGCTTTTTTATTGCATGATATATTTACTTAATCATAACTTCCTACTGAAGTATTATATTCAGTCTTTGTGCATATCATACATGTGCAGCTCTATTCTCACAAACAGCACATCCACCTAACAAGTACGAGATCAAGAAGCAGAAATCATCTGAATCTTCATATCCTCCCTCAAGACCCTTCCCAACCAAGTATCCCCTCCAAAAGCTGACCTCTATTATGACTCCTCTCACCTAGATTAGTTTTGCCTGTTTTGCACTTCCTATAGATGGAGTCACACATCCTGTCTGCTTTACCTCTGGCTTAGTTCCCTAACGTCACATTTGTGAGATTTAGCCACACTTGCAGTTGTAGACAGCCATTCCTATCGCTCTACACAACCCCATTGCATCCATCTTGCACCGTTTCTGTACCCACTCCATTGTTGGTGAACACGGTGGTTTCCACATTTTGACTATCACAAATGAGGCTGCTATGAACATTCTAGTATATGCCTTTTGGTGAACCTATGTATGCATTCCTGTGGGGTATATTCCTATGAATCAAGCTGCTGAGTCATAGAGTGTGCATTTGATTAGCTTTAGTCGATACCGTGAAACATTTTACAAAGCAGTTGTAGCTAGTTACCCTCCAACCAGAAGATTGCTCTATTTTCTCACCAACACCTGGTATTGTAGGGTCTTTTCATTTTAGCGACACTGGAGGGGGTGGTGTAACAGGAGCACATGATCGTTTTCAGTGGCATTTCCCTCTTGATTAGTGAAGTTGAACACCTTTTCTATAACTAGTGGTCATTTAGACATTTTCTTTCATGAATTGTCTGCTGAAGTCCTTTGCCCGTTTTTCTACCGGGCTTTCTCATCTTTTCTTAATGATTCATTGAATGGCTTTTTATTTTTCTGGTGAAAGTCCTTTGTTGGGTGACAGAGAGTGACAAGGGAGAGAGAGAAAAAGCGAAAGGCAGAAATGGGGAGAGAGAATTTCATCTCATTCTATTTGCAAACTTTTCATTATTTTTATGGTCCCTTTTTTTTGGAAAATAGTTCTTAATTTTCAAAATAGTTCCATTTATTCTTTTTTTCTTTTAAGGCAAGCACTTTTTGTATTCAGGTTCAAAAAATATTTTCCTACATCAAGGTCATGAAGGCGTTCTCTTGAGATGCCTTTTTTTCCCTAAAAGCTCTATTGTTTTACCTTTCACATTTAAACCTTGTGCTCCATCTGGAACGGATTTTGCGTATGGTGTGAGTTAGGGGTCAAGATACTTTTCTTTTCCATATGGCTACCCAATTGACCCAGCACCGAATTTTGAAAGACCACCTTTTCCTCACCATTATTTTTTAATTTTCATACTGCTGACTCATGCTGAATTTGTGGTCAAGCAAACATTACTGGTGCTTTGCATATGGACTGCATTATCAGGTCTCTCCCATCCTGCAAATGTGGCACAAGTGTTTTATATTTGTGTTTGTTTATCTTACCTAAACAGGGAATTCAACATTTATTCTTGATAACTCTCCTCTTATTTT
The DNA here is from genome assembly GCF_008692635.1 of Crocuta crocuta. Classification (NCBI taxonomy): domain Eukaryota; kingdom Metazoa; phylum Chordata; class Mammalia; order Carnivora; family Hyaenidae; genus Crocuta; species Crocuta crocuta. The sequence continues at coordinate 4,419,352 of NW_027533258.1, forward strand.
ATCCAATGTATTATTTCCTCCGATCAGGAAATTTATAAAATTTCATGTCACCATCCGATATATTCACTATGCCCAATGGGTTTCATAAGCATACATTTTCTTTCCCCACCCCACCCAAAAGGCATACAATATTCAAAAGGACCAGGCCTTATATTGTCCCTATGTCAGGCCTCTGAGGAGTGTCCTCTAGGTAAGCACTGCTTAATTCAACAATGAAGTTTGGCAATACAGATGATAAGCCAGTTACCCGTACACCATCCAACTATAGTTATGTCTTGACCTGTCTTTCACCCACTTTTAGATGTATGTCAGGTCACCAATACTTCCTCAAAATTAGTCCTAAAACTCAAAATAACACCCAGTTCCGTATGACAGCACTGCAAAATTGTCCCAATCCAGAAAGTAAAGCTTCCCAAGGAGCTTAAATTGTGCCAGCTCCTTGAGAAATAAGAAAATCCAACAAACTCCTAGCCAAGGACAACACACCAGACCCCTCCTCCAAAACCACCACTGCTAAAGCAGCCCTACCATACTAACGCTTGTCAAACAAGTACCCAAACATCCTCACCCCACTCCTGTGGCAAGTTGGTGCTCTTTGGGGACCTTTTTGGGGAACATTCACCACCTTTCATCCATGTGCTCTGGGATAAGTTGACTCCAACCTTATTCTCCAAGGGTAGAATACATTACTTAGACTAAAGCTAGTTGGCACACTTTTTCTATAAAAAGCCAGATAGTAAATATTTTAGGCTTTGCAGGCCATAAAGTCTCTGATGTAACTATTGAAATCTGCCATTGTAGCTCAAAACAGACATAGACAACACATAAATGAAGAAGTGCAGCCTCGTTCCAAAAACACTTCATTTGCAAAAATGGCATCGTTTGCCAACCCCAGACCTAGACTAAGCTAGTCAGCACATTTCATACCATTGGGCCACAGTGATTGGTTCAAGTCAGGGCACTTAGGACCAATGAACCTCCATTCTGGAACTTTGAGACTTGAGGGGAACAGATGTTTCCTTCCCTTGGCTTAGATGTTGTGAATACGCAAGGCTCGATCTGCTGGGGACACGACACGGCACCTTGGAATGGAGCCTTCACAGAGGAAGCTGGGGGGGGTGGGTGGAGAAAAGATTTTTAACTGTATTCTTTAAATTGTGGATCTAGAAACACAAAGTGCGTTGTGTATCACACAAACACGTGACCACCCCCTTTTCTTTTTTTTTTCCTTTGATGATTTTTTTTACAAACAGTTTATTGTCAAGTTGGTTTCCATATAACACCCAGTGCTCATCCCCACAAGTGCCCTCCTCCATGCCCATCTCCCCCCTGAGCCCCCACGCCCATCGGTCCTCAGTTCCCTTTTTTTTTCTTAATCTACTTTGGTTTATGTTTTCTAGCCCTTGCAACTAAAAGGGATATATCAGACACCCACATATACCCCCAACCCAGATCTCCCACTTTCTCCTTGCCAATCAGGACCCTAGTGACTTCACTGAGAGTCCTCACATCCATCCTCATGAAATCCCAACTTTCTTTAACTTGGTGTAGCCCGGTTAAGCCTTATTTATTTAATAAAGCCCATTGAACACACCAAAATGAAGGAAACCTCCTTGATCACCTATATTTGATAAAGGTGTTATGGCAAACGTATTTGTAAGGCAGAGACTTTAATGAAAATTAACAAAATGGTGATTTCCTTGAGGTGTTAACCAAAACTTTTGTGCAAAATGGATTTTAGTGGTAGGACCTTAGTGAGGGTAAGGTAGACATTTTAAGAAAAGATCTCTCCCCATAACACATGTGGGTCACATCGTTCATGGCCCACCAAATTGTCATCTCTACCCTCTTTTCTCTATGGCCACATTCTTGATTTTGTTCAGGTTGTAGGGAAAGGGCCCTGCTCTCAGGGAAAGCACCCCCTCTGCCAAACCTGGGACCCAGCAGTCATGGTAATCCCTCTCCTTTTCTACCTTCCACAGTGGAGGGTGGGGGCGGGGGGAATCCATGAAACACATTTCTGAGCAACAGGTCCAGGGAAGTCTGGAATGTGGGTTTCTGGGAAGCATTTCCCACTAAGACTAAGAAGACAAAGCTTTAGGAGAGGCAGACCTTTGCTTCTACCCCTGCCTTCATACTTGGGATGCCCGTCTAAGGACAAATGACTGGTGTCACTGCAGCCATCTTGTGACCATGAGGAAGAGAACAAGAGCATCAGAGAGAGGCTAGCCCAGCATGTTGCCATTAATGCAATGCGAAGTCAAGCCTGCTGGTTGTTCTCACATGCGACCATTCCACATCTTCACTGACAGAGCCACCATACCGGCAGGTGGTCTGTTATTTGCAGCTCAAAGTATTACTGACACATCAGAAATTCAGGAGTATGCTGAGCACTTCACTGAACAAGACTGCCCAAATTGGGGGGAGGGAACTTGAAGAAGATCCATAAAGATTATTAGGAAATAAGATCGTTAGCTGCAGACCTTTGAAGCTACACCAAAGGGCCACACCCTACTTCGACCTTTCCATTCTATTTGTACCTACTCTTCCCATACCCCACTCCGGTCATGCCTCGGGTTTGGAGGGCCCCCCACAAACGTTCTCCATCTCCATTCAGCCGGTCCAAGAGATAAATGTGTCAGTTAGACAAGGTCAAGAGAAGAGCAGCACAGCTTATTCCTGTAGACCAAAGGCAGCACGTTTCAAAGACAACAAAGGCTGTCATGTAACATACATGTAGTAGGAACAAGACCTTAGGGGATGGTAAGACCCAAGGAAGAACCCAGGGTGCATGTCCTGCCTAACATTCCCATTGGTTTACAACACTAAGCCGACCAAGGAAACCCATGCGGAGCAGTTGGCCCGCAGGCCGTCTGTCGTAGGTCATTACTAATTAAGGTCTTCATATAACTTACATCCAAACTAGAACACTTTGGGGAGTGCAAAGATGTGCTAATCATAGCTCCTCCAGGACAGCAGAGATAAACTGGGCGCGACCTGGGCAAACCAACATATACGGTAATAACAATATTCCCAGGGAGGCAGGATTGGATTTATTTTTAATGCAGTTCTGTTGGGGGGCAGAGGTAAGAACTCAGCCCGTTTGGGCTCCTCCTCATATCCAAGGTGACGAGAACCCATGGAACCCAGCCTGACCACCACTTAACACAGCACAAGGCCCAGAGAGATCATTAAGCGGGCATGGTCTAAGAGGCACACCTCACGATTGCCAACTCTGCTTTTCTTACTCCACCACCACGTCTCTCTGAGGCCTTTCGAGAGGCGGTTCCAGTATGGCGGCGGGTGCTTATTCCGAGCTCTGGGTGTTTTGAGGTCCTTAAGTGAACATGGCAGCAACATGCTGTGCGAACAAGCAGACTGTGGTCTTGGAAGGTTTTCAAAGCCAGCCATATGCACAGCAGCCCTTGGTCCCAACTTGAGGAGGGCTCCCTCTCAAGCTCCGGGGCTTTTTTTCCACAGCAGATGTCAAAAGGAGCCCTCAATGTCAGAGCCATGCAGGCCCACACACGGTGAGCCCTGGCAGAGGCCAAGGCATTCCAAGGCCGCCTATCACAGCGTGAAGTGCTCATCCCAAGAGCCACGCCTCCTGCCTACACATGGGGTCCTTTGATGATTTCAGGGCTGGGAAGGCCAACCTGTTAGGGCCATCCCCTAGTTCTTTCCATTACCTGGTCTCATCCCTAGAACAATTTCACAAAGGGAACCCCATCCAGGGAAACAAATGTGGGCGTTGAACACAGGGAACCAAGAGGCAGAGGAGCTTTGTTATCGAAACCTGACATCACTTTGCCCCATCATTTTTACAGCTGTCAGAGCTGAAAAATGACTGCATCTTTTGGAGTGAAGAACAATTATACTCCTTGAGAGCAGAAATTGCATCTTCTCGATGCATCATGAAACTCTTATCATCTACCCCAGTGGTGGGTACACTGTAGCTGCTCAGTAAGTGTTTCTTGGGTAGTCTAAAGAGAAACGTTAAAGCAAAAATTTTTAATTTTTTTAATGTTTATTTATTTTTGAGAGAGAGAGAGGGAGGGACAGAGAGAGAGAGGAAGACAGGATCTGAAGCAGGCTCCAGGTTCCGAGCTGTCAGCGCAGAGCCTGAGGTAGGACTCGAATTCACAAACCACAAGATGGTGACCTGGGCTGGACGCTTAACCAACTGAGCCACGAGGTGCCCAGGGAAGCAAAAATTTCAAAGGGTGAAGCAACATACATTCCCCCTTCCTCTCTCTCCTGCCTCCACATAAAGGAAGTGTCAGTTTTATACCTGCTTAATTTACATCTCTAGCTGCTGTGATCTTTTCGAACTGATTCAGCAAAGCTGCTCTCAACCCAAAGCCAATGAATGGTCAGCCAGGCAAGGTAACAGAAAGGTGAGGGGAGAGGGGGAGGAAGCAGGGCTTCCCAGAAACAGAGTATTCCGAGTTTCATCACAAAGGGGTCTGTGGCTTGCATATTTGCATTTCAATAGAGCAGAAAACATCACTCCACTGTGTTTTCCCAGACTCTCAGGAGCTCCTTCTAATAGCTTGATTAATCATTTCAAGCTCAGCATCTTTTACAATAGTACCTTGCGCTGGAGGGAAATGGTGGGAAAGAGTGGGAGGGGGAGAGAAATGGAGGGAGGCGCACAGCAAAAGCCACAGCCAGTGTTGCTGTCGAGTGTCCTGAAGTTTTGTTACTGGGAGGCACCTAAGCCGAGCCCCAAACTGCTGGCCGGACACCAAACCCATAAGTAAGCAGGGAACGAAGTCCTCCTTTACCTGCTCTTCTTACTCTGAGAAGAACAGCATTTGGGAGATCTGTTTTTCCATAATTTAACATCAAAGATGAATTTTGAAACTTACAACAAATTCTCTCTGGGGGGAAATAAGCCATGAGAATGCAGCTAACGCTAATATTGAACAAACGTCCAAAAAACATTGTTAATGGCCGTGGCTCCTCTCCACGACACTTTCCCATGAGACGTTGGGAAGAATCCAATGGACACCAAGACAAAGGCAAGTCCCAAATGGCTTTAGTACTAGGCAAGTCATCTGTCGCTCTAACTTCATGTGGCAACAGACAAGGCTTGTCGCCTTGCCTTTTGCTTTTATGGAGGTGAAATTCACATAGCATAAAATTAACCATTCAAAAGTGAACAATTCAATGGCGCTTGGGGCATTCACAATGTTGTGCAAGTATCACTTTTATCTAGTTTGAGAACATTTTCATCACCCCTAAAGGAAACCCCATACCCATTAAGTATCAGTCCCCCTAACCCCTATGCCACCCCCAGCCTCTGGAAACAACCAAGGTGTTCTCTGAATCTATGGGGATTCTGGGTGTTTCATAAATGAAATCATACAACATCCAACTTTTGTGTTCACCTTCTTTCATTGAGCATAATGTTTTGGAAGTTTCTCCCCACTGTAGGACGGATCAACCCTTCACTCCTTTTATATGACTGTTAATAATATTCCACTGGATGGATATGCCATATGCTGTTTATCTATTCATCCGTTGATGGACACTTGAGTCGTTTCCACTTTTTGGCCGTTGCAAATAGGCTGCCATGAACATCTGTATACAAGTATTTGCTTGAACATCTGTTTTCAATTCTTTGGGGTATATACGTAGAAGTGGAATTGCTGGGTCATGGTATAATTCTCTGTGTAATTTCCTGGGCAACCAATAGGCAAGCTTTCCATGAGTCAGTAAGGGAAACTGCCGTGACCTGTCTTATGGAAGACTTACTAGTGAAGGGAACTTCCCTGTCCTCTGAGGCCGCTGATGTCACCAGAGAGGGAGATCAGGGAAACAAAATGGGAAAGAACAGTACAAGCCTGGGGATTTTGAGTGTCCATGAAAGAAACAATTTCTCTAAAGATCCGCAGGAAGAGAAAAACCCTAGAGCCAGACACTGGCTAAAGGGTCTCAACTCCTCTAAGACAAAGGAAATTTGCAGGGGAAGCAACCTTGGGAATTTTGACCTTAGAAATGCCAGTTTTACTGGGGGCAATGGTTCTGAGCAGAATTAGGGAGGCAGGCATCCCCTTTTGTTGGGAGGATGTGAGGGGTTTCCTGAGGGGTCAGAATGGAGAGATAGATTGGAACCTGATGGCGGGGTGGGGGGGTCCCAGGAGCTAAGCAATAGTGACTATGATAAGGGCAGCTACCAAAGGCAAGGAGGTGAGGAGGAGAAGCTTGTGCTCAGTGGGGTTTTAGAAGAAAATGAAACAGAAGAGACAAATGAGAGCTTTAGTGCAATACCCCGGGCACGATATGATGAGGGCGTCCTGGAGGATATACCATGGGAACAGATAGGACGCAAGAATCATAACAAAAAGAGAAAGCGTTCTCATAAAGCATCTGCAAAACTTGGTTATGGATTAGAAGAGGTCAGAAAGAGAGGAAAAGGACAAGTCCACGGTCTCAAGCCTCGAACAGGAGGATCTGGCAAGTCTGTGAGAACGTTTGGGGCACCTGAGGGGCTCAGTCGGTTAAGCGTCTGACTCTTGGTTTCAGCTCAGGTCATGATCTCACAGTTTCATGAGCTTGGGCCCCACATTGGGCTCTGTGCTGACAGCGCAGAGCCTGCTTTGGATTCTCTCTCTTTCCCTCTCTCTATGTCCCTCCCCTGCTCATGTGCTGTCTCTGTCTCTCTCAAAATAAATAAATACACTTAAAAAAATACTGTGAGAAAGCTTGAAATCTGAATTTTAGAGGTAGTGATTTTCAATCAACCAAGTGACTCTGCCCTTCCATTCAATTATTAAATTACTTATTATTTAATGCTGTTAAGTAATTGTTATCACAGTAAATGATTAAACTATTAATTAAGTGGTTGACTTTTTAAATTATAGATTATTCTCCCAGTGGCACCAGCAATTTGAGCTGCATCTCAAAGAGCAAACAATACCAAATTGGACTTTCTGAGGACAGGGCTTTGCTTTCTTGTGCCCTACGAAACTACATTAAAGTCCATACATCTGGAGACCCACTAAAGTATCCCATCTCTTCTGAAGCTAAGAATATTCCAGGAAAATAAACTTTGGGAACCTTGACCTTATAAATATGTGACAGCAAAGCTAACTAAAAATAGACAAAAATGCCTGCAAACCTGCTAAGGATCCAATGCAGTTCCTAAAGGAACATGTGTTGCTTCCACTCAGAGCAATGTTTTGTGGAACCAGAGCAATGTGACCTGGTTAAGATCGTGTGCTAAACTCTTACTTTCAACAGTGCCTTGGAAGACCTTGAAAAATGAGAGCCTGCCCCAGTGTCTGTGCCTGAGACACCTCACAAGCGAGCCTACAGAAGACAGAGGGCTAATAGCAGACTGATAGATTAGCCTACAAAAAAATTTTAAGTATCTCTACATTGCAAAACAACATGAGTCATATCAGGAAGCAAGTACCAACTCAGAAGAATATTTGCAACATACATAACAGGCAAAAACGTAACAACATCCTTATATATCATAAGAAAAAGGAAAGTACCAGATTTAAAAAAAGAAATGAGCAAAAATATGAACAAGCAATTCACAGAAGAGAAGGTACAAATGGATAATGAGTACTGAAAAGTGTTCCACCCGTTTGTAACCAAAGTTCAAATACTATGCCATTTTCATCCATTAAGTTGGCAAGATTTTAAAACATTTAAAAAGTAGATTAAGGATCCCTACGTGGTCAGCATAGTGATAAGTAGACATGTTTATGTACCACTAATGGAAGTATAAATTGCTACAGTTTTTCTAGATTTGCTTTGGTAAGATGTTTCCAATGCCTTGATTAGTGTGCCTACCCTTTATTCCAATTCTACATTGAGAAATTTATGGCAAGGAAAATATTCTGGATATTCATCAAACACGGTGTGAAACTGCAAATGGCCTAAATGTTAACACACACACACACACACACACACACACACACACACTGGGATGCCTGGGTGGCTCAGATGGTTAAGTGTCTGACTTTGGCTTGGGTCATGATCTCATGGTTTGTAAGATCAAGCCCCATAATTCTGTGTCTGCTTCAAATTCTGTGTCTCCCTCTCTCTCTGTCCCTCCCCCACCTTGTGTTCCATGTCTCTCTCTCTCTCTCTCTGTCTGCCTCAAAAATAAATTAATTAATTTAAAAAAAAAAACACTGATTCTAAAAATATAGTAGATCCATATGACCAGGCACTATGTAGTCATTAAATACTGTGGTGGTGTTGACGGTTATATATTGACATGCTAAGATGCATGTAGTATAGCAATAGTATTGTAATGGAAGCTATAGAAAACTAAGTGCATTATGATCCCATTTATACTAAAAATATAAGTATTTATGGTTATGTATACATTCTTATTGGGTTTATAGAAAGAAAAAGTGCCCAGAAGGCTATATGCTAAAATGTTAATAGTAATCTGTGGATGGAGGGGTCATGAATTATTTTCTTCTAATACTTCCTCAAGGAATACAGACTTGTTGGGGCACGTGGGTGGCTCAGCTGGTTAAGTGTCTGACTCTTGACTTCTGCTCAAGTCATGATCTCATGGTTCATGAGACTGAGCCCTCTGTCGGGCTCTATGCTGGCAGCATGGAGCCTGCTTGAGATCCTGTCTCCCCCTCCCTATCCCTCCCCTGCTTGCAAGCTCACTCCCTCTCTCCCTCTCTCTCTCAAAAATAAATAAACATTAAAAAAAGAAACATAGACTTGTCTAATAACAATAATAATGAAAAATAATAATGAAAGCAAACAGAAAAGGCTAGAATGCGACCTTAATTCTGGTTCTGCAACATGTCTGCCACCACTATTTTGGACCCAGCAGGCCACGTCTGGTCTCAGACCAGCAACACACTGTGTCAGCAGTCTACAGGCTGGATTGTGTCCATTATCATTTCTTTCGCAGACACAATTTCTCTGGCCCACAATTTGCCTCTCCCTCCCGGCCTTCTCCTCTAAACAAATATTGACATTAACGGAGGGCGGGGTTCCGTGCTGATGAATTGTGTTTTTGTGAGGGCAGCTGTGGGGCAGACTGCAGCCTCAACATCTGTGCCTCGGAAACCGCTTCCCCAGGAAGTGGAAAGGACCTCACAGTAGCCCGAGCTCCTCAGGACAGTAGAATTCCCTCAGAAACTGCAGAGTTTAGCTTTGTGAGTTGGTTTATAACAACAGCCCAGTCAGTTTGCACACCTGGGGATTTGATGCGTTACCACAAAAGTTTTGAAAAGCTCTGGAAATGAAGTCAATCCCTGCAATGGGGAAACTTCCAGAGCTGTCAGGTGCCAGGAGGGTGTGTGTCCTGTAACACAGGAAAAGGACATATGAAGTGACTGTAGAAGATCTGGAAAGGGTCCCTTGATCTTCAGCGTGGATTATTTCCACAACCAGGGTCAGATTTTCCACCCAAAGCATTTCCCCACAAGCCTGAGGTGCCTCTGAGAGGTATCACTCTACCATGAAAGAACTTACCCCCTTGGGTGCCGAAGGATGTGTCAATAAAGCCTTTCCAAACCTGGCAGGAAGGACTCTAGGGAAGGCAGAGGCTGTGATGTGGGCTTCCCAGCCTCTCATTCATACCCTTTGGTGGGACATGCCCCCTGCTTGCCGTCAGACCCGCCTAGGAAGTCACTTCCTTTGGATTCAGCTGTTTCCATTTAGCTATCCTACACCATTGTTCTGTCACTGACGGGGACCTGCCCAAAGATCCTTGAGAATCACAGCTGTCACGCATCCTGAGAATAATTCATAAAATGGGAGCTTGACAATGCCAGAGCCAGGAAGAACCCGAGGGAAGGTCTGGTCCCCATCTGTCGACCTGAGGGGGCAAGCGTGGAGGTGGACGGGGAAGCGGCTGCCTATAAGGTCACGCTGCTGAGGCGCAGACCAGGTCCTAGAACCCACATCTCCTAGTTCCCAGCTGCTTCCTCCACGGTCTTGCTCCTCACTGTGTAGTTTGTGGCCCAGATGCATCGGCATCCCCTGCGAGCTGGTTGGAGAAGCCGAATCTTCTCCACGCCTCCCCACAGAGTCTCGGAATCAGATATCTGAATTTTAATAAAATCCCGAGTCATGTTACAGTCTCAAAAGTGCACTTCTGGGGTAGTGGCTCTTAAACGTAGGCGCGCATCAGAATCCCTAAGGACACCCGTTAAACACCGCTTGCTGGGCCCCACTCTTGGGGCTTCTGATTCAGTATGTGGGGTGGGATGGGAGACTGCCTTTTCAGCAAGTTCTCAGCTGATGCCGGTGCAGCTGACGTAAGGACCACGTTTTGAGAACTTCAAGTTTCTTCACTGCACGCTCTTGGCAGTCAACAGCCCAGGGGAGGGTGGTGGCCTGCCAAACAGGTCTCTCTGTGGTAGGTCATGGGTTGGCCTACTGCTGGGGGCTTGTGCCCCTGAGAAGCCAGGAGCAATGAGGGAAAGAACAGGCTCTAGGACATCATCCTCTGATCATTCAGGGTTCACACTAAGTCTACTCTTAGGGCCTAGCTCTGCTGTCCTAATACAGAGGGTGAGGGGGGCACCTTCCCGCAAAATCTCCACATGCGTGATGTGGTCATCTCCAGAAAAATGCCTCGAATTTGAGTCAGGCTCTTGACTTTTCATGTACTGCTTCCTTTGATCCTCTCCCTGAGCGGGGGGAAGTGAGCAGGTCAGGTACGATTGACCCCCTTTGCAAATGAGAAAAACCACCAGAAGAGGGAATGAAAAGGGCACACGCCTAATGGCTCACAAAAGTAGAATGAAAAACCATTTCTCAAGTCTTACTTCATTAATTTTCCCCTGCAGTAATTCATTGCCCTTCTGGGTTCTATTGGGGTGAGTATAACTAAGGTGTTTCTGATCAGACTCCAGTTGGGCAGGTACACTGCTATTCCAGATGAGCAGGAAAGAACCATTCCACTCATTTTACACATAAAATAAAAGTGCACACACGGTGCGCAACACACACACACACACACACACATACGCACAAAGCAATTAAGTGACTTTCCCAAAGCCATGGTGCTAAAAACATATTGAACTCAGTATCAATGCCCGAAGGATCAAAGACTTTCAAGGGAGAGGCCATCCTTAACAAGACAAAATCTGGTACTGATTTAACTCCACATTTTGACTTTCATAAAATTATAGGCAGTGCCAAAATTTTAAAAGCACTGTGCTCCAAAAGTGCAGTTTTAAGTGAGTTTCTTAAAGTATAAAGTGCCTACAAAGCACTTGGTATACAGTGGGCATTTGAAAATGAATGCATGTCTTTGAAAACTATAATAATGTAAATGGTGGGGTCCTTCCCAGGCCAGTCCAATAAAATCCAACATCACACACAAGATACCTGAAATATCATGTACCTCTCTGACAGCATCTGTGGATTGCAGTCAAACTTCTAATTCAAAGCATGTGACGCGGGGCTGCCTACTAATTGTCTCACACGGTGATTGAGATCTCGGTGGAGATCGTTTGATGACTTGTCTGTCTTCTCCTGTCGAAGGCAAACAACTAGGGATTTTGTCTCTCTTATTCATCATTGTACCCCTGATGCAATGCCTGATACATAAAGTTACTGAATAAGTGAATACGTAAATGCAGTTCTGTGGGCCGGACGCTCTTTGATGGGCTAAGTCTAACTCCCAGTCATGAAACCTGGGTTCCTTGGCTCTTCATCCAACTCAGATGCCCACTCATGTCATGAGTTCCCCGTCTTTTAAATGCTTCTCACTTCCCTCAAGCATCCTTTTTCAAGATTACACCCACATGCCCAGACCTTCAAATTAGCTTTCTTAGTGTCTGGTTCTGAGCACTGAGCAGATACAAGGCAAACATCTAAGACTGAGACTAAAGCAAACAACTAAAGACAACATCCATGAAATAAAGTACAGGAAGAAGACAGCTTCAGGAATACAATAGAACGTCCTCAAAGAAGAATGTGAGAAACATATTGCTTCTATGATCTATGTATGAACAGGGAAACAGGATCCTATATTTAAATGAAGAAACATTCAAAGAATAAAAGAAGGGTCTTGGTAACTACAAATGTGACATTAGAAGTTCGAATCTCAATAGAAAGTTTGGAAGTAAAGTTGTAGATATCATCTGGAAAAGAGACCAAGAGGAAACAACAAAGAAGAAAAGATCAGAAAATTAGCAGAGCCGTCCATGGAATCCAACATCAAAATAATTGGTGTTTCAGAAACAGAAAGCATATAGAAAACAGTAGAGAATCCATATCGTCGGCAATAAGATCAATAAACTCTTGCAGAACAGAACTGAAAAATACAAGTTTCACAGTGAAAAAGGTAAATTTGAAGACAATAATGGTGAATTTTCAGAGCATAAATGACAAACCAGAGAGAAAGAGTTAAACTACATTCAAGGGTCAGGGTTTTAGTGGCATCAAACTTCTCAACAGCAACACTGAAAGAACGCAAAAGAGCAACGTTCTCAAATTTCTGAGAGGAGATGAGTTCCAATTCAGAATTCCACATACAGCAAACTGATCATCCCAAACAGGTGTGATATAGAAATTTTTAGACTTAATCCTTCAAAATAGCAATTCAAAATTCTTTTCAAAATATCAATATTAATATTTTTAGACTTAATATTTCAAAGACTTTACCTCCCATGGATTTCCTTAAGAGCATTTTCTCCACAAAAGTAAGGAGATCCAAGATCACAGAAAGTAGGAAATTTAACATGGGAATGGAGTGATGGCAAGTTCCAGAACTGTGTGAGAGAAAACTGCAGTACAATAGCGTGGGCCACATCTAGACGCTAATTGGTCCAAAAGGGGCAGACTTAAGAGACGGGTACATTGAAAGTCGTCACTACCATGCACTCTGCTATTATCACCTCAACTTGAACAATTACTGGAGGGTATATTTCACTGGAAATACATCCTCAAAGGATATATTTCAAAGGAGCTAAACCATGAGATCCGAAGAACAAAGACTTCAATCCAGAAGGAAGACAAAGAGAATTCCAATAGTTACAGCAAACAGAATTCCCAGGATGATGGCTGTGTAGTTCAGATAGGAAAAAGGAAAAATGAGAACTATATCTCAGGAAAAAAAATATTGTAACAGATAAATTCCCAAAGCAATTGACCTTATAAAAAATTTTGCTGAGAATATTCAGGAAGAAGTGTGTGTATTGGGGGATGGGGGAGATTTAGCAATATATACAAAGAAAACCAAACAATTAAAAACAAATATGAGGTGCGCCTGGGTGGCTCAGTCGGTGGAGCATGTGACTCTTGATTTTGGTTCAGGTCACGATCTTACAGTCATTGGGATTGAACCCCATGTCAGGCTCTGCACTGAGTGTGGAACCTGCTTGAGGTTCTCTCTCTGTCTCTCTCCCTCCCTCAGCCCCTCTCCCCCACTTGCATGCTCTCTCTCTCTCTCTCTCTCAAAAACAACTTTAAAAATAAAAATAAATCTAAATATGAAAGATCGGGGCGTCCAAGCAGGTTGTACCTGGATTTTTTTTTTAAATTATTAATGTTTTATTTATTTCTGAGAGAGAGAGAGAGAAAGAGACAGCATGAGCAGGGGAGGGTCAGAGAGAGAGAAGGAGATACAGAATCTGAAACAGGCTCCAGGCTCTGAGCTAGCTGTTAGCACAGAGCCCTATGCGGGGCTCGAACCCAGGAACCGTGAGATCATGACCTGAGCCGAAGTAGGATGCTTAAGTGACGGAGCCCCACAGGGGCCCCGGGTGTACCTGGAATTTAAATCTTGTTGGGAGGACTGTGTGGACTGATCCTGTCTCAAGTCCCCAGGTGCAGAAACTTCCAGAGTACAAAATGCTAAATTCAACAAAATAAACATCAAAGGCGTTAAGACAAGGGACATCCAGGTGGCTCAGTCAGTTAAGCATCCGACGTGGGCTCAGGTCATGATCTCATGGCTCATGGGTTTGAGCCCCGCGTCAGGCTCTGTGCTGACAGCTCAGAGTCTGGAGCCTGCCTCACATTCTGTCTCCACCTCTCTCTGCCCCTCCCCTGCTCTCTCTCTCTGTCAAAAATAAATAAACAGGGGCGCCTGGGTGGCTCAGTTGTCTGGGTGTCTGACTTCGGTTCAGGTCATGATCTCACGGTTCGTAGGTTCGAGCCCCGCATTGGGCTCTGTGCTGACAGCTCAGAGCCTGGAGCCTGTTTGGGATTCTGTGTCTCCCTCTCTCTCTGACCCTCCCCTGCTCATGTTGTCTCTTTCTCTGTCAGAAATAAATAAAAAACGTTAAAGAAATTAAAAGAAAGAAACATTTAAAAAATCTTTTTAAAAAGATGTTAAGACAAGAAAATTCCTAAGTTACAGTTACTTATTAAGCTAGGACAAGGTTAAAGTCTCTAATGACCTTTTTTAGAGTTTGTCCCCTAGTGAACACCATACCATAACAAAGTCATATCTGATTTTGGACAGATGGCTCACTGCAGCAGGAAAGCAGGAGCAGTAATCAAAGAAGAGACAAGAAATCTTAAGGACCGAGGTCATCTCAAGGTCGTAACCCCAGGTCCCACTCGTCATGTCCAAGGTGCCAGCAGAACGTGCACCAGAGGCAAGATGGAATCTTCATAGTAAGGACAGAAGGATAATTGCTATTGGCATAGGACTTCCTCACGTGGCCCTATGCCACTGGCCCACAGCTTCCCCACTGCAGTGAGAGCTGCCTTCAGCAGCCACTATATCCACTGGTCTTGGACAAACACCAATGGAGCAGACTCTTCCTCTGTGCTTCTGGGTTCAAGGGACAACATGGTGTGATGAGGTGTTTCCCAATTAACAGTCACATGCATGTCACATACACAATTTTTTTTTTGATACCTGGGGACCATCTGTATTAGAATGTACTTAGTACTTTTGTTTAGATCAGATTCGCTTTTTAATACTTACCTATATTAATTTAAAAGGATAGATTTGTGACATGGCCATAAAGAGAGAACCAGTATCCCATTCTGTGGTAACCAGCCTCCAAAATGGCGCCCAGTGATTCTTGATTCCTAGTATCCATGCCTCCATGTAGTCCCTTCCCACCATAAGGAGGGCTGATTTATGTAACCAGTAGAATCCTGAAGGAAAGATGAATCGTGAATTATGTTTTTAATGTTTGTTTATTTTTGAGAGGCGGAGCATGCAGGCAGAGGAGAGGTAGAGAGGGAAAGAGAGACTCCCAAGCAGACAGCACAGAGCTCCACTTGGGATTCCATCTCATGACCAGGAGATCATGACTTGAGCCCAAATCAAGAGTCGGATGCTGAAACAAACTAAGCCACCCACGTGCCCCAAATTGTGACTTCTTGGGTTAGGTCATAAAAAAAACATTTCAACTCTGCCTTATTCTCCCTTGGATCACTCCCTCTGTGAGAAGCCATAGACCCCCAGCCCCAGGCAGACCTTCAGATGATGGCTGCCTTGGATGGCAAATTGACTATAACCTCATGAGAGCCAGAAATATCCAGCTTAAGACATTCCTAAATTCCTGACGTACAGGAACCACACGAGATAGCAAATGTTTACTGTTGCTTCAGACCACTAAATTTTGGTATATCTTATTACATAGCTATAAAGAATTAATACACTGCCTATAAAAAGAGAATGAAAACAAGCCAATGCTATTAAATTCTACTTATAGACTGTTTCTTGATGAAGGCTGGGAGCCCAAGATTTGTTGTCTATTAGTCCAAGGGAAAGATTAGCAAACATTCTGCTCAAAGACTAACCTCACACACAGACTTTTTTCCTTAAGATTTCCTTTGCTAAGTGAGTAAATCTTAGAAGTTCTCATGGAAAGAAACAGAATGTGTAACTCCGTATCGTAATGAAAGTTAACTAGACTTGTCATGGTGTCCATTTCTTAATTTATACAAATATCAGATTTCGAAGAGACTGTTTTCTTTTTTTTTAAGTTTTTAATGTTTGTTTATTTTTGAGAAGAGAGAGACAGAATGTGAGCAGGGGAGGGGCAGAGAGAAAGGGAGACACAGAATCTGAAGCAGGCTCCAGGCTCTGAGCTGTCAGCACAGAGTCCGACGTGGGCTCGAACTCATAACTGTGAGATCATGACCTGAGCTGAAGTCAGATGCTCGACCGACTGAGCCACCCAGGTGCCGCAAAGAGGTTGTTTTCTAAGGTGACTAAGAAAAGATACTGGGGGCTTTTGCTTCTCAGAACATTTTCCCCTAGAATATGTTTGCACTGAAAAAAATGCTACAAGAATATTCACAATTAAACAAGACACACAAAATGTATGCAGGTACGCATGCACACGGAGGCACATACATGCACACACACATATACACACACACACACAATTGGTTTCATCTGCAGGAATGGGTTCTTCAGCTGATGATGTCTTGAATGGAGGGACTTCAGCTGATTCACCCTTGCGTTCTCACAGTTGGAGTCAGAGTTTTGAAAAAAGTTAGGCCAATCAGGAAGAGAAAAGGAGATTTGGAAGGGACTGTCAAGCTATGCGGTTTAGTTGTTTAATCCAGCATCTTGCACCATCTAAAATGGTCTTCGGAAGCAGCAATGGTGCCTGTTTCATACTTGAGGAGAGGCAGGTGGTGGGTGGAAAAGTCAGGCAACAGGATCGGACATACTATGAAGTTTCTAGTTTTGACAGTCCCTAGGGAGTGGCACGGCATGTGACTTCAGCCCATGGCCTTCAATCTCCTCTGTCAAAGGAAAACCAAACCAGTCGATGCACGAGGTCCCTTCCAGTTCTTGTAATCTTAACTCCAGCTCGGACCCAAGACATAAATACTAGTACCATTCGCCAGCACATCAGAGAACAGATAGGGCAGCCCACAGGAAGCACTCTGCAAAACCGCCTTTTATACGTGGCTCAAAAGCACTTTTTAATGTATTTTTGTAAGTGTCAGATTTGTTCATTCAAGGCTGGAAAAATAAATTTAGTCAAATGCTCCGATTTGAAAAAAAAATAAACAGCATTCCTGATTTCTTCATCAAGAGCAGTTGTGATCATTGCTAAAAATAAAGGCTTTAGCCTGACTCACTTCCAAGTCATAATAATTAAATACCAAAGAGCAGAAGCTTGAAAAGGGTGAGGTCTGATTTCATTCCAGATGTGCATTTTTCACTGAGTATCAAAGTCACAGAGGTTCTGCGTGAGAGCCAGCGGGCTCTATGCCAATCTGAGCGTTTTCTTTGACCTACAGAAGGCTAACCTGCTGGACCTGAAATTCTGAGTAGCTGAGCTCATTTTCCAGAGCAGCTTAATGTTTTAATGACCCTAGATTGACTCAAGTCTACCTCTGAACATATGTGTAATCATAGCGACATTTCAGCCTCGTATTATTTTCATAATATGTCCATCTTGTTGCGTCTCATATCTAAGATGAAGGCAATGAGGTATCTGCCGGAGTAGCCTTGTCCTCCGCCGGCTAAACATCTCTTGCTTGACATCCATTTCAGAGGTTAACGGTACTACGAGGTTTTTCCTCCACAGGCTAGTTTGAGTGCAAGTGGGGAAAACACTCCCTCTTGAGAGCCTCTGAGAAAACCATATTTGAGGATTATGTATTGATTTTTTAAATGTTTATTTATTTATTTTGAGAGACAGAGACAGAGCATGCACGGTGGGGAGGGGCAGAGAGAGGGGGAGAAAGAGAGAATCCCGAGCAGGCTGTGCACTGTCAGCATGGAGCACTGAGCCACCCAGGCGCCCCAGAGGATTACAGATTAATTTTAAAACCACTCCAAATTTTGGTGTGAACGCGCTTTCTGTCTTCAGATGGATATGGACAACATTCAACTTGGCTACGTTGAAGGTCAGAGCTTATAAAATCTAATTCCACTGATACAGGTAATAGTAAACATGAGGGGAGCACAAACAAAGGAGAATTGAAGGAAGAAATACCAACAAATGAGTGGGAGAAGGAGGGAGCGAGAACAAGAGAATAAAGGAGAGAAACAGAAATGATGGATGAAAGCAATGAAGGAACAAAGAGGAAAAAAATGAGATGGAAAAGTCAATCCTTGACTTCCATTACTTCTTCATTTCCTCTCACTCTTCCCTTGAGCACACGATGACTTTTGAACAACGATATCTTCATGACAGCAATGGTGAGATGTTCCTAAGATCACCCAGTTCTACCCCAACCTACCTTTCACGGAGGGGTCTGCCCAAGGGCATAGAAGTCAATGTCAGGGGCATGTTTTACAAGTCCGCTCCCTCTGTCCACTCAACCTGACAGAAACTCAGCTCTTTTGGAATTATTGAAGGACTCCCACATGGTTCTTCAGATGATCACACAACCGTCCGGATCCATCTTGAGAAATTAATACTAATAATACTAATGTTAATGTTAGTAAGCTTGTGGAATACAGATGAGATTTCACCGAGGACTCGTGTCTTCCCAACCCTGCTGAAGTAGCTGCAAACCACTTGTAAATGTCCTTCGAGGGGCTTCTGGGTGGCTCTGTCTGTTAAGTGCCTGACTCTTGGTTTCAGCTCAGGTCATGATCCCATGGCTCGTGAGTTCGAGCCCCCCATCAGGCTCTGCACTGAAAGCAAGGAGCCTGCTTGGGTTCCCTGTCTTTCTCTCTCTCTTTCTCTCTCTCTCTCCCCTCCCCCACTTGCTATCTCTCTCAAAAAGATAAATAAACTAAAAATAAACAAATAACCTATAAATAAATAGATAAATAGATAGACAGATAAATAAATACATAAATAAATAGTTTGAAAAATGTCCTTCAAGGCCTAAGGGAGGCCAGGACAACTTAGAAAGCCAGTCTCTGTTCATTCATCTCAAGGGAGCACAAGGTGTCCCTCCATCCTTCCTTTAGAAAAATTTAGCATTGGGGGCAAATTTAGCAGGATGGTGTATTGAAATATTAATTTGCCTGCTCTCTGTGTACTTTTGTTCCCTTCCATTTCTAATTGGTAGTCGGTGTCGCATTGTGCACTTTCTAGAAAGTGAAAAATCTCTCACTGCGGTTCTTCCTGTCTCGTATAAGCGTCATTGACAAGATGATGCTGTGTCTGAAAGGAGGAAGAAGAAAGGCCAGCAGGTGGGAGAAAGGAGCATTGGGTGCTCCGCTGCAGAGGAAGAAGGGTTCAGCTCCTTCAAGGGCCTGGGGTTGAGTCTGTGTGGCCATCCACCGAGGAGGCCAGAACTCAAAGGGGACACCAGGCTGGTACAGAAGGGTTCTGGTCACAGGACCCAAAGAGAATTTTAGAGCATGGACAGGGGGCATGAATGAACAGTGGGGCATGAATGAACAGGGAATGAATGAACAGTGGGCCTGACGGTCCATGAGTCTAAGGGCTTCCCTGAACTTGGCCGCTGTTTCAGACCAGGTATCCAGGGTGACTGTGTACTATCACAGGATCTGTGTCCCACACAAGGGCGCTGGGGCACTTGGCCACTGAGGCAAGCAGTAGCTGAAATCCCGCCTGTGCTTACCCCACCAAGCTGCACACACAGGGCAGGTGCACCTCTGCTGGGAGGAGGGGGCATCTCTTTTCCAATCTGCACAAAGGTGCCACGTGGCTTGACAGAGGCCTTCTGGTACCTTAGCGCCACCCTGGGAGAAGAACATCTCAAAAGACTATGAATGAATTTGCCTTCACTAGAGTATAAAGGGCATGGGATGGGGGGCAGGTCTTGAGTCCGATGTGGGACAAAGAATTGGAATATCTACTTTAGACAGAGATTCATACTCTCTTAAAGTAGCGGTCAGCCTTTCTCACCTCCCAAACACAGAATGGTGAGCACCTCCAGATGCCTCATTAGTTCTCACTCCCAGAAAGGCAATGCGTCTTTATTGGATGTGACTCCATTCAGGTAGACTGGGGGTCATCAGACCCACCACTGAATGCCAGTAGCTGAAACAAGGGTGGAAAGGCACCTCCCATGAAAGCCATCCTTTGTCAGGATGCCACTGTCCCAAGGCACACACACGGGCCACTATTCATCCAGAGATCCAGAACGGATGTCATCCTGTCTTAACAGCAGCAAGACCTCTGGTCTTTGACCCATGCAAATCTCAATTAGCCAAAATTATTCGACTGTGTCCAGGCTCTGTCTTCCTTCAAAACACCTAATTGTGTGAAAGCCACATTCCTTTGAGCCCTGGCCCCCACCTCCATGATCTGACCAGCCCATCCCCCAACCTCTCCCAAGGGCATCTCTGGTTTTGTTTCTTCTCTTAATGAACTGTGCCAATCATTAAGGAAATTCCACTGAAGTCTTATTACTCTTGGAGATCTTTCACTCATTAGCCAGGGATCCAAGCAAATGTCCACATTTATAGCTTCCCTGACTCCCAAGTCCAGCCAGGCACTTCAAGATCCCATCAACGTTCCCATCCACCCTGCTGAGAAAACACAGTCGGGCAAACAGTCAAGGAACATAAAGGGATGTTAATATTGTACCAAATCACAGTGAGCAAATCTGCAAGCCGATTATTATACATCCGCTTCCTCATTTGGGGTCTCCTTCTAACCTCTAGAGTCCCTTCATCCGGAGCAAATGTTAGAGACTCATCTGGATTCCCCAAAGGCAAACACTTCAAAACGTGCCCATGCTGTTTTTGTTGATGCGATTGAATATCTCTCTTCAGTCATATCTGTTTGAGTTTTGGCAGGAGGCTGGGCATGATATAAAAACAGACTGAGATCTCATTACTGTGATTCACTTGTGCTAATACAACATCCTTCTGGAAGCTGTGCACCGTGACCCTAACTGACAATGCTAAGGCTAAGATCCAGGGTGTCTCTCCCCACCCCCTACCTGGGCCCCCAGGGAGCAGAAGCTAGATACACCCTGACTGACTACAACATCCAGAAAGAATCTACTCTGAACCGATCTAGGCTACGTAACGTCCAAGTTTTCAAATTTATTTCCGGCTTTTGAGAAAACAAAAATAGACGAAGAGAAAAGAATTACAGTCATTATGAACAAATCAAGATAAGGTATTAAAAACAAACCAGTTTTTCTTTGGCTCCTCAAACTACGTCTCTTGCTTCTTATAAAACCACATCAGGCAAATGAAATCCCCACTGAATAAGCAGTAGTGGAATTCCATTAGGCAAATGAAAACAGCATATACTCAAGCCAAAATTCACATCAGGTCACTTTGGCTTCATTCTCTGCCTCTTTAGGTAAAACAAACTTCTTTTGTTTTCTCTGGTCTGTGATTAAAGCTGCTAGTTAGCCTTGTCAAAAGAAACCCAGTGAAAGTCCACCTAAATTTTGGATGTTTGGGGTTTTTTTTTTTAATGTTTATTTTTGAGAGAGAGAGTGAGAGCACACAAGCTAGGGTCGGGCAGAGCGAGAGGGAGATAAGAGGTTCTGAAGCAGGCTCCACATTGTCAGCAGAGAGACTGAGGCAGGGCTCGAACTCACGAATCATGAGATCAAGACCTGAGCCCAAGTTTGACACTTAACTGACTGAGCCATCCAACGGCCATTGGATGTTTGGATTTAAGCTACCTTGGCATAGTGAGTCAACTTCTCCTGCTATACATTTGTCCTGTTAGATCCTTACTGGATATGGGGCTGGTGCAATACCAGCTAGAAAGAGAAGAAGCAACATGAGAGGTGAGAGAGAGAATGCAGACTGTCCTGTAAGCGGAGCAGGCCCTGGGGTGCCTGGGGAGTAGACAGGGACCAGGATAACAGGCTACCACAATGGGGCCTGCGGGACCCCCTGTCCTGTGAACAGGGTCTTAACACAGACTCCTCCCGCAAATGATGCTCTGTAGGACAGCCAGGCCCAGGCCAGCCCAAGCCTGCAGATGGGCAGGGGGAAGAGTGAGGGCTGGCATGTGCCTCTCTGGTACAATAGCCTCAGGCTTTGGCTGTTCTAAGTCTTCAAACTTCCCTCTGGAACAAAGAACCTTGGGAATCGGCAGCATCAGCAGCATCTGGGAGTTTGTGGCAATGCAGGACCTCAGGTCCGGATGCCTGAAACAGGCCTACAGATCAGAATCTACATTTAGAAAATAGGAGTTAATAAACACTGGATTTAAAGACAAGCAAACAAACAATAGCAACAATGACAAAAACTAGCCCCGTGCCTCTAGAGAAATACAAGGCATAGAAAGGGGGAAACGATGGGCAAAATATGCCAGTATAGTCCATATTAAAGAATCTGTATTGGGGGCGCTTGGGTGGCTCAGTCGGTTGAGCATCCGACTTTGGGTCAGGTCATGATTGCGTGGTTGGTGAGTTCGAGCCCCGTGTTGGGCTCTGTGTCGTCAGTGCAGAGACTACTTCAGACCCTCTGTCCCCCTCTCACCCAGGCACCCCACCAAAAAATAATTTTTAGGGGAAAAAACCCCCAAACATCTGAGAGGAAACAGGACAACACAGGAAGCAAAGGAAAACTTATGAAAAAACCCAAAATGGTCATAAACACAGTCAAACTTTGGATTGCGAGTAACTTGTTCTGCAAGTGTTCCGCAAGTTATAAATTTTAACTTGATAAACGAGTGACATCTTGCAATACAAGTAGAACGTGACGCTGAATGTCCCATAATCACAACTGAGCCAATGGTTCTTGAAATTCACTTTGACACGAATGCTTTGGATTAAAAGCACTAACACTTGAATTATGCTCACAAACCAAGGCTATACTGTACCCGCATAGAAATAAGGAAACAAGAATAACAGGATATATGAAAGAAATAGGAGGAATGGCCAGAGAATAAGAAAATGTGAAATTTTCAAATCTAAGAGTCAAATTTGTTTTTAATTCTGAAAAGGGGTGAAAGACCAAGTTGAGACAGCCTCTCATAAAACAGAAGAAAACAGAACTGGACAATCCACAGGAGAGAAAAAAATTAAAAGAAAGCACCTGAAGGTGTAATGCAGGAGTCCATGCTCATGATAAGGAGCTCAAGAAAAAAGAAATGAGCATAGAAAGTCAGGGTATATTTATCAAAAAAGAACACAAGAGCACCTGGGTGGCTCAGTCGGTTAAGTGTCCAACTTCAACTCAGGTCATGATCTCATGTTTCATGGGTTTGAGCCCCATGCTGTCAGGCTCTGTGCTGACAGCTTGGAGCCTGGAGCCTGCTTCCGATTCTGTGTCTCCCTCTCTTTCTCTGCCCCTCCCCCGTTTGTGCTCTGTGTGTCTCTCTCTTTCAAAAACAAAATATTAAAAAAAAAATAACACAGAAAATTTTCCAGAATCAGGGCATGAGTCTTCAGATTAAAAAAAAAAAAAATCCACCAAACACCCAGGAAGAGAAAGACACACCAAGAGACCAAAAGTGAGACCTTCAAAGTGGACAAAACCAGCGCGATGCCTTCAACACTGTAAGGAAAAGGTATTTCCAACCTAAAATTCTACGCTCAGCCAAAATACTGGTCGAGGGTGAAAGAGGAATAAAGACATTTTTCTGACATGCAAGGAATCCCAAAATATGCCTCCTGTGTGTCATTATTTTCAGGAAGCTACTAGAGAATGTCCTGCATCAAAACGAGATTATAAATCAAGAGGAGGGGTAATTGAGGGTCCAGGGAAAGGGCTGGAATGCGGGAAAAAAGCGAAGGGAAAGCCCAGGAAAGACCAGCACAGCTCTGGGTGAAGAGGCCACAGATCACACCATACAGATTGGAACAGAAAGACAGAGAACTTGGGGGAGGGGGGAGAAGGTAGTGGGGACAAAAAGAAAAACAAAGAAACTACTAGATTATCTGATGCATTTAAAACACAATTTTTCAATATTTTTTCATTTTTATTTATTTGAGAGAGAATGTGTGTGAGCAGGGGAAGGAGGCAGAGAGAAAGTGAGGGAGAATCTGAAGCAGGCTCCATGCTCAGCACGGAGCCCGACGTGGGGCTCGATCCCACCACCTTAGGATCATGACCCGAGCAGAAATCAAGAGTTGGATGCTCAACTGTCTGAGCCACAGACACCCCTAAAACACAATGTTTAAGGGCGTATTGACTCAAAAGAAAGCACAGAGTTGGAAAAGGAGAAAGGTATATACCAGTAGCATGGTGCAGTAGCAATGTGTATGTGGTCACAGAACTATAAATACGAATCATGGCTTCACTAAAAGCTATACTAAAACTTGATTAGGAAGAGAATGGTAGTGAGTGAGATGTGGTGGAGGGCGGGGGTGGGGTGGGATGAGTGTCAAAGAGCCACAACTTCATCTGCCATCAGATGATATCAGAAGGTAACCTGCTGAATTAGGAAATCAAGAAATGTCCCTAGGCACATATATTTAGAAATACAGAGAAAGGAATGGTTGGCATAATTGGAAGACTGTGTTCCCAGAGAGGAAGCAATACTTCACTTTTTAACACATGGAAATAGGCACCTTAGAGTAAATGAAAATTTA
Source organism: Crocuta crocuta (assembly GCF_008692635.1). Classification (NCBI taxonomy): domain Eukaryota; kingdom Metazoa; phylum Chordata; class Mammalia; order Carnivora; family Hyaenidae; genus Crocuta; species Crocuta crocuta. The sequence goes on from NW_027533258.1 coordinate 4,443,676, forward strand.
TTTGAAGAAGGAGGAAGAGGAGAGGAAGGAGGAAGACGGAGAGAAGAAGAAGCTGTAGAGATATGCCTGCCCTAAAGAATGAGGTCTAAGTCTTCTGGGCAAGACGACAAAATGATCATGAACTTCCATCCTGAGTCCTCCAGATGCCCTTGGAAACGCCCCCACAAAACACACACATGGTGAAAAGTGTGGCTTCCCAAAAACATGATGGTCTCCATACACCGATTCCTCAAGGAATTTCTGCCGCACGAAGTACAAACAGAATGGCAAAGGAGGTCTGCCCCTTCCGTGGCTTGGCTTCTGCTTCCCTGTCGTTGGAAAGAGCAATGTTCTACAGGAGAAGGAAGCCTTGCACCACCCCAGTCAACCCATAACCACGATGGCTTTCTGTTGGTTGTGTTGGCTAAACTCTCATCTGGCTCCACCCCGCAGGGAGCAATGGGCTGTGGTCAAGCTTCCTGCCCCTTCCTGAGCCCTCCAGTCCTCCAAGCCTCCAAGCCCTACGTTGGAGCCATTCCTCAGTGTTTTAAGCCTGTTTCCAGTGTGTTTCCTAGTTGCCAGCATGAGTATGGACCTTCCTCCTGTTTGCAATACTCTTCAAGTCATTTCTCTTACAATTTAGAAGCAAGGTCAAGCTGATGTCACCACCTAAAGCCGGAAGTCTCATCACTAACTTCTCCCTTCTCTTTGGTTAGCCGCTTGAGCTTTAGAGAGAGACAGTAATGCTTGGGATCCCGGCATCACCGCCTGGTGATCTCAGGAAGTCACCTCACCTCTCTGCACCTTGGTTTCCCCATCTGCAAAACGAGAGATCTGATACCATGAACCCCGCAGGTTGCTGGACCGAGAGAGCTAATATGCATAACATGCTAATATACGTAAAACACATGAAATGTTAAGGAAGGTATTATAATGAACACAAGGCAACATTTCATAGAGAAGAGAAGCGCTTGCCAAGAACTCAACACCCGCTAACGGTGCAACGTGCCCCGTTTTTTCCCTCGCACACAATTATCCCATCTCTGCTCAGCGGGTGTCCTTGCCAGCCTTTATTGTTAAGCTTCTCAGAAGATGTCCCCGGATAAAGCCCATCCCTTCTTCACTGGTTTCAACCCTTCCCAACCGGCAGGTGTGCATGCAGGTCAGAAAAACAGTGGCTTGAAACATGGAAAGAGCCTAAGTGTCCATCAACGGACAAATGGATCAAGAAGATGTGGTTTATCTATACCATGGAATACTACATGGCAATGAGAAAGAATGACATCTGGCCATGTGTAGCCACATGGATGGACCTTGAGGGTGTTATGCTGAGTGAAATAAGTCAGGCAGAGAAGGACAGATACCATATGTCTATACGTATAGGAAGATTAGGAGGAACATAACTGAGGACCGTGGGGGAGAAGAAGGGGGGAAATGGTGGGGGAGAGGGAGGGAGGCAAACCATGAGAGNGTGGCTTGGCAAAGTTGAAGAAATACCCCATTCTGGATTGAAATACCAGCTTTGGGAGACTAGTCCAGCCCACACAGCAGCAGAAAAAGAGGTTCCCAAGAACGGAGAGGCTGGACGGCCAGTGAGTGGCCAAGAAGAGAGAGGCAAGAGAGGTTCACATGCCCAAGACCCAAGGTGGAAACGTGCACAACAATAGAAAGCCTTAAACGCTCAACGTGTCATGTTCTCACGGCCACTTTCCCAAAGGACTGTGGGCACAATACTAAGCTTGCTTGTATGGAGCACGTGATCATTTTCAAGGCTCTCTCTTAACTGGTTTGCTCCTCGCAAATGCCGTGGGGAGGCATTTAAGCAAGTGTTATGTCCATTTTCCAGATGAGACACTGAGCCTAGAAAGAGCCGATGACTTGCTGGGCGTTCCCACGGCCAGTAAAGAGCAGAGCAGGGATAAGAACAAGAGGCATCGGCAAACCCCAGTGCCCTTTCACGGCACCGAGGTGTCCCCGTAAAGGCAGAAGGGTGCAGCCTGACTTCGGAGCACCGTGAAGACAGTGCTGGAAACCTCAGCTCCAGGATTCCGAGCAGGTTACACAGTCCACTGAGAAAGGAATGTTCCTTCCCGCGGCTGGGGCAGCTCCCCCTCGTGACGGGGGACACTGCGCAGGGCCCCAGGGTGGCTGTCCCCGGAGCGTGCCTGGATGCCGGAAGACACTTGCCTGACTGGAGCAGGTAACTTTGGAACTCCTCTAAAAAAATGAAGGTGGATTCAGCCACTTCGTGCCATATGGAACTCGTTATCCCTGGAGCCCCTGCGAGTGGGGTATAAAGAGGTTAAAGAAGGCTTTGAATGATAATATGGTCAATTGATCCAAATTGGATTATTGAGAAGGGAGCTGGGGCTATTAGCGTTTCCCTTGTGTTTGGGGATGAGGCTCGGGAGGGAGGGGAGCCCCTGTCCAATCCTCTGATGGCTGACGCAGCCTGGTCCGGGGCAGAGTCTTCTGTGCCGGCCGTGCTTGTGGTTTGGAAAAACAATCCCCTGGAGAACTATGGAAAATTCTTTGGCTTTGTGACAGAGCTAATGTCAACAAGACAATCCCAATTATGTACCTTCTTTGCTTCCATTCCTAAGTTTGAGGCTTAGAGCCTTTGGAATTGCTTCATTTCTGACAAATTAAAAACAAAAAAGACCGAGACAGAAGTAATGGTTCAAAAAGTCACATTTCCGGTGAGCTGCGCTGACCCCTGTCGCATCATCGTTCAAATCCTACTAAGGGTCTTCACCTCCATTAAGGACATTTTCATTTGGGGCGGGGTGGGGAGATAACCTAGTATAAATTCCATTGCACTAGGGATACTTTTTTATATTGGTTTTTTAATCAAAGGACAGCTGGGAAGCAAAAGGTGACAAGAAGGTGTAATGAAAGTTACAGAAACAGAGCAAATTTTGGGGGGGGATATAATAAGCAACATAAGCAGATAAGGGATCCCGAGAAAAGAGCCTCGCCCATCACGTGCCTCTGTGAATAAAGGCGAATGGACATGTTAAATTGATTTAGTGGAAAATTAAAAGTGAATGGGAAGAGAAGGATGCCCAACAGAGATCGGGGAGAGCAGGAAAAAGGAGGGAGATAAACACCTTGGAGAAGCGAAGGGTCAAAACTTGACATTGAAGGTGAATCCATGAAGTGGACAGCCCTGACACCCAACAGAGGGACTCTGAAAGCAATTAAGGAAGGAGCCGGGGCGGATGAGGGATGGGGGGATTGGTCCTAGACACTGAGGTGTGTCGGAGAAGTCTCCGGGAGTTCTCCCTAGATAACGTACCCAGCAATCAAACCTGTGAATTAGTCCAGACCTACTCGCCCACCGTCTCCTCCCTGACAATCTGATACTTCCTTATCCCCCCCAAGTACCTCTCTTGTTAGCCTGTCTGACACGTACCGAGGACCCCCTGGATGGCCACGATCTAAAATAAACAGTGGTGAGGACAGCACGGTGATAGTGCTCGGGTCTAATAGGCAAAGGCTCTTGTGGTTTTTGTTACTCGCTATCAGCAGCCCCTGGCCTGAGTCAGGCCTGGTCCAGTTAATCCCTGCCTTGATACGACGTGGGTTTCCCAGTAAAAACTGTAAATCTTTGTCATTCCTCCTCCAGACTTCCAGCTCATTAGAGCAATTAGACATGCGCCGAGCAAGTAATTACAGACCATCCGCTACCCATCCGATGGCAGGATCGAGTTGCTATCTAACCACAGCGGCGGGGGTGGGGATGGTGTCAAGGATTCCAAACCCCCAGACCATCCGTGGGATACTGGAGTCACGCAGCACAGACAGCATGAAAGACGAAGGAACCCTACATAATGCGGAGACTTCCTTCAGGGTTCAGTAGTACATCCTCTTTCCCCAGAAGAGTCTTTCCCCAGGGAGGAGGGGACAGGAGAACTAGAAATGGACTCTGAGTCCCCAGGTCTCCGGCAACGTGTTGATAGAATATGGCTGCCTGGTTGACCACCCTATCTCCCAATCTCCCAGTTTGGGAGCTTGGGGTTTTCTCTCACCTTCTCCCGTGGCTCTTTCTCCTTTGCCAGTGCCTGCAAACTCTTATACAGCACCGTGGGCCACTCTCTCCATCGCCAGGGTCCCAGCCTGGGTTCAGCGTCACAGTCTCCATTGGGACTCTCGCCATTGCTTTGGGACTGATACCCCGGGCTCAGTCCCCATTCTGCTACCCACTCATCCTTCTTGCCAGTGTCTTCCTTAGGCAGAGCTTTGTTCTTTTCCTAAGTGACCTGGAGAGTAGGGGCTCTTCAAGACCACTTTATTCTGGCATTCAAGGCTCTCCATAATCTGGCCCCATGTACATTTCCACCATGCCACCTACCACTCCCCTTCAGACACATCCAACTCTGGGCTAACCACTGTCCTCAGCCTCCTGCACACACACCAGGCTTCCCTGTGCCCGTATCTCTGCCCTGCTTTGCTCTCCATCTGGACCTCTCTGACCGATATGGTAGCGCCCTCCATGCTAGTCTGAATTGACATGCACTATAAGCAGAAAGATGGACCAGATCCCGAAAACTTCATTAGGAAAGCAAGCAAGCAAAATATCTCTTTTATGATTGTTCTATCTTCTTTACATGTTGAACTGAGATGTGCTATAAGATTTTGAACCAAAAAAAAAAAAAAAAGATGTGTAAAGACCTCACTAATCATTTTTATAGAGATTACATGCAGAGATGATACTATTTGGGATAGATCAGGCTAAATAAAGTATATTATTGCCTTTAATCTTACCTATTTCTTTTTACTTTATACCTCAGCTACTAGAAATGTTTATATTCCTATATTCTATCTTATCAGTCTTATCAATCTGTACCTTGTACCTTGTAATTATTTCTGTCTATACCTCCCGAGGATCCACCACAAGCTCCCTCAAAGGCAAGAGCCGGTTCTGTTTTGTGTCCGTGTTTCAGTGTTTTCTGATGCCAAAGAACATATGTTTCTACAGCAGGCAGACTCAGGTGTAAATATTGACTCCGTGGTTTGCTAGCTGTGTGATGTTGGCTAAGTTACTTAACCTCTCGGGACCGTATTTCCACATGATCAAGTAAGAACAATAACAACACCTGCTTTATAGGTTGTGGTGAGGATTACATGAAATGATATAGGTAAAGCACTTAACATGGTGTTTGGCACTGAGCAACTTTAAAGGAAATGGTGATAATTACTATTGTGCCCTTATCCCTTGTGGTCGTAGGGTTTTTCAGAGAAATAGAACTAAAACAGAACATGTTTGGGTATATGTTTAAGTATATTAACTTACATTTATACTGTATGTTGATTTATATTTGTAAACATGTTTATTACATATAAAGAGAGATTTATATTAAGGAATTGGTGCACACAATTGTGGGGACTGACAAGTCTGAATTCGTTTGGGCAGCTGGTCAGCTGGAAATTCAGGTAAGAGTTTATGTTGCAGTCTTGAGGAGGATTTTTTTCAGGAAACTTCAGTCTTTGGTTCAGAGATCTTCAACTGATTAGATGAGACCCACCCCCATTACAGAGGGTGATCTGTAATTTGTATTTGTTCAGAATGTACTGATTTAAATGTTAGCCACATCAAAAACAAAAACAAAAACTTCCCCCTAAAAAAGAACTTTCATGGCATCATCTATGTTGGTGTTTAACCAAACGGCTGGCCCCCACCATGGCTTTGTCAAGTCCACACCTAAAATTAACCATCACACCCATAGCAGAGTGAACTCTCTATTTCTGAAACACATTAAAGAGGGTTTGGAGTTTTTTGGCACCTCAGATCCTTAGATGGGAGAATGAAGTTCATTAACTCACTGCTTCCCAGTCCCCAAACGCTCTATGCAGAGGGTCAACCAATAAACAGATACTGCCTTTGCTGAGTGCCAACTGCTCAGAGTGATGGGGGAATAGGGTGACGAAGGCAGCCCTTGACCCGGAGGAGCTTACATTCTGGTGGATGGAAGCAGAAATCTCATACACCAGCAAGTAAGACACTTTCAGGGCCTGCAAAGCGCTATGAGGGAGGTAAGGCAGCTAACGTGATAGGGTTGGGGACAATTCAAGAGGAGGGTCCCTTTTTACGACTTGACCACAGTAGGTCCATCTGCGGTGCACTGGGTTGATGCCTGCGTGCTGCAGAAGAGGCAGTGCCACAGGGGACGCAGAGCTGCACAGCGCGCAGGGATTGCACCAGGGGCGTCAGTGCATCCTGACGTCCTGGAGTTCAAGGTCACTAGCAACACGCCTATCCACCCGCAGGGGTTTTCCCTGTGCCAACTGCTGATGCCACAAAGGTTTCCAGGGAAAAGCTCAAGCTGTGCCCGCACGCACTCACATACGCTCAGCTCCTCTGCGCTTTCCCAGCCTGGCTAGTGCCACCTACCTGGCTGTCTGCCAAAAGGCTGGAGCGTGGAGGCCACTGTCTGCCAAAAGGCCACGAGCGTGGAGGCTCGTGTGTGCGCCAGCATGCCTGTGTGAATTGTGGGTGTGAGTGTGGGTATATGTGTTTGTGTGCAAGAGCATGCATGTGAGCTCATGTGTGTGAGTGTGTGAATATGTCTGTATGAGTAGGTGTGTGTTAGTATGCGTGTGTGTGTGAATTGTGAGCATGAGTGTGTGTGTGTGTGTGTGTGTGTGTGCATGTGTGTTCAGCAGGGGAAGGTAGTCCGGAAAGCACATTCAATCACTCTGGGCTGCTCTAACCTAAAACCTAATTTATGTTTCCCTAATCTTTATATATATATATATATATTTACTGTNTCCCCTTAAGGTTCAAGTAGGAGAAAAGGTTCCATGATCAAATAAGATTTGAAAAACATAGCATTTTTTATTATATGTTCTTTCTTAGAGACTCACAAATTAAAAAATCTGAGTTCATGAGGAAAAAAAAAGTTTAACTCTTTTGATACAACGTTTATCAAGCTGCTCTGATCTCAAAATACTTTTCATAAGTGACAAACACTGACGTCTTCAGAACAAAATGACATATGTTGGGAAATACTGGTTTGAGGGAGTTTCACAAAAGCCGTAGCCTTATGTATTTATTTATTTTGAGAGAGAGAGAGAGAGAACGTGAGCTGTGAAGGGGCAAAGAGAGGCAGAAAGAGAATCTCAAGCAGGCACCCCACTGTCAGCACAGAGCCCTACTCAGGGCTTGAACTCACAAGCCATGAGATCAGAACCTGAACCAAAATCAAGACTCAGTCACTTAATTGACTGAGCCACCCAGGTCCCCCCAAAAGCTATGGGCTTTTCTCTCTCCATAGTGTCAATCAAATTTGAGGGTAGAATAAAGTTTTTTGGAGATTCAGACTAAAAAAAAAGCATCACCCATATACTCTTTCTCAGGAAACTTGGGAGAATATATGACAATCAAGGGACTAAAATGGGAAGCTGAAGACATGGTCATGAGTAGCAGGGCATCAAACTCATGAAAGAGAAGGAGACCCCATGGTGACAATAATGAATCAGTCATTAAAACAGTGTGAAAGGCAACTAGTCCACACCGGAACAGATCAGATGTTTCCTGGGGAGATTTGTTCAGGAAGATGAAATTATTAAGAGCATCCTTGATGCAGCATCTAACTTGAGAAGTTAGAATATTAGAAAAGTTTGAAACTGAAGTGAATAAAAACCAGGAAAATTTTATGAAGAAATATATTTATTAACTCCAGGGGAAGCAAACTGTTGCAGAGTGAAAGAGTATGTTAATCTCACTGAAATTAGGATGTAGGTCTTATATAGGATATAAAGAGAGGGAACATTTTATTTTTCATTTAAAAAATTTTTTCTTGAAAAAGAGAGAATGAGTGCAAGCAGGGGAGAAACAGAGAGAGAGGGAGACAGAGAATCTGAAGCAGACTCCGAGCTGCTGTCAGCACGGAGCCTGATGTGGGGCTCAAACCCACGGACTGCGAGATCATGACCTGATCTGAAGTTGGATTCTAAACCGACTGAGCCACACAGGTGCCCCAAGAGAGAACATTTTAATAATGACTCCAGTTCTGTATCCCTTCTTATACACATGCCCTTTTACCTGGTACCTTTGTTATCGTGTAACCCAACTTGGGAAAAATGACCTAACCTGTTGCTTGATCTCGAGATCAACCATATGGCTTATTTTGGCCAGTAGCATGTTACCAGAGGCTTCAAATGGGCTTTCTCTCTTGTTTCTCTACCGTTTCCATAAGAACATGTCAAAGGCAGGCTATGATAGCCACATGGTGGAGAACCTGACTGTCCCATGTGTCCAAGTTATTCCACCTGAATCCAGTCTAGAGTAGCCAACCCTAGTCAACATCCAGACAAGAGAAAGAGCTCAGTCTAGACCAGCAGAACTGCCTGACATAGATCATCTAAACCTTGCAATTGAGAGAAACATAAATGACTTTTGCTTTATGCGACTGGGGTTTTGTGGTTAGTTGTTATGTGGCATTTTTGTGGCCATAGATAAGTAATACAGGGAGATTGAGGCTGGGAAGGGTGCCTGATGATGGGGGTGGAAGAATAAAGAGGCTAAAAAATTTATCATCCATAGTAAATAGAAAGTCAATAGTATGTGGTGCCTGGGTGGCTCAGTAAGTTAAGAATCACACTCCTGATTTTGGCTCAGGTCATGATCTCAGGGTTGGTGGGTTCAAGCCCACATCAGGCTCTGCACTGGTGGTGAGGAGCCTGCTTGGGATTCTCTCTCTCTCTCTTCTCTCTCTGCTTCTACCCTTCTGGCTCTCTCTTTCAAAATAAATAAATAAACTTAAAAAAAAAGTCAATAGTAGTGCCTAAAACTTTAAATAAGAAGAAAGAGGAGGAAAAGGAAGAAGAGAAGAAGCAGAGGAAAAACGGAGAAGACAAAGGAGAGAGTGAAAGAAAGGGAGGAGGAGGAAGAGAAGAGCATAAGGATATTATTTAAAAACATGGAAAACTTGGGGCACCTGGGTGGCTCAGTAGGTTAAGCTGCCGACTCCTGATTTCAAGCCCTGCATCGGGTTTTGTATTCAGTGTGAAGTCTGCTTTGGATCCTTTGTCTCCCTCTTTCCGCCCCTACCCCCACTCACACTCTCTCTCCATCTTTCTCTCTCCCTCCCTCTCTCTCTCTCTCTTTCCTGTAAAAATAAATAAATGTTTAAAAAAAAGCAAAAACATGGAAAACTAAAGAAGCAGCCCTCGTCAAGGAGAAATAATGGAAATGAAGGGTGAGAGATAACTAGTTTTCCTACTTAAATCTTCATAGATACTTACTGTTAACAAATGTTAATAAAAATTAATATAAAACTTTTAAAAATAAAAACACAAATTAAGACTCCTAAAGAAGATTTGAACTTAAAGTCAAATAAATTTAAAGACAAAAGGAAATTGAAAAACTAAGAGATAAAAATAAAAGAGAATAGATTAGACCTGGTGGAAACATTGATGAAGCCTGACAACTGGCTAATGAGATTTTGAAAAAGAGAGTAGAGGGAAAGATTATTAAAGAAATAGTGTAAAACTATCTTCCAGATGCAAATGACACAATAATCAAGATTGAAAGGAGTCCTAAGCTTTTATTAAAGATACACTTTGTATTTCATTATTTTAGAAGACAAAGGGTGAAAAGAACATTGAAAACTTTGAAAGAAAGAATAAAGCACTTTCCCTACCAAGAATGAGCAGACTAATACCCAAATGCTCATTAACACTAGTAAAGGCTGGAAAACAGTAATAAGATATTTTCAAATTTCTTAGGAAATATGATTTTCAACTAAGCCAAATCAGTGATCAAACATAATGAGTAAATAAAATAGTGATTCAACTTAAAAGTTCCCAAGAAAGGGAAACATGGTAAATAAAAACCAGTGGAACCTGGGATTTCTGGGTGGCTCAGTCAGTTAAGCATCTGACTCTGGCTCAGGTCATGAACTCGTGGTTTGTGGATTTGAGCCCCACATGAGGCTCTATGCTGACAACTTAGAGCCTAGAGCCTGCTTTGGACCCTGTGTGTCCCTCTCAGTCTGTCCCTCCCCCGCCCTTCTCAAAACTAAATTAAAAAGTTTAAAATAATAATAATAATAAAAAGAAACTAGTGGAACCAGTCCCAGAAAGCAGTGACAGGAAATCCCAGGCCCAGGAGACATGTAGTTCCGCTGGCGAACAAGAACATAAGTCCCCTGGAGAGAGATCTGAGGGGGAATAAAATCAATATAATGTGTGATCGGGTAGAGAAGACAGAAAAAAAAAAAACAATTGAGGATATAAGAAAGGCAAATGATACAAGAAAAAATGAGAGGCAATGTGAAATCCAGGAAAAATGAAAAGTACTCAACAAAAGGTATTATTGTTATAGTACCTGGTTTCAGGATGAATAATATTAGCATAGTTACAATAATGTAAACATTGCTTTTCAACTTTACTTTTTGAGGATTGATGTGTAGATAAGGCACAAACAACACAATTACATTTCTGGAATAGAATATAAATGGAATCAACCGCAATTTGGTAAAAATTTAAAGTATAGGTGGAAAGAAAGAAAGAATAGGTGACAGAAACTGTGAGGTATCAGTGGAGAGGAGACCTAGGGGTTAAGAATAGCACAACAAAAACCTTTATTTTACTTAGGGAAGAGTTGAGAGATATTGTATAAAGCTGATGGAACAACAAACAAATATGGTGTAAGCGTAAAGAATAGGGAAGAAAGAAAAAAACGTATCAAAATTTGGGAAGAAAAGAAGAAAAGGTAAGAGTGAGGGTGAAATTATGAATGAGTTAACCCTCACCTATATAGTCCAAAGTCCAAATATAATGTCTAAAATAAACATTTCTGTATATTGCAATAGAAGTATATTATTACGGCTAACAGTAGAAATAGCTTAAGGAGTTCAAAGCTGCTCTGAAAAACAAAATTTAAGTGCAGAAAAGATGGAACAGGATACTATGTTTTGGTCATGCATAAACCCTTTAAACGCTTTACTTCTTTTATCATATGAAGTAATATATACACCTATATACACAATCACATGTATATATAACTCCAATAAATAAATTTATTTTGAAGAAATTCAGTTCAACTCAAAAACCCATAGATGCCTTCTTCTTTGTTCTCCTCTTATGTCTCAGCTCAGCTCAAGAACTGGGGAGGAAGGTGTCCTTAACCCAAACCCTTGACTCCCCCGAACCTTCAGCCCCATCTCAGGTCTCGATGGTGAAGGCTGAGATTCCAAGAGGAAGCCAAGAGAAAATTTTGCAGATAAGATCCTCATATTGAGTTTGAGATAAGCCAAGAAGGCCTAAATGAGAGAGAACAAACCAAATGTTCTAGCAAATGTAGCAGTGGGAAATATCCTCACACCAATCCATGCAAATTAAAACAACAAAAAAAGTGCCAGGGCACCTGGGTGGTTCAGTTGGTTGAGTGTCGGGCTTCAGGTCCTGATTTCACAGTTCGTGAGTTCGAGCCCCACATTGGACTCACTGCTGTAAGCCTTTCAGCACAGAGCCCGCTTTGGATGCTCTGTCCCCCTCTCTCTGGCCCTCCCACGCTTGCACTCTCCCAAAAATAAATAAATATATTTTTTAAAAAAAAAGTGGCAAGAGACTCTAAGCAGCTTTAAGACCCGCNTGGCTCAGACATTTAACCATCAGACTTCTGATTTTGGCTCAGGTCCTGATCTCACAGTGGGACTGAGTTCCGTGTTGGGCTCTGAGCTGACAGCTTGGTCGCTCACATGTGTGTGTGCTCTCTCTCTCTCAAAATAAATATATAAACTTTAAAAATATCCCATAAAGTCTATACTCCTAAAAAAATTATGTCCATAATATAACTTTTAAAATATGTTTTTAGGCACCTGAGTGGCTCAGTCAGTTAAGCATCCGACTTCGGCTCAGGTCATGATCTCATGGTTTGTGAGTTTGAGACCCGCATCAGGCTCTGTGCTGGCAGCTCAGAGCCTGGAGCCTGCTTCAGATTCCGTGTCTCCCTCTCTCTCTGGGCCTCCCTTGCTCATGCTCTGTCTCCCTCAAAAATAAATAAACCTTAAAAATTTTTTAAATAAATAATGGGTTTTTTCAAGATTTCATTTTAGTTTGTGAATGTTCCATATAAGCTTAAAATAAGCATATAATCAGCAGTTGTTAGGTGCTGAGATTCCTTGAGATGAAGGGCCAGGTGAACCCTTTCTCATCTCTATCACCTGGAGACACAGCCAATTCCAGCCTAAGTCGTGGCTCATCCATAAAGCCTTCTCCACACCTTGGCCAACGCTAGTTTTTTTCCTCTTAAATAGGACTTGTAATGTGGTCCCTGCCTGACTTGGTTGCTTGGGAATGAAAAGGAAACCTCTGGAAAGGCCATGTATAAAGTGTAAAATACTATACAGGCAGAAACTACAAGTCTAGGAGTGCCTGGATGGTTCAGTCAGTTAAGCGTCCGACTTCGGCTCAGGTCATGATCTCACGGTTCGTGGGTTCGAGCCCCACACTGGGCTCTGTGCTGACAGCCAGCTCAGAGCCTGGAGCCTGTTTCAGATTCTGTATCTCCCTCTCTCTCTGACCCTCCCTTGCTCATGCTGTCTCTCTCTCTCAAAAATAAATAAAACATTAAGAAAATTTTTTAATTTACCAAAAAAAAAAGAAACTACAAGTTTAATCTTTAAAGATCTACAATTTTTAAAGATCTACAACTTAAAGATCTGATCCTTTGACAGGGACGATATATACATTTTTTTGCTTCTTTTCTATTTTCCTCCAAAATTTAAAATGATGCTGAACACATAGTAGGAACTTAACATAATTGATTGAATGGCTTAAAGGAAGAGCAAAACATTGGTATTTATAGTAAAACTTGCTTACTTCATATCACCAAGTTTGCATTGAAAGAGGATTATCAGGTCCCAACGTGGATCAATGTCCCTTTAATTGCTACAGTAAAAGTGTGACCAGACCACTACTCCAAGGTCACAAACTAAGAACATGTCTTTCTTTCCTTGTCCCTCCGAAACCTAGTAGTAAGGAGACTTCTACTTGTTTGTTGTTGGTTAGTTATCACAAGCACAAAACAGAGAAGTACAAAGAATGAGGGTCATCAGTAAGTGAAGGATTTGCACCAATGGGGGAAAAACACTGGAGAAGTCCAAAACATGGAATGATATCAATGGAATCTGACCTACATCTGACAAAATACTAACATGTGTTAAGTGTAGGCAGTAGATACCATGGATCCCTGAATGTCCTGATGCTTTTTATATATTTAAAATATTTTATAATAGCAAAAAATTAAAATTAATTTGAGAGGAGATGGAGGGTACTGACGGACAAAGCCGGAACAGAGAAGTCTATACCCCGAGATTATAAGCAGGGGGGCAGCCATGGAGAAGTCAACCTGAGTATGTGGCAGAGCCTAGAAGGCTCCGGGAGACACACACGGGCGCAGTGAGGAATGGCCTGATTGATATAAGGGGAATGATTAATGGTCTATCACCAAGTTCTCCATTTGGATAGCATCCACTGAAGCACTTGCTCCCAGGCTTCAAAGTTCAAGGTCTTTCTCTGAAATATTAAGCTCGTCCCCAGGGAGAATGAGGTCAAAGTGAGGACTGGCCGTCCAGAACATGACTTTCTCCGGCACCCGTGGAACCTCAGACCCTTACCTGCTTCAATTGAATTGAAGCCTGACCCTTGAGGAAGTTCCCTGGCCCATCTTCCTGGACCCTGATTCTTACATACAAACTGGTATTAAGGTCTACCAGGCAATCAGAGAGCACAACAAGAATGATGGAGAATGACAGACACATGAACAGAAAGTGGGCTCCAGAAGAAATAAAGATGTTTTAAAAATAGAAGGAAACTTTTTAAAATGTTTTATTTATTTCCGAAAGAGAGAAAGAGAGAGAGGCAGCATGAGCAGGGGAGGGTCAGAGAGAGAGGGAGATACAGAATCGGAAGCAGGCTCCAGGCTCTGAGCTGTCAGCACAGAGTCCAACATGGGACTTGAACCCACTAACTGTGAGATCATGACCTGAGCTGGTCGGATACTTAGCTGACTGAGCCACCCAGGCGCCCCAGAAACTTTTTAAAATAAACAAAAGCACCCCTTCTCAGTCTGTTTAGAGATATTGAATAGTGTTGTGTTCTCATAGCAAGAGTAAAAATGAAGACAAGAATAAGACAGAGCTGTATTACAAAAGGGAGGAAGGGGGGAAGGAAGGAAGGAAGGAAGGAAAGAAGGAAGGAAGGAAAAGAAAGAAAGAAAGAAAGAAAGAAAGAAAGAAAGAAAGAAAGAAAGAAAGGAAGGAAGGAAGGAAGAAAGAAAGAGAGAAAGAGGGAGGAAGGAAGGAAGGAAAAGGAAAGGAAAGAAAGGAGGGAGGGAGGAGAAAAAAGAAAAGAAAAGAAAAGAAAAAAGAAAAGAAAAGAAAGAGAGAGAGAAAGGAAGGAAAAGAAAGACTTCTTGCAAAGAGCAAAATATGACTGAAAGCAGAAATTTAAAATTCAGTGGGGGATATATGCACATATTTGAAGAGACCTCCAAATATAAAGAGAAAGAAGGAAAGGGGACAAAGAAAGTTGACTCAGGGCCCCGCATCCACAAGAAAGAGGACGGAGAAGTGAAATGAGGAAATGATCAAGGGAACAGAGACCCCACGTCCTGCAAAGCTGAAAAAAGAGCCCGGTATCCGGGTACAGGATTCCTACCCAGTTGAGCTGAGGCCTGGCCACGCCCCACATTCCAGAGCAAAAACCCTTGAATGGGTGTCTCGTTCCAGAGGTTTCTACCTCCTGGACTCACATGGGCACCTGGGCACTCCATTCCCATCTCCTGACCCGGGGAGAGTTTCCTTTCATTAGAACAAACCTCAGCCTCACCATCCGGCCTCACACTGGTGGGCAAAGAACGCCAAGAAACTCCTTATTTTCTTGCACGAGCTAAGTGAGCAAAGCCGCAGTCCTTGGACTAGACCTCAGCCCCAAAAGGTGTTTTACCTGCTGGTGAGGCTGCAGAGGCCTGTGTTGTCCCTCATAAAGTGTCACCCTCATCTCCATATGCAGGAGGTCCCACAATTAAAACCAGACCCCAAGCTCTACGCGGTGATGAAAATATTTCTCACCATGCAGGACTCCGAGGCTGTTTCAGAGAACCAAATACGCGGGCGAAGAAGAATGTACAAGGGTATATTCATTGCCTCCTTACTCATAAAGAAGGGAAGACGGAGGCGGCCTGAATGTTCAGCTATGTGGAAATGGGTAAATACACCAATGTATATTTATACAATATATTACAGTCATTTAAAATTATTGATCCCAGGGAATGTTTAATGGCATGGGAAAATGTGCATAGAATAGTATTAAATGGAAAAAGTACTATAAAAATATACAACACAATTCTGGGGAAGGAAAGGGGTAGGCATAAATGTGTTTATATATATGCATGTACGCACACACGCTCTTACATGTCTATTAGGAAATACTCTTGGGGTGCCTGCTTGGCTCAGTTGGTTAAGCGTCGACTTTGGCTTAGGTCATGATCTCAAAGTTTGTGAGATTGAGCCCTGCAGCAGGCTCTGCACTGACAGCGAGACGTCTACTTGGGATTCTCTCTCTCTGCCCCTCCCCGACTCGCTCATGCTCTCTCTCTTTGTCTCTCTCGAAATAAATAAATAAACTTAAAAAAAAAAAGATATGAAAGGTAAGCCAGGAATCAGATTCTCTTAACATGCAGCACTGAAAATAATAGGTCTCATCGTGACGATCAAACTCTTGTCAAATTCTCCCGTCATTCTTCCTTCCAGCTCCCCATTCAGCGGAAAACCTAAGCAAAGAAAATCGGAGAAGAATCAGCAAGGGCCGCTGTCATCGGGTGCCGACCGCCATTCAAATGGGGCCACACCTGGGGACAGCTCAGCAGCAGAGTCACCTTAATGGCACAGAGGGAAACAGAAGCCATATGCCAATGTTTCTGGCACGTTGTTTCTCACACTGGGCACCTTTCCACTCGCTTACCTGGATGGTGGCAAGGCTGTAGTCATGTTCTTCTCCCACGGAGTGCACCTGGCATGAGCCATCTGGCCAACGTCACCTGCGCATAACAAGTGATCCCAGGGAAGCATTACACTGTGGAAGCCATTTGGCCAGGCTACAGTTTCATTACTCTCCTTGGACAGAAAGGAACTGGTTTCGCATTTACCCAGACCTGTGGTCTTTCAGGAGCGCCGACTTGGACTCTGCCTGCTTGAAAGCTTTCCAGAGCCGCACCCTCCCCCCCCGCCGGATCGCATCTCCACCCTAAAACCACATGGCCAGCCTCTGGCATACACCTGCGCCCCCAGGAATGGTCTAGTGGTGAACACCCAAATGGATGTGGCTAGTCGCTTCGACTGATCCCAACTGGCTACTTGGAAAGAAAGGCTGTCCTATAGCTGAGCTGAGCTTGTTGCCCGTGATTCATGGTGATGGTCATGAAGATGTGATGGAGAGCGACAGCTGCATTCAGGCTAAGGGAGAATCTAGCTCCAAACTCCATTGGCTGGGGTGTCCAGGGGGCTCGGTCCGTTAAGCATCCAACTCTTGATTTCAGCTCAGGTCATGATCTCAAGGTTCGTGAGTTCGAGCCCGACATTTATAAATGTATAAAGTACATTTATACTTATGGATTTATTTCTTATTTATTTTAATATAACTTATTGTCAAGTTAGCTAACATACAGCATACACTGTACTTACGGATTTATTTCTTAAACGATATGTATTGCTGTTTCCCTGTAACATCACACAGGAGGAGAAAAATGCCAGTTTTTAAACAAAGGAAATACATATACCTATATCCGTCATAAACATAGTATAGCACCTTAAGATATGGCATATGTGGGAGGTTCTAGAGAATGGGAAACAAGAAAAGCCAAAGAGATTTCAATATACCGTTAACAGAAAACGAATATGAAATAGTATCAATGACATAAATATTAAACACACCCTTGTAGATACGGACTGGAAAGGGGGGAAACGTTCATTTGTGATCTCTGGTAATGAGATGATGATAAGAAGATGATTTTTATTTTCTCTAATTAGAAAATCTTTATCAAATATACACGGAGCCCAAACCACTTGAAAGGGGGAGGGGTTTCTATGAGATCATGAAGGAGGAGGAAGTAGTCCCAGGGGAGGACGGAAACATGGGCAAGATGCCAGATCCAATGTTGGAAAGCCCCTGCCCTTTACATGTGACTGACTTTTGCAAATGAGGGTCTGTCTCCCAGCTCGCATCTGGAGAAGGCCATGAATGTCGTACCCTTCACCATCACAGGTTGGTAAGGTTGAGTCTGGAGGGCAGTGCACTGGCCTCGTCCAGTTCTTTCTGAGCATCGGCCCCCAGGGCTGTCTGAGCCGCTGCTTTTCCCCAGGTCAGATCCAGCCTGAAGCATTCTGCCTGTGGACGGTGACACATAGGAACCACACAGAAGCAAACACAGGAAGCCAGTCCTCAGATGAATGTAATACAGGAAGCTGTGCACTGCCCTTGCGCTTTCATGGGTAAAAACCTAATGACCCAGTGTCACTTAACAATAAAAGGCATAGTCATGGGGCATCTGGGTGGCTCAGTCAGTTGGGCATCCAACTTTGGCTCAGGTCATGATCTCACCACTCATGAGTTCAAGTCCCGTGTCAGGCTCTCTGCTGTCAGGGCAGAGCCTACTCTGGATTCTTCATCTCCTTCTCTCTCTGTACCTCCCCCGGTAGCACGTTTTCTCTCTCTCTCTTTCTCAAAAATAAAAAGTAAACATTAAAAGAAAGGCATAGTGCTGGTGGACACACCACTAGGCCAATGGATACCTTCCACTTTCAAACAGAAATTGAAGGGGCGCCTGGGTGGCTCAGTCAGTTGAGCATCCAATTATTGATTTCAGCTTAGGTCATGATCCCAGGGTCGTGAGATCAAGCCCTGCATCAGGCTCTGTGCTGAGCATAAAGCCTGCTTAAAATTCTCTCTCTATCTCCCTCTGCCCTTCTTCCCCTCTCATGCTCTCTTTTTCTCTCTCAAAACAAAAACAGAAGGAGAAGTTGGGGCCCAAGAAAATGGGTCTCAATATATCCAGTTAGGATGCATGATGCTACTACAAAGCTAGCAATCCCATTCTGCAGAGAACCAGAAACTGAGGGCCATCAAGGCCATCCCACTTACCAGGAATTCTCGCAGACACACGGATGGAAACATTCTGCTTCTGGAGAGATCTAGTTCAAACAATACCTCTTGGTTTAAAATAGCCCAGAAAGCCAGGCATCGCTACAGTGATCTCCTATTTTGACCTGTGAAAGTCAAATCTTACCCCTTGGCAAGGAGGATATTTCACAGAGTCCCCCCACCCCCACCCCCCAGAGAGCAGAACCACGACCTAGATGGGGAAGAGAGAGAGATGCTGGGAGGAATCCAGTTCCATAATTCAAACTGGTCTCAAATTGAGCCATGTGAAGAGGGATGAGCTTTCTGCCTTGGAAATGGCCAACGTAGAGGCTGGAGGTCATAGGGAAACTTCTGAGAAAGATGGAGGCAAGAAAGAAGGGGGCCAGGAATGACTCATAACGTCCCTTATTACAGTGCCTCCCCCACTCCATCCTTTTAATTTCTCATCGTAAGTTCAGAACAGAGGCACCTGGGTAGCTCAGTCGATTGAGCGTCCAACTCTTGATTTTGGCTCAGGTCATGATCTCACGGTTCATGAGATCGACTCCCCATGTTGGGCTCTGCACTGACAGTGGGAAGCCCTGCTTGGGATTCTTTCTCTCTCTCTCTGCCTCTCCCCCCTCAAAATAAATAAAGAAATTAAAAAAAAAATTAAGATCATGGCACCGTGAAAGGAATTTCAGAATCAGGCAAATCTGAACTTGAACCCCAATTCTGTCCCTTCCTGAGTGTGTGAACTTGAGCGAGTTACTTAATGTCTTTGCCTCTAATCTCTTTGTCTGTAAAGTGTGGCGATGCTCCCTACATTGTGGGGTGCAGTGATGGACAGATAGATGCTGTGCAGAGTGGGGACTCCCTAATTATAACAGGAATGGCCATCACTATGCAAATGAGGACTCGATGAAGAATCAGTCTGGAGTAGACCCTGTACCCTGTCTAGTCTGTCTTCTTCACTTCACACCAGAGGGAAGCAAAATCTAGGAGGTGTGAAAAACCTTTCCCAACCCCGACAGTAAGTTAGTGGTTGAGCCAATATTCATAACTAGTTCCATTTCCTACCCACAAATAGCATGCTTTCTTCCCAGCCCTTGGCCTAGCATATTATCAAGAAACCCCTTTCCAAGCCAGGACCACCTCTGAAACTCCAGATGTGACATTCATCAAGCGCCACTCTCTGCGACGAAGCAGCGTGCCAGATATGAGGGAGGCAATGGTGAAGGACATGAGATCTGTACCCACAGGGAGCCCCCAGCCCATTTGTGCGGGAGCCGGGGGTGGTTACCGCTGTCCCTAGAGATGAAACGACACAGTCTCCACCTCACATTCTCCAAACCCAAAGGCTGAAGGCGACAAGCGCCTGGAACCAAAGTGGTGTTACGTTATTTGAAGCACAGACATTGCCATTGCTTGTAGCCCAGGATCTCATAGGAAATGCTATAATGTTGGCCACGGCCCCGGGACATCCCACTTGTCAGAGGCCTCCAGTGTCCTGGCACAGGTCTGTAAAAGGATGGAATCGCTCGTCAAAGTTGACACGCACATCTTTTCCCCGCCCCCACTCTCTGGGGCTCAGCCTTGGGTATTAAAGCCACATTCCTTCGTGTCAGCCACTTGAACTAGTTTTAAGAGTTTTCCTAGGGGCGCCTGGGTGGCTTAGTCGATTAAGCGTCCGACTTTCGCTTAGGTCATGATCTCGCGGTTCATGGGTTCGAGCCCCGCGTCGGGCTCTGTGCTGACTGCCAGCTCAGAGCCTGGAGCCTGTTTCAGTCTGTGACTCCCTCTCTCTCTGACCCTCCCCTGCTCACGCTGTCTCTCTCTCCTAGAAATAAATAAAACATTAAAAAAAAAAAAAGAGTTTTCCTTGACCCTTAAAATAAACTCTCTTGCTAGGTTTTAAGTGTCTGATTCTTGGTTTCAGCTCAGGTCATGGTCTCAGGGTTCATGAGATCAAGCCCCATGTCTGGCTCTGGACTGACTGCACAGAGCCTGCTTGGGATTCCCTCTCTCTGCCCCTCTCTGACTCATTCTCTCTCTCTCCCCCTCTCTCTCACTCTCTCCCTTTCTCAACGTAAATAATTATTTTTAATTTCGTTTCACTATCTATTTATTTTTGAGAGACAGAGCATGAGCATGAGTGGGGGTTGGGCAGACAGAGAGGGAGACACAATCCAAAGCAGGCCCCAGGCTCCGAGCTGTCAGCACAGAGCCCATTGTGGGGCTCGAACTCACAAACTGTGAGATCATGATCTGAGCTGAAGTCGGACACTTAACCGACTGAGCCACCCAGGTGCCCCATACATAAATTTAAGAAAAAAGTTCTCTTGCCTCCAAAAAGGGACTTGTTTGCTCAACTGAGTAGAGATAAGCATCATAATCAGAAGTCTGGGAGCATGTACCCAACCACATAGCCCATAGAGAGGGAAAGTCTTAAGCCTCAATTGCCTCTATCCAGGCGCTGGCACTTGGGCTGGTCATTTGAAGTCTCTGTTCTCAATTTCCTCATTTGTAAGCAGAAAGAATAAGACTAAGTGAGTGCAGGGTGTGGGAAATGAGTGAAGGTGGTCAAAAGGTACAAAGTTTCAATATTAATATAAGTCATTCCTGGGGATGTCAGGTGCAGTATTTAACTAGAGTTAAATAGTACATTTTTGCATATTTGAAAGTTGCTAAGGGAGCAGATCTTAAAAAGTTCTCATCACGGGGCACCTGCGTGGCTCAGTCAGTTAAGCGTCAGACTTCATCTCAGGTCACGACCTCAGGGCTCTTGGGTTTGAGCCTAGCATGGGGCTCTGTGCTGACCGCTCAGAGCCTGGAGCCTGCTTCAGATTCTGTGTCTCCCTCTCTTTCTGCCCTTCCCCACTTGTGCTCTGTCCCTCACTCTGTCTCTCCTCTCTCTCTCAAATTTAAATAAACATTAAAAAAAAATCTCAATACAAGAAAAAAATTATAACTACATGAGGTGATGGATGTTAACCAGACTCAGTATGGTGATTATGTTACCATATATGCAAATATCAAATCATGATGGTGTACCCCTGAAACTAATCTACCGTTATACACATCAATTATATCTCAGTGAAAAATGCAAGAATAGCTTGATAGCTAGAAAGCCAAGAGAGGAATTAAAACAAAATATTAAAAAATATTTGATTAACACAAAAGAGGTAGAAAAGGAGGAACAGATGGCTGAGACCAAGCAAATACATAGCAAATTGGCAGACCTTGCCAACTATTTCAATAGCTGCACCAAATTTAGATTGATTAAATATTCCAATCACTTAAAAAAACAAGAACAAGTTACTTGTTGTTTATAAGATATATTTTTTATTTTGGGGGGTTTATTTATTTATTTTGAGAGAGAGAATGCATGTGTGTGTGGGAAGGGGCAGAGCGAGAGGGAGAGAGAATCCCAAGCAGGCCCTGCAGTGTCAGCGCAGAGCCCGACACAGGCCTCGATCTCACAAACTGTGGGATCAAGAGTCGAAATCGAGAGTCAGGTGCCTAAGTGACTGAGCCACCCAGGCGCCCCAAGAGATATTCTTTAGAGGCATAAGAACTCACATGTTGTTCTAGTTAACAACAAATAGATTGGAAAAAAAATATGCCAGGCTAACTCTAAGCACAAGAAAGTGGGAGTGCATTTTATAGCAGACAAAATAGACTTCAAGATAAGGTTTATCACTGGAGATAAAGAGGAGAGCTTCATAATGGCACAACATTCCCCCAAATGTAACGATTGTATTTACGCATCTAATATTTATGTATCTAGTAACAGAACTTCGAGATAATGAAGTCAATATTGACAGAGAACCAGAAAAAAATGTAAAAGATCCAGGGAATAGCAGTAAAATAATACGCCCAAGGGGTCCAGCATCTCTTCAGAGATGTTATAGATGTTCCCGGCTTTAGCTCCGGGAAGATGGGACTCCATGTCCCCCCCTCTCCCCATCCATCTCCTGTCTGCCCTCATCTCTTAAATACTGGTTTCCCAGGTAAGATCGTAACTGAAGGGAGAGTTCCGCTGCTTTAAAAAGACCTCGTGGTCCCTAAGGGCCCTTGCAACCCGAAAATTCTCCGACTCTCTGACATCCCATACTTCACAAATTACGGAAGCACACACGCTGGTGGCCACTCTGATCCCAGCGCATCATAAGAAGCCTTTTTATTTGTGAAGTCAAGTTTGAAAGCCTGGATTTTTTTCTTTCCCCTTCTCTTTTCTTTCTTTCCTTTGCAGTGTGACTTGAAGTGAATCAAAGCTTTACAAATGCTAGAATTCTCCCTACGAGATTGTAATGGTTACCTTCCCTTTTAAAGACGGTGCAGAGTGTCCTCCAAATCAAAAGCTCTTTCTTACTAAATAGTAACAATGCCAGCTTTATAGACTTCCCAGCAGAACGCCTTATAGGAAATCATTTTATCTGATTCTGCCACCCCATAGCACCTTGTTTGATCTTTCCATGCCCCCCCTTCTTTTTTAATCTATGTTTGAAGCTTCACTGTCTTCAACAGTATAAACTTGCAATGGTTCATTGTTTCCATTCAGAGAGAGACAGATTGCAAATGGAAACCTTTGTTTTGGATTTCAAGGAATGAGCTTTATTGTTCTTTGTTTTAAAAAAAAAAAAGCTTAAAGCTCCTTCTGACTCTGTGAGTTGTTTGTCTTTCTTAATTTGAATGTGTTTTTTAAATTTTTTAATGTTTATTTATTTTTGAGAGAGAGAGAAAGACAGTGTGAGTGGGGAAGGGGCAGACAGAATGGGTGACACAGAATCAGAAGCAGGCTCCAGGCTCTGAGTTGTCAGCACAGAGCCCAACATGGGACTCGCATCCACGAACCGTGAGATCATGACCTGAGCCAAAGTCGGACGCTCAACTGACTGAGCCACCCAGGCGCCCCCAAATGATTTTGTTGTTCAACCAAAATTGAACTCAAAGAACTTCAAAATGGAGACAAGACAGATAAAGGAAAACAAGATTCTGGAAAAGGAGACAGAGAAGAAACAGAGAGAATGTAAAGAAGAGAGTACAGTGTCAGAGAAGCCAACAAGTGTAGTCAATAGCATCAAACACTACTGAGAAGTTGACAAGAATGACTATATGAAAGTGTGCACGGGGGCACCTGCGGGGCTCAGTCACTTAGGCATCTGACTCCTGATTTCAACTCAGGTAATGAGCTCACCGTTCATGGAATCAAACCCTCCACCCAGCTCCACACTGACAGCTCAGAGCCTGCTTGGGGTTCTCTCTCTCCTTCTCTCTCTGTCCCTCCCCTCCTCTCAAAATAAATAAATAAACTTAAAAAACAATAAAATTGCCCATGGGATCTAACGTCATGGAAGTTACTAGAAGTCTCACCAGAGTTGCCACAGTGGAGGGATGGGAACAGAAGCGAGGTTGAAGAGAGTTGGGAAGTGAGCAGGAGGTAAGCAAGTTAAGACCAAAAGTCTAGAAACTCCTAATGGAAGCTGGGGATAAGATACATTTTTTATAGAATGAAAT
The DNA here is from genome assembly GCF_008692635.1 of Crocuta crocuta. Taxonomy (NCBI): domain Eukaryota; kingdom Metazoa; phylum Chordata; class Mammalia; order Carnivora; family Hyaenidae; genus Crocuta; species Crocuta crocuta. The sequence goes on from NW_027533258.1 coordinate 4,467,304, forward strand.
GTTTTAATGTTCACAGGTAAGGCAATTAGTGAGATTGAGGAGAAATGAAAGACACTCTATAATATAAAGTTCCACAGAAGGAGGAAGGGGGTGGGGTCCAAAGCACTCTTAAGGAACCAGCTTCCGTCAGCAAGAGAAATAGTCCCTCTGTAACAGACAAGAAGGAAGACCAGACAGGTACAAAGGGGATTATACTGGTGGGTTTGGTAGCAGAACGTCTGAGGGATTTTTATCTAATGGCATCTATTCTCTGTGAAGCATGAAATAAGGGCATGTGTCGAGGGCTGGCAGGGAGGTGGGGAAGTTAGGCACTTGAGGAGTCCGGAAGAGGTTTGGAGTAGCCAGTGTGGAAAGCTCGACCATGAGTTGGCAGAGACATATTAAGGATTGTCTGACTACTGTTCCCCTTCAAGATTAATGATCATGAATTTATGATGGTACAGCCTTTCCTGTTGTGTGTTTCTCTAGCTGCTCAAATACAGGAAGAGAAAAAGCATATAGTGGGTCACTCTGGGATTAGATTTCAGCCAGACGGGGCATGACCTGAGCCCCCAAGGGATGAGGGAGTTTAGGGTATTGGCACTGAAATAATGGCCCTTGAAACTAAGTGAGATAAGCAGCAAAGTGAAGGAAGGAGAGGGCTCACAGGTAGGAAAAACAAAGGATAAAGGAGCTGGGGGCCACAGTGAGATCAAAAACTATTTTAGTGTTTTTAATTAAAAAGCCAAGCTTGCAAGGGAGGAGGCTGTGGTCAGAAAGACAGCACTTGGGGGCACCTGCATGGCTCACTCGGTTAAGCGTCCGACTTCAGCTCAGGTCGTGATCTCATGGTTTGTGAGTCTGAGCCCTACATTGGGCTCTGTGCTGACAGCTTGCCTGGAGCCTGCTTCGGGTTCTGTGTCTTTCTCTCTCTCTTCCCCTCCCCTGCTCTTTCTCTCTCTCTCTCTCTCTCAAAAATAAACCCAGAACGAAAGAACTAAAGGAAGGAAGGAAGGAAGGAAGGAAGGAAGGAAGGAAGGAAGGAAGGAAGGAAGGAAAGGTAGCACTTGCATTAATGACATTGGAGGTGATGCTAAAATCTAGGAAAGTTGACGAATCACAGGAATTCCTGGAGACACGAAGATTAAAGACCCGATGTCAACATTCTAGATGAGTATGTTTGATACATGGAATTTGTTTACTTTGCCTTTCTCTTTAGTAACTTGGAAAATATGCATCCTGTTTTTATCTCAACTCGTTCTTATTTTGGGGTCTAAAAAACTACTTCTTGGAACATATCCTTCTCCAGTTATCTTTATTAACAATGAAATTATATCCCCCTGGGGAACAACGAGGAAATTGTATGTTTTTCCATAATTTGGCCTCTTCGTTTTTATTTATGTGTGACAACACCTTAGACTTAAATTATTATAATTCGATCAGCATCCCTTTTCAAGAAGTACCCTTCCATTCTGTTGTATCACCATCTATAAAACAATGACCTAGAATTCATCTTTTGTATGTTTCTTTCAGTGGTCACTGTCATGTCTTTTGGGTTCTCGAGGTCTGTATTTTAATTCATTACACCATCAATCAAAGCAAGTCTAGTAATTTTTGTTTAGATCGTAAGGGTGGGTTGCATGTCTAAGAACTTTTTTTTCCATTGCTCTTTCACTTGAACAATGCTCCCGAATCTGGCTTTTTAGAATACAGTCTTTTCGGTCTCACCTTAAGCTCCGTTTGATGTCATTTCCTTTCTCTCACCATTAGGTGTTACGGAGAATTCCAAAGCACTTTAAATTCTGTTCCCATGGGCTCAACAGGCTTTTCTGCCCAGATACCTTTTGGAATTTTTTTCTTGATTTTTCAGAAGTTCTCTAGGCTATGTGTACGTTTGGGTCCCATTCAATAATTTTGCTTGATACTTTGTGTGTCTATGGGTGTTCCTTCCTGCCCAGAAAGAAAATTAGAACTTTTGTACTAATTTCTGGATGCCTACAATAAATAATAATAATAATAGATTAATAGCTGTTTTATAAATAACACTGNACGGAGAATTCCAAAGCACTTTAAATTCTGTTCCCATGGGCTCAACAGGCTTTTCTGCCCAGATACCTTTTGGAATTTTTTTCTTGATTTTTCAGAAGTTCTCTAGGCTATGTGTACGTTTGGGTCCCATTCAATAATTTTGCTTGATACNTGGGTTAGGTCATAATCTCATGGTTCGTGAGCTCAAGCCCTGCATCCAGCTCCACACTGAAGGTGAGGAGCCCACTTGGGATTCTCTCTCCCCCTCTCAAAATAAATAAATAAACTTAAAAAAACACACCTTAAAAAATAACAATAATAAAATATTAACGTGAATAATGGTTGTGTTCCCGGCTTTCCCCTGCCTCCACCCCACCCTAAAAACAGAGCATGAGGCACAGGTTTGAGGGTAAATAGTTTAGGTGGAATATAATCCCAGAAAGCAAAAGTGAAGGAACAGAAAGAGACAGACAAAAAGGAAACAGCCAATATGGTGTGTGATATTGAACTGGTAATTCCTGGGAGCCATTCATATCAGTCCCGCCAGAGACCATCTAAGGAAGCATCTAAAACACACCCCCAGCTGAAAGACAAGAGGCTGGGCTGTGTACATGCAACTCCAGTACTCGCTGCATTTCCTAGCTGCACCTAGGCACAAGATGAACAAAAACATGGCAGTCCTTGCGTGGAAGGAAAGCCATGGACGGGCCGGGAACTGTGCACTGGAGCCACACCTAAAGCCAGAGAACTGTGTGGACACTGATAGCACCCATTACCACCTAGCCTGGGCTCTTCCTATGTGCAAGGTGGTAGTCAAATCACCGTGTGTGAATAAACTCATTTACAGCTCACAGTAACGTTATGAGGCAGGTAGAGAAAAATGGTTTTTTCAAGTTGCCTTTATGCTAACTTGCCTGATTTGTCATCCTCCCCGCTGCCCCCCAAATACTAGGACCTTCTCAGTCTCCCAGAAGTTTCTTTTGCTTCCTAGCCCAGCCTAGATCTAGTGTCTCCACCCCCTTTCTCTCTGCCCCTGCCCCACTCATGCTGTCTCTTTCTCTCAAGAATAAGCAAACATTAAAAAATACTAATAATAAATAAATAACAATAAATATTTCTTGCACAGTCAGGTCTTGAAGACTCTCTNCCTGCCCCCCAAATACTAGGACCTTCTCAGTCTCCCAGAAATTTCTTTTGCTTCCTAGCCCTGCCTAGATGATCCTCATGACCACCTGAAATACTCCTCGTTACCATCTACAGTTCCTTGTGCCCCTGTTTTCCACCAAACTCACACAACAGAGCTACCACCTCACAGTCAACCTCCTCAGCTCTGTTATTGACTGAACGATGCTTGAGAATATCAGTCAAACACTCTCATTCCGGACTTCAGGTTCAAGTGGGGATTCAGCATGGCCCAGTATGCCATTTCTTTATCCTTGAGCAACTCTGTCTTCTATCTCTATTAACAATCTAAAAAAACAAATGTTTGTACTTTTTTCAGGTCCTCTACTAAAACTTAACTTTCCACTTGAAGAGGAGAAACGTGCCTCCCACTCATCAAGGTGACTGAGGGCATCAACCTCAACTGCCTGTCCCCCATTGACAGAGCTGCCCTACACAGTCTACCTCCATAGTCAGACAATGGCAAGCCCCTCCTCCTCCTCAAAGCCACACCCCTCCACCTTCTCTTGATTGTGTCTCCTCTGTCTTGTCTGATCTCCTTCACTCATTATTTCCTTCCATCCATATCTTCAACCTCCTTCTCTTTCGTCCTTTGT
>NW_027533258.1:4471124-4471978 GCF_008692635.1 Crocuta crocuta
CACCTAACCCTCTCCTTCTCATATCAGCCAGTTTTTTTGAAGAATAATTTATACTTAAACATACGTCAGATCTGGCCACTGAAACTGCTCTCAATAAATATTTCTTACAGGGGCACCTGGGTGGCTCAATTGGTTGAGTGTCCGACTTGGCTCAGGTCATGATCTCACGGCTCATGATTTCGAGCCCCGCATTGGGCTCTGTACTGACAGCTCAGAGCCCGGAGCTTGCTTCAGATGCTGTGTCTCCACCCCCTTTCTCTCTGCCCCTGCCCCACTCATGCTCTGTCTGTCTCTTTCTCTCAAGAATAAGTAAACATTAAAAAATAATAATAATAAATAAATAACAATAAATATTTCTTGCACAGTCAGGTCTTGAAGACTCTCTTCTCTCTTGGTTTCAGTGACATCAAACTCTTTTCATTTCCCTTATGTCAGTGACTATTGTTTCTCCTCAGAATCTTTGCTGATTTCCTCCTTGTCCAACTGCTAAATACTGAAGGGCTTGAACTTGAAGGAGTCCTCTTCTCCTGTAGATATCACCCATTTTTCTACCAAGATGATTCACACTCTTAGAAATTCAACAAAACCCAAGCACAAGAAACAAGAAGAAAAACAACATCAAATACATCATAACCAAATTCCTCAATACCAATGATAAAGAAAAAAATGTTAAAAGCACTTTTTTTTCTAAAGCATGTTATATATGGAGGAAAAAAGACAAAGACAGGGGAGCCATCAATCTCAATCTCCACGCAGCAGCCAAAACAATCTTTTTAAACATAAACTTAAGTTCCAAAGATTTTCCATCATGCTTAGAATAATATCTAAATATCTAATATTTCATAGATTTGTAG
>NW_027533258.1:4472408-4531184 GCF_008692635.1 Crocuta crocuta
ATTTATTTATTATTTTTATTTGAGAGAGAGAGAGAGAGAGAAAGAGTGCATGTGAGGGAGAGGGGCAGAGAGAGAATCTCAAGCAGGCTCCACACTCAACATGAAGCCTGATGGCAGGCTCAATCCCACAATCCTGGAATCATGACCTGAGCAGAAAACAAGAGGTGTATGCCCAACTGACTGAGCCATCCAGGTGCCTCTATGACCCCCTCAGCCTTTGCACTTGCTGTTCTTTCTGCTGACAGTCACACTGGGTCTCAGTTCAAACATCACCTCTTTGAAAAGATCTTGAGTGATCTAGACTAGTTTCCTCCACATACCAGTTGCCCATTTCAACATCTGTCTTCTGAGTCCTTTTCAGTACTTTATATTTTCACATTCAGTTATTGATTTCCTTTTGATTTTCTATCTTCCTTTCCACCTCAGGGTAGAAATTCCAATAGAGTTGAAATCTTGCCTGTGTTAAGATATTTCAAGTTCCTTAATCTCTGCTAAATGGTGGTCCTTCAAATTATAAGAATAAAAAGAAAAAGACAATGTGGTCATACCCAAAGCATTCAGGCACCAGACATAGTAACAGGATAATTAATTTAGCATCTTTCAAGTGAGAAAGGAAATAAGTGAGAGTTTGCGAATGAAAACAGATGACAGAAATGTGAAGTTGATCCTGTCATAAAGGGGAGTAAGTTCTTCAGACATTTTGTTGCCTTGGTCAGCACTGGAGTTACCCAACTTTGTTTGACTCCAGTAAGCAAGGGATACAGGGACACATACCCAATGAATGTTTGTTAAACACAAGAACTATAAATGTCACTCTCAAAAAGCTAAGTTCCCAAAGACTCTCATTAGACTGGTCATGATTTCTCTCTTTTCCTGCTTCCTCCCCCCAAAAAGATAATCTTGGGGAGCCTTGGTGGCTCAGCTCTTGATTTCGGCTCAGGTCATGATCTCACGGTTCATGAGTTCCAACCCCATATCGGCTCTGCACTGATAATGTGGAACCTGCTTGGGATTCTCTCTCTCTCAGAATAAATAAATACACTCTAAAAAAAAAAAAAGGTAGTCTTTTTTTTTTTAATGTTTTATTTATTTCTAGGAGAGAGAGAGAGAGAGAGAGAGCGTGAGCAGGGGAGGGGCAGAGAGAGAGGGAGTCACAGACTGAAACAGGCTCCAGGCTCTGAGCTGGCAGTCAGCACAGAGCCCGACGTGGGGCTCGAACCCACGAACCGCGAGATCATGACCTAAGCGAAAGTCGGACGCTCAACCGACTAAGCCACCCAGGCGCCCCAAAGATAGTCTTTTTGACTCCGCCGCCCTCCTTCTAAGAGTAAGTGTTGCTGTGGTTATTATAACCAGTCCTCACTGAGGCCACCAGCATTATTTATTCCCCTTTAAATTGAATGAATCTTTGGCCTACAATAAATGTTTGGTTTTTTTTTTACTGATTTTGTAATTTTTATGAATTATTTGGATGTCAGCTTAAAGGGAATTTAAGTTTTTCTTTTTTCTGAATATTTTGAAACATATTTTGAACAGAATGGACTGTTGAAACCCTGTGACTCTGTGGCTTCTTCACAATAATTAAGACCTGGGTGGCTCAGTAGGGTCGTGTGGATGACTCACCACATGTGTGAGTCTCAGGCAGCATTTTCAAAATCCTTGGTGATAATCTAAGAATTATGAGAAATTTAAGTTGGCTAGTGACACGAGAAAAATTGAAAATGGAGAACATTTTCTATTGTTATAATGAACATGCATTATAACACACTAGCTGAGAAGTATTTCCTGAATTCGAAGCGTAGATATGACACTGATAATACTGACTTTTTATGACAAACACGTGACAATTTATTTTCAAAATGAATGTGCTCATGGATTTATACTGCTTGCTAGCCTTTCCTCATTGGTGAAGAATGAAAAATCACCTTCATAAATATCCGCAAAACACACCAGAAAGCCATTCTCTTCTATAACAGCATGTCTTCTTAAAAAAACCAAAATCATATTATCCCATCTCTTTACCAGACAGCTCCAAATGATTTCTCCAGCTTCCAAAGTCCAATCCAAAAACTCAAATCTATTCTCAAAAGATTAAATCTGCTATTAATGAGGCTATTTTGAAGGACAGACCACAGACGGAAGTTCATGAAGAAGAGGTTCTGTAATTTTCAGGGCAGAAAAAATTGGTTTTTTTAAATATGTGACCAATAAGTGGAGAATAGCTGTGTCTGATATTTTAATTATTATTTAATTAATATTGAGAGAGAGAGAGTGAACATGAGCAGGGGAGGGGCAGAGAGAGAAGGAGAGACAGAATCCTAAGCAGGCTCTGCGCTATCAGTGCAGAGCCCGATGTGGTGCTCGATCACACAACCACCAGATCGTGACCAGAGCCAAAACCAAAGTCAGATGCTTACTGACTGAGCCACCCCAGGCATCCCTGATATTTTAATAGATTGGCTTTTAAAGTCTCCACATAGAAACATCTTAAAAATATGTCACACTTTGTGTCATCACATCTTACAGTTTAGTGCCAGAGCCCTGGAAGTGATCAATAAATGTGTGTGAAACAGAGTCATTGTATTAATTGGGGTAAAATAAAACAGGAGGAATATTCCCTCCTGGTGAGTCTAGAGAGTTCTGTATTTTCAGAAGGCACGTCTGAAATCTGTGAGGGAGATTGGATTGGGGGAACAGATATATTTTTAAGGCAGAACACTGAGGTATATTTAAGAAAAATATCCGTTCCTTTAGTTCTTATTTAAAAGATTAACCTCAACATGCTGAAATTGAAGGTCAGTAAAAATGCATCAGCAGGCTGCCTCACATGCTTGTCCATGCGTCCCTGAGCCAGTTAACATTTCCGGGTCTCAATTTCTTTATCTGAAAGTAAGGAACAATAACACCCAGATTGTAGGATTGTTGGCATTTCAAATGAGATCATGGATAAATGTAAGAAATGGTGAACTTTTCCTGGCCTCCACAACACAGACCCAGCAGCTGTGTGGACACCAGCCTTCAAGAGTCACGGCCACACCCCCATCGCGATCACCTCCGGCGTTCACTTCTCACAACAGACATGTTGCACAGCCACAGTGCTCTTCACCACACACACCAGCACACTCATCCCTGCTGGAAATTCCCGGCAGTGCCAGCCCCTCCTAACCTATAAATGCTATGGACCAATCATCATCCATTTATTAGGCCATGTCACTGACAGAGAGACCCAAGGCTCAGAACACAGCTGCCCATACTGGCCCTCACCCGATCTGGGAAACGTGGAACATCCTCATTCTCCAATAAGCCATCACTGAGCACAAGACCCGACAAGACAAGAAAGTCCCCTCTGTGTGCAGAATGGCTTGGCCAGTATGGGGAGAACAAACCTAGGTGTGATCTAGGGTTTACCAAGTCTGATTAATGTTGTATCAAGCCCAAGCTCAGCCCTGGCGGCTCAACAGAACCACTTTGTTCCTTGACAGTTCTCAAAATGGCGGTCATGAATTCATTGACTTCCCTGCAATGGCCCTTTAAGAAACTTTTCCACAAATAACCAAAGTAAGCAGGGCATCCAGAAACCTGCAGGCTCTTTGCCCTCTGGCTTCCCCAGAGACATTCTCGAATGCCTCTAGTGTTGCCTTATGCCCCCCATGGGCAGGGTTATTTATTGTGCTCCACACTCAACCAGAGATTCAATTAAAAATCAGGAGTTGGCAGCAACAACTTGTTTTCTTGTCAGACACGTTGTAAATTGTATAAAAACTATTTTGGTGCAATTTACAACTTTGGAAATAAAAACACAGTTGTGCAGCAATTTGTCTGCTGTAGCACTAGGAAGTCTGAATGCCTCGGCTCCTGGTCAGAGCTGGAAAGTGGCCAATAAAGGGAACGTGTTTGAAGGTAAAATGCACACAGAAGTGACCACCAACAGCTATGTGTGGATAGAACAGCACATTCCATGTCCTCTGGGTGCTGTGTAAGGGACAAAATGGGTAATATGTTAACAATACTTAGTATAGTGCCTGGTGCATTGTATTTTAATAGGAGCTTGGGGGGGGCAGTTAGGGGGATGATGAAATAATACAAGTCATTATTATAGTAGTAATAATAATAATGGTAAATCCTGAACTGGGGTCAAGAGAATCTAGGTTCCAGACATAAGTTTGCCACAAATAATCTGTCCAGTCCCTCTTCCCAGATCCCAGGAAGAATCGATAAGAAGACCAGAAAACGAGATCCCACAAAAAAGTAGAGAATTACTAGCAATAACTAGGAATTCAGTAATTCCTTGAAGTGGCCAGAGGTAAGCAGAAACTAAGGGAAAGATCTCAGATCTCAAGACCTGACAATGGGGCAAAAGATAGTCAAACCATCTAGTTATGGGTCCCTTCCAAAGTTTCCCTCAGAATGGGAATAGGCAGGGAAGTTCTAAAAGAGAAGGTGTTAGGTTTCCAGATATTAAATACATGTATGTTACAGAACTTGACACCGAAGTTATATGGTAACTGGACAGAAATAGACAGGCAGGGGAATGAAATCAAATGGAAAATCTAGAAATAAATCCAAATACATTTGGTAATTTAGTATATGTTAAAAGCGGCACTGTAGATCAATGAGGGAAGAAAGACAGATTATAAGATAAGGCATACTGGAAAAAATGGATAGGCACCTGGAAAAAAGAAATAAACTTAGGTCTCCAACTCATACTTTATTGTAAAAGTAACTTACAGGTGAGTAAATATTTAAAATATGTGAAATGAATCCATAAAAGTATTAAAATATTTTATTTCACGCATAGTTTATTATGTATTTTATATATAATTTTTACATATGAGATATTTTCTTACAATGAACAAGGCTTTCTTAAAAATATTACGTAAGGGATACTTGGGTGGCTCAGTCAATTAAGTGTCCAACTTCAGCTTAGGTCATGATCTCATGATTCATGAGTTCAAGCCCTGCATCAGGCTCTCTGCTGTCAGCACAGAGCCCCCTTAGATTCTCTGTCCCCCTCTCTCTCTGCTCCTCCCCCATGCGCTCGCTCTCTCTCAAACATAAATAAACATTAAAAATATATATTATGTAAACTCAGAAGCCATTAAAAATTATTCATAAACTTAACTACAGAAAAATTAGAAAAGTTTTTGTGACCACATATCAAAACAAAACGAAAAACATAGAAAGCCAAAAGAAATTGTCAAACTAGAAAAAACATATTTCCAGGTCATATCACAAAAAGCTAACTTCCCCAACATATAAAAAGTTCTGGCAAGTTAATAAAAAAAATAATAACTTGGTAAATAAATAGACTGTTCACAGAATTCAAAATAGTGATGTACTAGTAATTTCTTTGACATAGCCACAGTAACTTCTTTCTAGATATGTCTCATAAGGCAAGGGGGAAATAAAGCAAAAATAAACTATTGTGACCACATCAAAACAAAACCTTCTGCATTGTGAAGGAAATAACAGACTAAAAGGCAATGTATGGAATGTGAGAAGATTATTTGCATATAACATCAAATAAAGGACTAGTATCCAAAATATATAAAGAACTTATAGAACTCAACACCCAAAAAAACAAATAATCCAATCCAGACATTTCTCCATAGAAGACATCCAGATGGCCAAATGACTCATGAAAAGATGCCTATCATCACTTATCATCAGGGAAATGCAAATCAAAACAGCAATGAGATATCACCTTACACCTGTCAGAATGGCTAAAAGAAGAAAGACAAGAAATAACAAGTGTTGAGGATGTGGAGAAAAAGGAACCCTCATGTACTGTTGGTAGGAATGCAAACTGGTACAGCCCCTGCAAAAAACAGTATGGAGGTTCCTCAAAAAGCTAAAAATAGAACTGCCTTATGAGCCAGCAAGTGCACTACTGAGTATTTACCCAAATAAAAGAGCACTAATTCAAAGGGTTACATGCACCCCTATGTTTATAGCAGCATTGTTTACAACAGTCAAGATCTGGAAGCAGCTCAAGTGTCCATTGACTGATGAATGGATAAAGAAGATGTGAGATACATATATGTATATGTAAATAATGGAATATTGGAATAGTATATAATGGAATCTATAATGGAATATTATTCAGCCATGCAAAAGAATGAAATCTTGCCATTTGCAATGAAATGGGTGGAGCTAGAGAGTATAATGCTTAATGAAATAATCAGTCAGAGAAAGACAAATACCATATGATTTCATTCAACTGTGGAATTTAGGAAACAAAACAAATAAGCAAGGAGGAAAAATAAGAGAGGCAGAAATCAAGAAATAGACCCTTAACTACGGAGAACACATGGATGGTGACCAGAGGGGAGGTGGGCAGCGGGCTGGATGAAACGGTTGATGGGAATTAAGGAATGCACTTGTCGAGATGAGCACAGGGTGACATATGGAAGTGTTGAATCACTATATTGTACACTTGAAACTAATATAACACCGTATGCTAACTACACTGGAATTAAAATAAAAACTTAAAAACCCAAAGCATAGATGCTCTGAAGCGTACCAAGAGGCTTAACCTTGCTTATAATAAGAGAAATAAAATTCTGTTACCTCTCAAATTGGCTGTTAAAAAGAAAGGGAAGACTTTGAAGAAAGGTGGTAAGGTAATAAAATCAAGGATATATAGGTAAGTAATAAAAGTAATAATGGTGTTTAAAATGTTACCATTTCTAGGGAAACACACATTTATATGTTCGTAAATGCATAAAATATTTCCGAAAATATTGACAGGAAAATGATGCTCACGACTGTCTCTCTGAAGCAGAAATGCAAGGCTATGGGGCGAAGAAGAAAGGCGTACTTTCCATTTTGTGTTATTTTTTTATGCTTTGGGATATTTTAAGTGCATATATGGTCCATTTCTAAAATTCAGTAAAATAATACATGAATCCGGGAGAAGGAGCTGAAAACAAAACCTTCCACCAAACCTGTCCCACCTGGTCTCCAGCCAATTCCTTTTAATTCTTCAAATGGCTTATATGTCTGTGCATTTGCACACTCTGTTCCTTGTCCCCAGAACCCTGTTCTCTCCACCCTCACCATCATTCCAAGCACAAGATCTTTATCCCCCGTCACCAACATGGGTACAAGGTGTCTGTTGGGACTTGAGCCTGTCTTCCTTGTTCTGTTTATCCATGCCTCTCTGTCACTTCAAAACGTCCCAGTTCCCCACCCACTTTCCTCCCAGGTTTGTGCACACCAATTACACGTCATTATTGTGCTCTGGGTGTTCCAAGTTCAAAGCAGAGTCATACAAATGGAAAGCGCCCGCAGCCTGAATTAGGAGGCCTTCTAATTACATGACCAGCTTTCATTCTTGCTGGCCCGGCGACCATATGACCTCGCTAAGCCCCGGCTGCCCTTACCTGTCTTACAAGACTGTTAAGAGATCAAATATATGAAAATACATTCAAGACGTAATCTTTACTTTGAGCATTTATGCCCTTAAGGAAAACCCCATTATTACTGAGGGTAGAAACGGATTAGCCTTTAATCTGAGTCCTTACATTGATCATTTTTTCCCCTTTTCTAGAATAGTCATTTTCCAAAAGTAGGAAGGTGCCCTAAAAGGGTCCAGAGGAATGGAACCTCTTTACTACCTCTTCCTCTATACTTTCAAATTAAGAAAAACTGCAGAATAATTTTCTTTTCTTTTCTTCCTAAAATCACTTACTTGGCTCAGAACTAAAAGGGTCTTAATGCAATTAAGTCAGAAGACTTGAAAAGACCACAGATTCAGGAGGCTGTTGGCTTAATTACTTTCAAAGCTGTTCCATAAGGGATTAAAGCTGATGACTGGATTCATCAGGCAATATCTGGAGAAAGCATGAAGCATTCGTAAAACCAAACAACAACAACAAAAATCAGTCAGTCAATCAATCAATCAATCAATCAATCAATCACTATTATGATATAGGATACAGTAGAACTGACTTCTATTTCTTGTGCCATCACTGAACTGGCTGTATGATTCGAGGAAGTCACACACCATCTCTGAATCTCAGGATTCTAACTCACCGGGAGGCTACGTGGTTAAACAAGATAAGGCATATGAAAGAGCTTTGATAGCTAGCTGCCTGCGAGTAGAAATTACTGTACTCTATCCCGGCCTGTCCCAAACTGGGGTTCCGCACAGTTCTGCTACATGAGGGCTTCAAGGAAAGTGCCTGTGTCACATGAGTTGGAGAAATCAGAATTTTTTTTAAAAAGCCTCAACGCTACAGATCTTCCCAGAGCCTTTAATAGGCTAATATGCACTGTGACTCCCAAAACCAAAATGAGGGATGGATGTTGCAATGTTTCCCAGTACATTCCAAAGAAGGTCAGTTTAGGAAGCATTGTTCCCAACCAAATTGCATATGGAAGCCAAGACCCTAGTCTTTCCATTTCCTTGTATGGAATCTCAACAGAGAGTCAAGTGTTGCAAGTCTTCTGCACCTCACACTTGCTCTTTCACACTTTCTCCTCCTACCACCCCAACTAGACCGTTCTCCGTCTTCCTAGCCCCATCTCTAACCACATGGGTCTGACTCCTTCCTGTGCACTGCATCTTCCAGAATCCCTTGCTTTCTGGCTTCCAGTTGGGTCCAGCCCATGGAAAATACTGCAGGAGACTGGAGAGTAAAAGGAGAGAAAGGTTGGGGTATTTCTTCCTCAATGCTTCGCTCTGTGGGTGTCATGGTTCTGGAAAGGGCTGCATCCTTCTGTGACAGCCTCTCAACCTAGGATCCATGGGTCCCCCACCTAGGCAGACATAAATAGAATTCCAGGGGTCTGTGATCTCAGAGTGGGGAAAATTACACCATTTTTTTCATTAACGTCTAACTGAAATTCAGCATTTCCTTCAGTTATGAGTGTGGGAAGGAAACTTTAGCAATATTAGCAAGTAATATTGCTCAGGAATATTAGTGTGGTGATTCTGCCACCCAATCCAAATTAAATATATTTCTGGAGTTTATTACAGTTGTTGCAAATGTCTTCAGATATTGCTAATACTCAACACTACCTTCAGCTAAAGGCATTATTAAATCTGCCTCTTAATTTATTTAACATGTTAATAAGGAGGTTTAAAATGACTGTATGACAAATCTGGTCATTAAAATATTTTGATAACTTTATTTTACTAGAATTGGTTTTCTTCGTAATTCTATTAGCTTTATTTCAAGAAGGAACTCATGAGTTTCACCAGGCTGAGTTGGCACACACAAAAAAAGGTTTAGAGACCCCTGCCTAAAGGGTCCGAACAGTCATTTCTCCAAATGTCCAATAAGCATGCACACATGCGCACGTGCACACACACGCACGCATCTTAACATCATTAATTATTAGGGAAAAGCAAATTAAACCACAGTGAGAAACCACTTCATGCTCAGTAGGAAGACTATTGTCAAAAAGTCAGTTAATAAGAAGCATTAACATGGATGTGAAGAAATTAGAATCTTCTTACACGGCCCGTGGGAACGTAAAATAGGGCAGCTGTTTTAGAATCCAGTTCAGCAGTTGCTCAAAATGTTAAACATCACATGGTGATGTGATCCAGAAATTCCGTTCTTAGTTACCCACCCAAGAGAAGCGAAAACACATGTCTACACAAACTCTTCCACGGAAACATACGAAACAGCCTTATCCATAATGGCCAATGGAATATTATTTGGCAATAAAAAGTCATGAGGCTCTGATGCATGTTACCATATGGATGAAACTTGAAAATAGTATACTTTTGTGGTTCCATACAAATTTTTGGATGGTTTGTTCTAGTTTCGNAAAGTCATGAGGCTCTGACGCATGTTACCATATGGATGAAACTTGAAAATAGTATACTAAGTGAAAGCAGCCAGTCACCACATATCACACGATAACACTTACCATGGGTCCTCATGTGAGGTTCCATATTTGTGAATTTACTTACGTGGAACCCCAAAATCCATACTCGCAGTGCGTTTGCAGTATGCGTCATTCATAGACATGCGCAGAGTGGCAAAAACCTAGAGTTGTCTGATTGTCTGATGGGCATATTCCCAGGGTGGTCTGCCATCTTGTTTCAGGGCACACATGGCAAATAAGTATCCTTTCCGCAGTCTAGTGAGTGCCACATTTTTGCATTTTGGGGCTTCTTTTTGTTGATTTTGTTGCTTCAGGTGTTTCCCAAGGAGAGTGCTCAAGTGATGTCCAGTTTTCCTGAGTGCAAGAAGGTTGTGATGTGCTTATAGTGAAACAGCATGTGTCAGACCCGCTGAGTTGTGGTGCTGTTGGCCTTGAGTTAAATGATTTGATTGTTAACAAATCAACAATCGATATCACATAAGGTGTCTTTAAGCAGCGGCACACGTAGAACAAGATTATGTATTTGATCTGTGAATGAAAATGTCATGACCAGAGACACCTCTCTTTTGTGCAGGAGAGCAATGATTGAGCTGTATTCACTAATTCAAGGCTTACCGCGAGCTTACAGAACATACCTACTGTGAACAACGAGAATCAATGTTATGTACATAGATGTCCAGTACGGGCAAAATGACAGGGACAGAAAGTAGATTAGTGGTTGCTAAGAGTTAGAAGAAGGGGAGAGGGGGCATTGGGAAGAAGTGGGGAGGGACTGTTGGTTGATGGGTACAAGTGTTCCTTTTGGGGATGACATGAAATCAGTGCAGCTCTGTGACTCCATTACGAGCCATTGAATTGTATACTTTAACAAGAGAATTGTATGAAATGTGAATTGTATCTCCATAAATTTGTAAGAACAAAAAAGGACAAAAAAGAAAAAGCCCCCTGCCTTGGAGTAAGCCCCTGTGGGGCAGCCCTTCCTCCATGGCTCCAGCTCCATTTTCCCTCTTCTGTACCTAAGGTGGAAGTAGTGGCTTCCCACTCGTGTCAGTCTCTGTGTGATCAACCTTCTTTGTAGGTTTGCTTAACTCTGTCTACTCTAACGTTCAGATTAAAATATAAGAACTCATTATTAAAATATAAGAACTAAAATCAGAGTTCAGAGGGATCTTTGTGTGCCCATGTTCAGAATAGCATTTTCACAATAGCCAAAAGATGGAAGGAACCCAGCCGTCTATCAGCAAATCAACGGATACACAAAATGTGCTATAGTCACGCAATGGGATATTCTCCAGCCTTAAAAAGGAAGGAAGTTCTGACATCTGCTCCAACATGGATGAACTTGGAGTTCATATTATGAACTCATATTTCGCTGAGTGAAATTAGCCAGTCACAAGTAGATAAATACTGTATGATTCCATTGATGTGAGGTAGCTAGCTAGAATAGTTAAAGTCATAGAGACAGAGAGGAGAATACAGGTTGCCAGAAGCTGGGGGGAGGGGAGGGGAGGGGTCGGGGACGAAAGTGTCCAACGGGGACAGAGTTTCAGTTTTACAAGATGAAAAGAGGTCTAGAGGTGGGTGGTAGTAATGGCTGTACCACAATGTCTCTGTGTTTAATGCCACTGAATTGTACACTTAAAAATGTAAATGCTAAATGTTACTATACTTGGTCACAGTTGAAAAATAATTTTTTAAAAATAAGTTCAATCAAAATCAGCTTTGGAAAAAGTAGCCTGATGTCTTCACCTAAGCTATCTGGATCCAGCCTCCCTTTCAGGCCAGCATTTTCTACCATTTTATTTCTCCCTTGGGGAAGTCAGAGGGAATAAAAAAATTAAACAAAAACAACTTTCCTGATCCCCTTCCTGCTTTTCTTTATTAAACACAGTGTCCCCAGAGTTCTTGGTTTTAAGAGCCTTTAGAATTTTTCTCCCGTGATCTCTGTGGGCCATGACTTTCCAACATCATAGCTACATAGCATTTGATAGCGTGGAGGAGGGTTCAAAGTCTTGAATTTAGAACGCTAAGCAAAACTTGTGAAACAGACTTCAAATTCTGTTCACAGTGCAATGAGCATGTTACCGTGATGCATAAAAGATGAGGTGCTTGGAGCGCAGTTTTCACCTGGGCTTTTAAACAAAGGGACAAAAAGCTACAAATCATTTCGCCAAGGCTGTGCTGAAATAGTGACCAATGCCTCGTAGAACCTTCTTCGTCGAGTTGCTTTCCTAGTTCTGTATCTTAAAGCGTGCTCATTTATAGATGCGAAATCAGCCACAGAATGAACCATTCTGCATTCCTGGTGATGCCAGTAGTCTTTCATTTATTCATCCAACAAATATTTAGAGAGTGCCAGCTCTATAACAAGTACAGTGGCCATGGAGTTCACAATCTGGCACTTGCCCCCAACTGAACAAAGCCATTGGAATGTGTGAGAGCCATTTTCCTCCTTCCCCCGTCCCTGGTCACTTCTTAATTGGAAGCCCCCTATCTTTTTCCAGAAATAGATGGGGCAGGGGTGCCTGGGTGGCTGCCATGAGCGTCTGACTTTTGAAACCAGCTCAGGTCATGATCTCATGGTCATGGGATCAAGCCCCGAGTCAGGCTCTGCACTGAGTCTGCTTGGGATTCTCCCTCTCCCTCTCTTTCTGCTCCTCTCTTGCTTGCACGTGCTCTCTCTCTCTCTCAAAATTAATAAATAAATAAACTTTTTCAAAAAATTATTTTAAAAAAACAAAAGAAATAGATGAGAGTGGGGATGGCGATTTGGGAAGTCAGCAAATAAAAAGGCAATCAAATCCTTACCAGTTAGAAAATTCAGCCCCAGCCTGGGCTTCCCCTTTCTTTAACCAGCTCAACCATTCCGCAATCGTCTCCATTCAAAGGAGGGAAACACACCTTTTACTGGCCCTGCAAGACCATACTAGTTTCATTCATATAATTGTTGTTATTATGCTTTTATTGATGTTATGACAGACACTTGCACAGTGCTTTCTGTGTGGTATAAATACATATACATATTCATACATATGTATACATATATACAGACATATTTAATAGTAGTAGACATTGGGGCGCCTGGGTGGCTCAGTCAGTTGGGCCTTCAACTTCAGCTCAGGTCATGATTTCACGGTTCATGGGTTTGAGCCCCATGTCTGGCTGTGTGCTGACAGCTCATAGCCTGGAGCCTGCTTCAGATTCTGTGTCTCCCTCTCTCTGCCCCTCCCCGACTCATGCTCTGTCTCTGTCTCTCTCAAAAATAAACATTTTTAGAAGTTAAAAAAATAGTAGCAGACATTAATATTATTCTCAGTTAATACCTGAGGAAACTGAGTCACAAAGAAGTGACGTAACCTACCTCAGGTCATCCCGCTAATAAGTGGCAGAGCGAAGATTTGACCCCACTCAGCTTGGTTCTAGAATTTCTGCTCTAAAACAGAGCAACTCAAAGTAGCTGGACTTCAAACTTTTTCATACTGGCCTTGCAAGAAGACAAGAAGGAGTTCACACCAGATTACAAATCTATGTGGTGTTTCCTTCATTGAGAAAGTCTTCCCAGGAAAACACAGCAGCTGAGTTAGCAGTGCACTTAGTTTCCTCACTAACTCACACATTCTCATGCCAGCTCCAGATCTCCTTGGGAACCGGGAGCAAATAGCTCTAGACCCACAATAGTTGGCAGATCACACTGTGACTGGGCGATCCCATGATCCGCTCTGCAAGGCAGCTTCTCCAGCCACGTCTCATTCAAGACACTCTGCTTCTCACATAAGACCCCACATCCACGGGTCTTCTGGAAGGCTGAGATTGTGAGCCAGAAGTGTTTGAAGAAGTCAGTACAGGTCAAACACTATCAAAGGGTACCCCAATTACAAAGAAAATCTTAAAGAGATGGAAGGATCTCCAAGTCCCAGCCCACCTATCCCCAGCAGCATTTGATATCTGTAAGGTGTGGAAGCTTCCATGGGAACAAATCCTTTCCAGACCAATGTACAGAAAGGCAACTTGCAGAATGACAGCTGGAGCCTTTTGTAATGTAGCTTAGCTTTGAGCCCACTTTAGTAGGATGCAAAATAAGCCAAATTATGGTTACTCTCTCAGAAAGAGATAAAACTTTGAGATTTGTCTTTGCTTTCATATGGGTGACCTGAAGCTATGGCCAGAGAAAAGTACTCAATCACAAAGCACACTTGAAATAGAATCCCGTTTCAATCAGCCAATTACTATGGAATTTGCACTGGGAGAAGTGTAATTTCGTGTGCCAAATGTGCAAAGATAAAGAACTACAAACACATGCAACTCTTTGATGCTACTAAAACTTGGAAACTGGAGCTCCCAGGGGCCTGCAAAGTTGGGAACTGCAACAATTTCCCCATGGAAGCAGCAGAAAATTCCAGCCAGTCATCACGAAACCTTGCAAAGAAGCAGACGTATCCTGAAGATTCAACTCCCCACTGAACATCTGCGGAAAGACAGTATAGTTTCAGGGTCAGATGTAGACTCGGGGCCAATTCCTGGCTCTGTGAAGCTGTGAACAGTGCAATTACTCATCTCTTGGACTTCTGTTTCTTTACCTTTATTAGGCAATGATAGCTGCCTAATAACGATCTTGTGAGGATTAACGAAGCTATTATGATCAATGCATATATCATCCCCAGTTTAGCTTCTGCACTGAAATCTGAGAAAGTGTGCACCTTTCAAAAGCAGGTGTTTCTTCAGCTGGAAAATGGTGGTGATGGTGCTGTCCATCCTCTACTCACATTGGGTGGTTATAAAGATGAAAGTGAGTCTCTACATTAGACAATATACGTAAAGTTTATTATAATACCTGGTGACTGGTAGCTGCTGTAATCATTACAACCACCACCACCACCACCTCCACCATCAACACCACCACCACCTCCGCTATCACTAGCACGTGATGATATGACTATCATTTGTATTATCACAAAGCCAAACAGCTGCTATTTGGACATCCCCTCTTCTCATAATAACAGAACATTCCCTCTATTTCCTTTCAGGCTCAACTTTCTCCCAGAACATTTGAGAGACAGAGATTCTCAGCTCACATTCACTGTGATGTTGAGTCACACTTTCCCCGCGCTTCTGCTCCTCCGCCAGACTTGACCATTCCCTCTCTGCTGCAGTCCACATGCATTTGAGGGGATCCTATCCAGAGCCTCAGGCAAGACTGCACCCTCCCCCGCAGTCTCTGCTTATGGGTGTGTGCTTATCTCCACCTTTCACTGTGAACTCCACTCTCTGGCATCTATTTTCCTATGCAGCACAATGCATTACAAAAGGCATGGCCTTGGGATGCCTGGGTGGCTTAATCAGGTAAGCATCTGACTTTTGATCTCGGCTCATGTCATGATCTCATGGTTTCTGGATTCGAGACCCATGTTAGGTTCTGCACTGACAGTACGTAGTCTGCTTGGGATTCCCTCTCTTCCTCTGTCTCCCTCTCTGTCCCTCCCCCGACCCCAAAAACAAACAAACAAACAAACAGACAGACAGACAGACACACAAGCAAACATTTTTAAAAGTGTGGTGTTTAAAATCAGGCCTGGGTTCAAATCCTGGTCTTGAGTCTAACTATAGGCAGGTCAATTTACCTCCTGATTTTCAGCTTCTTAGTTAATGAAAATGGAGCTTATTTCTTGTCAAAATAGGAGTCCTAAGTAATAAATGAGGTCATGAATACAAAGTGGTTAGGACTCTATTTAGCACAGTGTCAATGTTCACTAACTGTGAGTTTCCTTCTTTCCCTTCTTATCTCTGTAACACTTGCCCAGTCCATAAAGCCATGATTCTCAAGCTTTCAGAAACATAATTACCAGGAGAACTTGTTAAAGTCCGGGTTTCTGAGTTGCACCCCCGGAGTTTCTGAGTGGATAGATCTAGGGCAAAGCCTGAGAATCTGCATTTCTAACAAGTGCTCCCCATGTTTCTGCTGATCCCCAGACCACAGGTTGAGAAGCACTGTTGTAGAGGAACAGCAAAAAGAAAAACTTAATAACCGAAAGTTGCAGTTAAACATCAGGCACATCAATAAATTTTATTTTTAAAAAACATGAAACATCTAACCCACCTGGTTTTTAAGAAGAAAAAGTACTAGGGGGCGCCTGGGTGGCTCAGCTGGTTAGGTGTCCAACCTGATTTCAGTTAAGGTCATGATCTCACAATTTGCTGGTTCAAGCCCCACATCCAGCTCCTCTGAGCTAATGGCATGGAGCATGTTTGGGATCCTCTCTCTTCCTCTCTCTGTGGCCCTTCCCAGCTTGTGCTCTCTCTCTCTCTCTCTCTCTCAAAATAAATACATATACTTTAAAAGAAAGGTAATAAAACATCATGGTAAATAACACAAAGAACGCATGCACATATCATTCTCACAATGCAATAAATGCTGCCATTCTCCGCCATGGTCCTTTTCCATTGCCGCACACCAGCTGCCCGTAGACTTTCACTCCCAATGACCAGCACCCTCATCTCTCTACCCACTTTCCTGTGAGCCCCGAGAGCTCGAGCGCTTGACAGGTCATGCAGAGATGCACAATTATATTTCAAAGGGCTCTCAGTGAAAGCCAGTAGGGAACTAAGGAGATGGGGCCAGGAAAGGAAGAAAGCCAAAGCAACAGAACGATACTGAGCAAAATCCCATGGAGGGTCATATTGGCCCCCTGCTTGTAGGGGACAGGGAAGATCATGCCCTACAATCCTCCTAGCTGTCACATATAATTCACTTTCACAGCAATCTTCAGTTTCCTCTCTGCTCTGGGGGGACCCAACCTAAGATATAAATTATCATTAAATACGGAAAGACGTAAATCAGAAGAGGGAAAGAGGAAGGAATGGAGCTGAACACGAGAGGCCCAGTTAAACCTTCCCGACCCCTGGACTATGGGCCAGACAGCCCATTATTGTCTTTTGATATATTAATGAGCTGCTTCTTACAAGTCCTCAGATCATTCTGATTCCTCAGCTTCTAGAAACTCTGATTTTAGCATCCCAATTATTCTCCTCAACAATGTCACTAGGCAACATAATCTTGTTCCTTTGCCCTGATGATATATCACTAAGGCTTAGTTCTGGACCCCTCAGAGAAAGCCAGATGGGTTTTCCTTTAGAAACATCTGGATGATGGGGGCACCTGTGTGGTTCAGTTGGTTGAATGTCCGACTTCGGCTTGGGTCATGGTCTTAAGGTTCATGAGTTTGGCCCCTCATCGGGCTGGCTGCTGTCAGCACAGAGCACCCTTTGGGTCCTCTGTCTTCCTCCCTCATTGCTCATTGCTCTCTCCAGTTTGTGCTCTCTCTCTGTCTCAAAAATAAAGAAACATTTAAAAAAAAAAAAAGAAGAAGAAAGAAACTTCTGGATGATGACTTGCTCGCTTTTCATTCAGACCCAGGCAAGCCACATTGGACATGACATTCCCTGGTCTGCCAGGGATGATGAATATACCCAAAGAGCCCCTAGAAGATTCTTCTTGACTGCCTGAAACACTCAGATTGATTCCAGCCCCTGCTTACCTCCTGAGGATCCCTGTTAACCTATAAACCCAGGGACTTATAGATTTGTGGCGCCCAAAACCAGAATGACCCTTCAGGAGTGAGTGGCCCCAGGGATCAGCCAGGCACAAAGGGACAGTGCATTTGCTAAGTCCTTGTGCTAGCAATTGTAGGTTAAGGTGCTTTGGGTGCTTAAATGGTTCACAAAATCTTCCATCCACTTCAGTAGATCCATCAGGATTCAGGGGAAAGAGAATGGGATTTGGAATGCGTCACTCCTGGATTTGAAGACTGCCCATCCAATGTAAAGTGCTTCCAAGTTGTCATTCTTTTTTTTTTTTTTTTAAGTTTGCTTATGTATTTATTTAGAGAGAGTGCAAGTCGGGGAGAGGCAGAGAGAGAAGGGGACAGAGAGAATCCCAAGCAGGCTCCACACTTTCAGCACAGAGCCCGAGGCGGGGCTCGAACTCACAGACTGTGAGATCGTGACCTGAAGCCAAAATCAAGAGTCAGACGCTCAACCGACAGAGCCACCCAAGCGCTCAGAATGTTCTGCCCCTCTTCACTGCAATTGCTTCTTCTCTTTTTTCCTCCCACCAGATTAGAAAACACCTATGTCGGCCATGCCTACTCCAAATCAATATCAAAAAATAGTAGTTGAAGGTTTGAATGAATGAATGAGACTTTTTCACTGACAAGCTGTGTGACATTGGGCAGGCTTCCTTGTTCATAATATAGAGTAAAACTATCTATCTTAAAGGTCTACCGTGAGAATCAAAATAAAACAAGACGTATAAAAGGAGCCAGTATAGAATCCCTGGTACTATGCAGGTGCTCTATACGCCTCAGTCTCCCATTCTGCCAACTTTTTCCCCTCTCAGGTTTAAGTACACTGAGTTACTCACATACAGCTGGGAAATACTGTCCAGAAATCCCAGAATCCATCTCAAATAAAGGGGAATGGATGAAATGGAATAATTCATTGTAGCCTTGCAGTAAACGTCAACCCAACAGCAGATTGGGTGGGAAGCCCACCGGCACATCTTCTCCCAGAGGTGCCATTTTATCCACGCCCCCAGCTGTGGGGAAACTATACCTGTTCTTCCCAGACACCATGCACTGTTTCCATGCAGCACCATGGCCTGCTAAATCAAAGGCAAGGTGAAAACCACTGTCATTAAATGGTGGAAGAAAAACTACCTTAGCTGAGATTCTTCGGAGGAACACAATATTAATATATCCCCTGAAATGTTTCCATGCCGTTAATAAAAGGAAGAAACTCCATTAGCATATTTATTACCAAAGCAAACTCCTTTTACTCTATTGCTTTGTTCATCTCTGATTTTCAGCATTTCACATCTCCCTGATGAAATACAATTTCCATAAATGCTTCGCAGATTTCAAAGAGGATGGATCTTTGAATCTTCCTAATATTATTAATAAATGCTAAGAGGGTGTAACACACCATTAATGGGGGAAATGTAATAATTCTTCTATTGGAGTTTCCTCTCCAGTTAGTTCCCCCGGAGGAGGGGGGTAGTGGGGATCATGTTCGTGTGTACTTTCTGTAGACAATATTGTCTCATGGAAACTTCGCAAAAATTAGAATTAGGCCTTTGGTGAACAGGGATCTTTAATTTAATTTGTTTTTACTGCCAGAACACAGGGAGTTACTCAAAGGGTATTGCACCAGCAGGCAGCCTGTTAGAATTCAGTTTTGTTACGATCACCAGGGTAATGACTTCTCCAAGGCCTGGCACTAGGAAAACAGCATGGTTTAGTTATTATGGGCATCGTAAATGTCATTACTAAAGTCCTGGAGGAGCAATCACATTACAGAGCGGACTTATAAACACGGGAGACCAGTCACATACTTGAGAGCAGAGAAGGGGGTGTCTGCAGTGCACTGGGGGCCAGGCGTGGGGGGTAGGAGGAACAAGAAGACAGAAGAGGGAATGGGAGCCTTTACTTTTATTTGTATTTTTTCCCCTTCAAATCTGTCTCCAGCTTAAAACACAAAATAAAAGCCCCTTGCGGCTAACTCTTGGTTTGCTTTCCTGATACTAAAATCCGCTGTTCCCACTTCTTATTTTTTCACGTTTATTTATTTATTTAAAAATTTTTAATGTTTTATTTATTTCTGAGAGAGAGAGACAGAGTGTGAGCAGGGGAGGGGGAGAGAGAGACACACACACACATAGGATCTGAAGCCGGCTCCAGGCTTGGAGCTGTCAGCCCAGAGCCCGACGCGGGGCTCGAACCCATGAACCGTGAGATCATGACCTGAGTGGAAGTCTGACGCTTAACCGACTGAGCCACTCAGGCGCCTCTATTTAGTTTTGAGAAAGAGACAAAGAGAGTAAGTGCAGGAGAGGCAGAGAGAGAGAGAGAGAGGGGGAGAGAGAATCCCAAGCAGGCTTCACACTGTCAGTGTGGAACCCGACGCGGGACTCGAACTCACAAACCATGAGATCATGACGTGAGCCAAAACCGAGTCAGAAGCTTAATTGACAGAGCCACCCAGACGCCCCTCCCGCTTCTACCGTGTAGAGTCAGTAGAAGTGCCCAAGAAGGTAAGGTTTAAAAGGGAAACTGCATCTCCGAGGTATTTTCACCCAAAGGAGCAGAGGTACTTCTATGCCTGCGGATGGCCACACAGCATTAACATCACAAGAGGGAGACGCAAACTAAGTATCCACCGGCACATGAATGGATGAACAAAACATGGTGCTCGCATAGGGCGAAATATTATTCAGCCATGAAAAGGAAGGAAGTTTCGACGCCTGCTCCATGAATGAACTGTGAGCCTCTCATGCTATGTGAAATGAGCCAGACACAAAAAGACAGAGCCTGGATGATTCCACTTATACGGGGACCCTAGAAGAAGCAAATTCACCACGACAGACAGTAGAATGGCAGTTGGCCAGCCCTGGAGGGAGAGGGGCTGGGGCGTTATTTCTTTGGTTACAGGCTTTCTGCTTGTGATAATGCAGCCTTTTTGGAAGTAGATAGTGGTGGCAGTTGCACACAATTGTGAGTACAATTAATACCACTGAGTTATGCTCTTAAAATTCCTTTCTGTCCCTAACCTGATTCTCACCCCCCCCCCAATATATACCACTCAGGTTTGCCTACCTCAGTTTCCCCTACCGTTGTTAAATAAGCTGAGACTGGGGGAGGAGGGGGCTGGGGTGGTTCAGTCAGTTAAGTGTCAGACTCTTGATTTCGGCTCACGTCACGATCTCACAGTTTGTGAGTTCGAGCCCGGCATTGGGCTCCGCGCTGACAGTGCAGAGCCTGCTTGGGATTCTCTCTCTCTCCCCCTTTGTCCCCGCCCCTCCCCCACTCGCTCTGTCTCTCAAAATAAATAAATAAACTTTTTAAAAAAGTATTTTTTTAAAGTGTTTCATAGTATTTTTCCTGAAAGACAACCTTGCTCTTTCCGAACACATTCGTTGGCCCACGTGGAGATACATCAACTACATCCTCAGTGGTTGGAAGGAGGCTTTTTAAATAACCGCTTGTTCAGGGAATGATTTTATTTATAATTCGGTCCATAAAAAACAGCAGCAGAAAACCCAAGAGAAGAATCAACTCGTTTCATCCCCAGTTCCAAAGGCGGGTCATGTCCCCCTGGCAGTTAATCCCACTGTCCCATGAACACCTGTCACCCCAGACAAGTTTCCGTATCTCTTAAACCTGAGGAGTTAACGTGAACAGTTGTAAGGGAAGCTCGGGTTTTCCCTTCCGTTCCAAAAAGCGGCATCAGATAAACTCGCCCTCCGGAGAGAGAGAATAAAGACCCAGATAATTGAAGGATTTTGATTTGAAGATTCAGAGCTATGGAAAACCTTTCTCCCCCAAATTAGAAAGAAAGAAAGAAAGAAAGAAAGAAAGAAAGAAAGAAAGAAAGAAAGAAAGGAAGGAAGGAAGGAAGGAAGGAAGGAAGGAAGGAAGGAAGGAAGGAAGAAAGGAAGAAAGAAAAAAGAAAACCTTCCCGTAAATTTTGTGCATTCAATCAGGATCAAAAAAACACCACACTGTTCGTACTTAGGTGATTCTTTGATAGTATGTGTCCAGTTTTCTTACAGTACAGGGAAGAAATAATCCTAAAATACAGGTTTAATTTGACTTATTTTTACTCACCTCTTCTCACCAAAAAAATTTATGTGGATAATAACATAATTTGGCTGGAAGGAAAGACTCTAGAGGGTTTTTTTGCTTTTTCTTTCATCTCCACATTTGGCAGCACAATGGAAAAGCATTACTATGATGTCTAACATGTTATTTAACGTTGCTCAGCTTAACCGTTTTTATAAAAGGTTCTATTCCGGCTGGCTCAGTCGGTAGAGCATGCAACTCTTGATCTCAGGGTTGTGAGTTTGAGCCCCAAGTTGGGTGTAGAGATTACTTAAAAAATAAAATAAAAGATAAAATAAAATAAAAAGCTCTATTTCCAATTGTAGACTTTGAGTGAAAAAGCACTAGGCTTATGATTTAACTACTGGCAAAGAACGTGGCTCTCTGTGATGCCTTGGCCATAGCCTGTGGCTAAATTTTAAAGAAATTAATCAAGAGTTTCTTGGATGGGGCACCTGGGTGGCTCAGTCAGTTAGGCATCTGACTTCGGCTCAGGTCATGATCTCACGGTTGTTGAGTTGGAGCCACGCATCGGGCTCTGTACTGACAGAGTCCATCGGACTCTGGACCTGCTTCAGATTCTCTCTGCCCCCTCCCCCCATGCTCTGTCTCTCTCTTTCAAAAATAAACATTAAAAAACATTTTAAAAAAATGAGTTTCTCAGGCAACGAGCTTCCGAGAACACACCCATGAAAGAATGATAACAGGGGCGCCTGGCTGGTTCAACTGGAGCATCCTGATCTTGGTCTCAAGAACGTTAGTTCGATCCCCAGGTTGGGTGCAGAGATTACTTTAAAAAAATAAGTAAATAAAAACTTGAAAAAAAATACGTGTTAGCTAAAATAATGACAACAAGTATATATATACTGTTGTTTTCACAGGACTGGCTTAAGTCCTTTAGAGGTCTAAACTCAAAAAGCTTATGCTACTCCTTTCCTTCTATGATCCAAAATAGCAGTAAAACAACAGGAAGGTGCACTTACTGCTATTATTACCGAAGCAGATTGTTGGCAGTGCCTGGGCTTTTCCGGGATGAAACGACACACTCTGCAAGCTCCCACCCCCACCCTGACCATGCTCAGGCCACCCTACAATGAGGGTCCCGGCAGGAAGACTATGCAGAAACTTCCGCCTCTCAGCCTGCCCTCAATGAAAGCACTATAGCAGAAACGATTGATCCTGTGTTTTCAATCATCTTACATGCCTAATTGGATCGACCATTTTAATGGAACTGTCTCATCAATTCAGGCAGCCAGTCAATTAAACCTAAAAATCAGTTTAACTGACCTCCCCTCCCATTCTCCCCACCCCCACAGCCTCCACCCTTCCACCCCTCACCCCCCCACCCACAACAACAGACCAAATATCTGGACGCATGGAATTCACAGGTTGTTTTCACATCATGTACACACGGTCTTAATGACGAAATCGGACTCAGGCCCCTGCGGAGCTCATCAATTGTACGGAATGGCTTCCTGATATGTGGTCCCTCCCACCCGCCTTCAAAAAAGAAAAAAAAATAAAATGGCTAAGAATCAATTGGTCCAGTGGCCCATGAACGCCTTGGCCTGGGGCTCTTTGGAGAGCCCACTCAGTCTCTGAAATGTCTTGGCAGGAAGTCGGCCAAGATGTACTTCATACAGTGGACACCCACCTACTCTGTAAGTTACAGCTCCCTGCCCGAGCTTACATGCCTACTTGGGCTTGGCGATGTGAACATGCGTTCCAGAAAATTCACAGCTCTCTGAACTAGAAAGACTCTGCTCTATTTTCCCTATACGAGACTCACCTGGGTCCTCATGTTTTATCCCAAGAAAATGATTACCTTTGTACAGAAAGGATCCAAGTCTATGGTGCCTTTCACACACCCCTCCCGGGCGCGTATAAGGTCCCGAGTGCCCATTAAATAGTGGTTATGGGGCCTTCTCATAAAGCGCATTTGTATTTTCTACAGTTATGTCAACTGGGCGAAATCTCTCAAGATTACAAGCACATGTATCCTTTGTCCGGAGAGACAGACATTCACAGAATTTGTCCCACGAACACACATACTCTCAGATTGAGGGAATAACCTCGAACACATGGTTCATCATTGCAGCTTTGTCTGTGACAGCAGCGCATTTAAATGTCCATCAATAGGTGACTGGGAAAAAAACATTATTGTAAATGTATACGAGGGAATAATGTAGAAATAAGGAAACTTTTTATGCCCTGATATGGAATAATCTCCTAAAGAATATGACATTTTTAAAAATCAGGGTCAAAACAATAAATATAGCATGCTTCCATTCATGTATTTTTTATTTAAAAATTTTTCATATTTATTTATTTGAGAGGAAGAGAGACAGAGCATGAGCAGGAGAGGATTAGAGAGAGAGGGAGACACAGAATCCATAGCAGGCTCCAGGCTCTGAGCTGTCAGCACAGAGCCTGATGCGAGGCTTGAACCCACGACCCACAAGATCATGACCTGAGCTGAAGTCAGAGCTTAACCAACTGAGCCACCCAGGTGCCTCAGCATTCATGTATTTTTTAAGGAAAAAATGTAACTATGCATTTGGGGTTCTTAATGCTTTCGTATATATAATGTAGCTCACTTTTGGCTGAAAACTTAATTTGCTTTCTTACTAAAGATATATTTTGCGATGGTATATAATATATATAATACTGTGGAATGATAATCTCATCTCAGTGTATTAAAATATTAACATTTGTTTTATTCACTCATATATTTATTTAAGTGAAACATCATGCAACAGCAAGTTTTCTGGTAGGGAAAATGTCCTCATGTCTGGAAGGTGGGTAGGTAATCTTAAGAATAATAGGTTCCAGGGACTGCTGGGTGGCTCAGTCGGTTGAGCATCCGAATCTTGATTTCAACTCAGGTCATGATCCCAGCGTCGTGAGATCGAGCCCTGAGTCAGGTCTGTCTGAGCATGTAGCCTGCCTAAGATTCTCTCTCTCTCCCTCTACCCCCTCTCCCTCTCTTGTACTCCTTCTCTCCAAAAAAATTTTTTTAAAAATAAAAAAAAAGAATAATAATTTCCAAAGGTCACTTTGGGAATGTTTCTCTGGAATTTGACAGACTACCCTGAACAACTTCCTCTTCTATTCTGAATGTCCATGATAAAGCTTGGTGCACTTAATGGAGCCTCCCTTTAAGAACATGCATATTCGCTTAATCACAAATGCCAAATCCCTAAAAGCATTTCATTTACTCTTTCAACAAACATTCATTAATATACCATTGCTGCCAGATGCTAGTGAATAGAAGCAAACACGCAAGATCCCTACTACCGTGGGGAGAGGGTCGATGAATGCAATAGCGATGAGCAATAGCCACGTAGTGGTCAGAAATAAAATACACACTCTGAGTAATGGGCACCCAACATTTTCTCCTTCCTGCCATAGAAAACACAAAAAAGGGAGAGAAAGGAAGTTGCCATTTGATGACACAAAAATACACCACGCCGAGCATTTATGACCAATAAACTCATGGGGGAAAAGTCTAGGTTTTCAACAGAACAGGATATTCCAATGAAATGATGAATTAATTGCTTATAATCTAGTTGGAAGTGGACGATGGCTATCAGTGGTCCGGGATAGACATATAGAGATTAACAAAACACACCGGAAGTCCTTATCAGTCTGAACAGAAATATCCTTTGAGATTTAAAAACACGCTAAGCCAGACAGTCAGCAATACTGCAATAATGCCGATGGGAATGATCAGGGGCCCTCTGCCCAGAACCAGAAAACTGGAAAATCAAGAAGGAAAAGTATTAAATAAACACCCCCACCCCCAGAGTGGCTACTGACAGGAAGAAAAAAGAGGAAGAAAGGAAATTTAAAAAATGGTATAAGAGAGGTTATGAAAGGTCAATGTCAGGTAAAAATATGTGAAAAGGCATTTGCTTGACCCCTTACATATACCAGTGGTCTCGGAACGGCAACAGCATATCTTACCCCCCAATTTAATTTCTGAGAGTTGCCAAAGCATATTTTCAAATATGCCTTCCCCATTTCCCCTCTATTTGCACGGTTATTCCATTCCTTCCTTGCCGCATCATACGACCGCCATATACGCAGCCCTGTGCTCTTGCTAACCCTGGCTTCATCTCAGTTCTATAGTAACTCACACAGAAAGCTCCGCACCGGCCCTAATGGACCCGCCTCTTTCCATTTCAGTTGTCTGGAACTCGTCTTCTAGAACATTCCTCAGTAAGAGATGGTCTTGACATCACTTTCACCCAGCATAAAGCAGTGTTGTGAAAAGGATACTCAGGATAATTTAATTCCCTTTCTGAATCACCGGCTGGTTTTGCCTTTTATCCAGGGGATTTCTTCTCTCTCTCTCTTTTTTAAGGCCCAAACTTTCATTAGAGTATATCTTGTGTTGTTCATTCTGGGCTGATATTCTCAGGGACATGGTACCTTTCCATCTGTAGTTTCCAATCCTTTTGTATTTTAGGAAATTTCTCTTGCTCTTAGTTCTGTTCTTCTGCTTTGCCTTGGGCTCTGGGTACCACTTCAATGTTCATGTGAGATGTAGTCCATGCGCCATCTTGGTCTCACACTTCATAACACAGTCTCTACTCGCTCTCTCTCTTTCTCTCTCCCTCTCTCTCTCTCTCTCTCTCTGCTAGACTTATCAGGCACTTACAGACTATAGCACCTACTTTCTGATGTCCCCTCTCCTTGCATTCTCCTTCCTTTATGCTTTGCTTTCTCTTCTCAGAAAGTCATAAACTCCTTAAGAACGAGCATCTTATCTTACTCGTCTCTTCTGTATCCCCAAAACTGTCCTCAAAGACCACAGCTCAGAGCTCCTTGTAGACAGATACTCATCAAATTTTCTTGTAATTGAATCATGTGACCTCTTTGGCCTGAGGTCCCTCTGAGGGGCTTCTGGGGGATTGTAATAATCTGCCTCTTGCAATGAAGTCGAGGCCGTGATAGGGATCAGAAAGCAGAAAACTTCTTTAAATTTTCAATAGGTAGTTGGGAGTCATATATCGCCAGCTGTCCCCTCCCTCTGGGCCTGGCCTAATCCACTGTCATAATCCTGGATGAAATGCACAGGCTTAATCTGCTAGTGTAAAGGTAGCGCATAGCTTCATATATCACCGTTAATGAGCAAGAGGGGCTTTTACGATTTTATTTCCACTTGCTGGGTTTATGGACATTTGGGGGCCTTACCATACACTTGCTCTGTTAGTAAAACATTGTTCTCAGAATGGAGTTAGTCCTGATTCTGTTTTTCTTAATGGAAGTAATTTTCAGGTACTATTTTGAAAACGGTCTCTTATTTTGTCCGTAATTAATATTATGTTGATGTTATTTAAAACAATTGATGTAAAGAGTAAAGTAATTGAAGGATGATCAAAGCATTGTTTTTCATTGATTAGATTTAAATACTTTTGTATTGCTTCTTTCCAGTCAAATTACATTATTATTATTCTTTTATGGAATTTGCAAGCTCGACAGAGCTTTCAAATGTTTTTGTTTGCAGAACCTCACAAAGTACTTCCAGAAACCACTGCTTTAAAAAAAATTTATCCTGTGTTTCCATAATTGCATGGACTATAACTTTAAAAGAATATTTATTAATATTTATAAATGAAGTTGTTGCATCTCTCTTAAAAGGTTTTTTTCTTCAACGGCTCAGTCTAATAAATATCCAGCCATCTGCTGAGAGATGAGGAATCTTAGGTCGGCTGATGAAGAACCGAGGGTCCAGAACCAGCTTGTCTGAATTCAACTCCTGCTCATCCCATACTGTGATTTTAGGAAGGTATTTATCCCTCTCCCTCCTCTGTTTCTTCATTTGAAAAAAGTGTCATTAAGAATAAGTACTTAGGGACACTTGGGTGGCTCAGTTGGTTGAGCGTACGACTTTGGCTCAGGTCATGATCTCACGGTCTGTGGGTTCAAGCCCCGCGTCGGGCTCTGTGCTGACAGCCAGCTCAGAGCCTGAAGCCTGTTTCAGTTTCTGTGTCTCCCTGTCTCTCTGCCCCTCCCCCACTTGTGCTCATTCTCTCTTTCTCTCTCTCAAAAATAAACATTAAAAAAAGAAGAAGCACTTCATAGCATTTTTGTACAACAAAATGAGCTAATGCAGTCAGTAATCACATGCCTGGTGTACAGCAAGTCCTTGGGAGAAGTCAGATACTATGGCTATTACCCTCTGACCACAGGCTTTAGCTTCCCTACACAGCATATTTTGCAGTTCTGTGAGTGTGAGCATTCTTCAGACTCCACCGATAGCTTAAATTAATTTTAATAAAGAACTAGAATGTCAGAGACCCAGCACTTTTGGGGTATGAATGCTGTATACTACACTTGACCTTCCACAGATAACGCCAACACCCCAAGATCCCATCAGGACAAGAACATCCAATCCAAAACCAGCCTTTGGAAAGAGGGGTCCTTCTGCTTAAGAGGAGGGCTAAGACAGGGGCGCCTGGGTGGCTTAGTCGGTTGAGCGTCCGACTTTCGCTTAGGTCATGATCTCGCGGTTCGTGGGTTCAAGCCCCGCGTCGGGCTCTGTGCTGACTGCCAGCTCAGAGCCTGGAGCCTGTTTCAGAGTCTGTGTCTCCCTCTTTCTCTGACCCTCCCCTGCTCACGCTGTCTCTCTCTCTCTTTCCTAGAAATAAATAAAAATATTAAAAAAAAAAGAAGAGGGCTAAGACAATGAAGTCAGGGATCTTACTAGACCAGGATGGTATGCCCCTAGCCACAGAGACTGCAAGAAAGTACACATATGGAATTCCAGTTTAGCTGTTCAAATAGAGAAGCAATTCAATGGAAGCCTCTTCCTAGTGATGCTGGTTGGTTGCCATTTCTTCTGACCACGCATTTAGACAAATTGTTCCCCTGAAGAGCAAGATCTCTGTTTACACATCCCCTTGTCCGACCACATTTGCCTAGGAATACGGAAATCCTGAGGTTAGCCACCTGCAAACACAGCGGGATCAAACTATCCTGGTATTGCCAGTTAGGAGCTCGTAAAAGCAGGCTATCAATATCAATGGGCAATTATGCTGGGTGAAATTAACCAGTCACAGAAAAGACAAATACGGTAAGATTCCACTTCACTAGGATGCCTGGGGTCGTCAAATTTATAGAGACAGAAGGTAGAAGTTTGGCTGCCAGGGGCTGAGGGAAGGAAATAAAGAGCAAGTGTTGACTAGAGACAGAGTTCAGTTGAGCAAGATGAAAAGTTCTGGAAATGGACAGTGGTGCACAACAATGTAGATGTACTTAATGCCCTTGAACTATATGCATAAAAATGGTTAAAATGGTAAATTTTAAAAACAGTATATTATAAACATTAAAAAAATAGTACTTTCGTTATATGAATTTCACCACAACTAAAAATAATTTTTTTTAAATGTTTTTATTTATTTCTAGGAGAGAGAGAGAGAGACAGTGTGAGCAGGGGAGGGTCAGAGAGAGAGGGAGTCACAGACTGAAACAGGCTCCAGGCTCCGAGCTGGCAGTCAGCACAGAGCCCGACGCGGGGCCCGAACCCACGAACCGCGAGATCATGACCTAAGCGAAAGTCGGACGCTTAACCGACTAAGCCACCCAGGCGCCCCAACTAAAAATAATTTTTAAGAAAGCAGTGGACCATGATGAACTCCCTTTTCTCTCTGAAAATGTGGAATACAATCAAATGTTCAAGTGTGGAAATGGCAGAGCAAGTCGGTTCGGGTTTAAGCCTTTTCAGGTAAGATGAGTTCGGTTCTCCTATGCACCAGGTTATCGCACCGACAGACCCAAGGCCTTCCATGAGCTGGAAAGGGGCGCCCAGGTACACAGAGGGCATTCATGGAGCAGAGAGAGGAAGAGAATCTGATGCTTGTCTTCTGGACACTGTAGTCTTCTAGGTCTTTTGTGAGGCTGGAGTAGCAGAAACCCAGGCCCTGGGAGTAGAAGATGGCATTTCAACAACACAGAGGGAGTAAGTGGAAATCTGAGTGAAGCTGACCATGGCCGAGTGCCCATCAACATTGCTCTCCCTCTCCAGGTCAAGGGAGCCTGCCTGCATATATGTGTGCACGTGCGTGTATTTGCATGTATGTCGAATAGAAAGAGTATTAAACAACTGCACAGAGAATGGGTCAAGGGTGAACACAGCCTACATAGATCTTCCCTCCTTAAAGGATGGGCAGAGATAAATACTCTGACACAAGAGGAAGAATGTATTACAGATCGGAGCTCAAAGAACAGCAGCGAGTGCCTGGACAGCCTTCTACTGTCTTATGAGAGGGTAAGTTGATGCAATTTTATGGAAGACAATTAAGAAAAATCCATTTTTATTTTATTTTGTTAAAATTTTTTTTAATAATTTATGATCTGAAGAGGTTTTTTTTTAAATATTTTTATTTATTTCTAGGAGAGAGAGAGACAGCGTGAGCAGGGGAGGGTCAGAGAGAAGGGGGACAGACTCTGAAACAGGTTCCAGGCTCTGAGCTGGCTGTCAGCACAGAGCCCGACGCGGGGCTCGAACACACGAACCGCGAGATCATGACCTAAGCGAAAGTCGGACGCTTAACCGGCTAAGCTACCCAGTCACCCCTGTTAAAATTTTTTAATGTTTATTTTTTTGAGAGAGACACAGAGCTCGAGTAGAGGAGGGACAGAGAGAGAGGGAGACATAGAATCTGAAGCAAGCTCCAGGCTCCAAGCTGTCAGTACAGAGCCTGACACAGGGCTCGAACTCACGAACTCCAAGATCATGGCCTGAGCTGTCGCTTAATTGACCCGGGTGCCCCAATCCATTTGTATTTAAAAAATGTTTTTTTAATGTTTATTTATTTTTTAAAGAGAGAGAGAGAGAGGTTGGGGGGGGAGGGGCAGAGAAAGAGGCAGACAGAATCCAAAGCAGGCTTCAAGCTCTGAGCTATCAGCACAGAGCCCAATGCGGGACTCGAACCCATGCACTATGAGAGCCTGAGCCGACCCAAAGTCAGATGTTTAACCAACTAAGCCACCCAGGTGCCCCAAATCCATTTTTATTTTAAAACAGGAAGATTGCATGATCTACCAACTCTACTTCTACAAATACATATAGTAAGGAAGAAAATAAAAGTATATATCTGACACTGCAGTATAACAACAGTGCACAGAGAATTTTTATAAGAGCAAAGCAAGAGGAAACAAGCTACATTTGTACCAGTTGGGTTTGGGTAAAAGAAATTTTGATTTTGGCCATAGGATGCGATACCAGCCATTTGTTTCGTATTTGTTTTGTATTTGCATAAAAATGCTTCATTGCACAGGAAAATATGCCATATTGTTATATAAACAATGCAGGTCACAGAACAGCTTATTTAATAAGATTCAATTTTTTAAAAAGTATATTATTAATAAACAAATGTAGGTAGAGGCACTTATCTGAAAGCAAAGATAACCAATTACTAATAATAGTCATTTGTGGATAATGACGTCCCTGGTGACTTTTATTTTCACGTATTTGCTTTTTGGTTCATTTTCTTTTTTAATTAAAAAAATTTTTAATGTTTATTTATTTTTGAGAGACAGAGAAAGAGAGAGAGGGAGAGAATGAGTGGGAGAGAGGCAGAGAGACATGGAGACAAAATCCGAAGCAGGCTCCAGGCTCTGAGCTGTCAGCACAGAGCCCGACACAGGGTTGGAACCCACAAACCGTGAGATCATGACCTAAGCCACCCAGGCGTCCCTTTAGTCATTTTCTATTACAGATCTGTGATATTTTTGAAGAGCAAAAATAAACATTTTAGACAAATAAAGGACATTCTACACCTATGTTTAGTATGTATTTGACTTTTTAGTCTAGCAGTATCATATTTAGCATCATGGTTCTCAAAAGACAGCCTGCAGCCCAGAGCAGCCCAGAGATAATTTTCAGGAAGTCCGTGAAATCTCAACTATTCTCAAAAAAAAAAAAAAAAGTAGGTGTTATTATTTACAATAAACAAGATATGGGGGTGCCTGGGTGGCTCAGTTGGTTGGGCCTCCAACTTCGGCTCAGGTCATGATCTCATAGTTTGTGGGTTCGAGCCTGGTGTCAGGCTCTGTGCTGACAGGTCCGAGCTTGGAGCCTGCTTCAGATTCAGTGTCTCCCTCTCTCTCTGCCCCTCCCCCGCTGGCACTCTTTCTTTCTCTCAAAAATGAATAAATGTTAAAAAAATTTACAATAAGCAAGATATGGAAGCAACCTAAGTGTCCACCGATAGATGAATGGATAAAGAAAATGTGGTATATGTATACAATGGAATATAACTCAGCCATAAAAAAGCTACCTGCGACAGCATGGATGGACCTTGAGGGCTGTATGCTAGTGAAAGAAATCAGACAGAGAAAGACAGACACCATATGATTTCACTTCTGTGTGGAATCTGCAAAACAAAACAATCCAACAAAGCAGAAACAGACGCGTAAATACAGAGAACAAATTGGTGGTTGCCAGAGGGGAGAGGGGAGGAGGGCTGGGTGAAATGGCTGAAGGGGAGAGGGAGATACTGGCTTCCAGTTATGGAATGAGACAGTCATGGGGACGGGAGGTGCACAGGGAATCTAGTCAATGATACTGTAATAGCAGCTGTAGGTACAGAGTTGTGGAATCAGTGAGTGATACCCCTGAAACTAACAACATTCTGTATCAAACATCATCCACTAAAAACAATACTAAGCTGTTACTTGCCTTCTTCAGTGCATTGATCTTTGCCCCGGTGGCACCAAAGCAGGGGGGTGGGGAGGATCTGCTGTAGCCTTAGCACAAGTAGAGACAGTTACCAAAGCAGACTAATAGGCAATCTATTTTTCCCCGCCAACATCTGGACACTAAAAGAGCTCAGTGTCACTGATGTGCGTCGCTGATGAAACAGGAACATTGAGGAACTTCATTCAATCCTGACGGACCCTTGAACACCTGTGTTGTTAACATTCTGTATAACAAAATGGAAAGTATACACAAAAACACCTCTGTTGTTGAGAGAGTAGGCAGTTCGTTGGCCGTGAGCTGGAAGCAGAGGCAGCAATAGATAGGCGACACGTTGGAAGCCTGAGGGCACAGCATCTTGACTTTGGGACTTGCAACATCCTGGCCTTTTGGCCTCCAGCAGCCCAGGGCTGATAGACCAGGAGTCACAGGTGCAGAGCCTCAGCTCCCCTCTTCATCCTCTGCCCCAGGGTAACCTAGAGCTTCATTATTATATATTTACGTTGTGGTTTCAACCCCACCCCCGCCATCGGGGAAGACGGACATGACAGTTCTGACAAGAACCCTATAGAGCCCAAAGCTCCCACTCCCAACCAGTAGGAGGGGCCCCTGAGATGACTGGAAACAACCTCAGCGAGAGACACCCCCCACCCTGCCCCTGCTTAGCTATGACCCACAACTTCTGCAAACAAAGAAAAAAAAGACACTGTTCACTCTGGTGTGTTTGGCAGCCATGGTCCCCCCTGATCTTCTTTCTTGTCGATGTACTGTCCTTAATAAAGTCCTTTGCGCTTCCTACTTTCTTTCAGGCTGAATCTAGATGAGCACAGACCTTCACGTCAATCTTCTGTGGGGAATCCAAGAGCAGAGACCTCCATTCGCACAAGGTGGACTCTCCCACCAGCAACGTCGTGTAGCAAAGGGCATTTCACAGAATTGCTCATCTCGCAGAATAGTACTTGGGCAGCTGCTTGAGTTACACACTGAACTAGAGCATTCCCCTCTCTGGAATATCATTATTAGCTGAAAAATGGCAAGCTCTGGTGACTTTGACAGTCTGGTGACTCTCAGAAATGAACAAAAGTGAGCCCTTCAAGGAAAACAATCGACAGTGTTGGTTGCCGATGATAAGACACAAAGCTTTCAAGAGAAAATTCGAATTTTAGAAAATGTATATGTATCGTCATGAACTTTGACAGCTTCGAAATACTTTAAAGCCTTTAATATCTGCAGTGATATCAATGAATGTGACTGTCTTATATTGTGGTGGAAATAAATCATTAGTTGGAAATCTGCAAAATTCACTATGTCCGTATATTTCAAATGCCCCATGCATACTGTTTTCACAACCAGGTATGGGTTAAAGATCCATTCAAAGAGTGTGCAAGAGGGGCTCCTGGGTGGCTCAGTGAGTTGCGTGTCCCACATCAGCTAAAGTTGTGATCTTGCGGTTCATGGGTTCGAGCCCCACGTCGGGCTCTGTGCTGACAGCTCAGAGCCTGGAGCCTGCTTTGGATTCTGTGTCTCCCTCTCTCTCTGCCCCTCCCCTGCTCATGCTCTGTCTCTGTCTCTTTCTCAAAAAATAAATAAGCATTAAAAAAAAGTGCAAGACAGAGTCATGAACTTTAATGAAACAGATCGCAAAAGATTCATTGATGCGATTTTAGATTCCACGTTGTAACTAACTTTTTAAGAAACTCCCATTTAACAATATGGCTGTTCCTGAAAACATTACCAACATAATGACCACACAATGCAGCAATTTTGCTTCTGGGTGGATAGGACAAAGAACCGAAAGCAGGGACTCAAATACATGTTTGCACACCCATGTTTATGGCAGCCTTAGTCACAATGGTAGAAACAACCGAAGTGTCCACTGATGGATAAACAAAATGTGGGGGGCACCTGGGTCGGTTGAGCATCTATCTGACTTCTGCTCAGGTCATGATCTCCCGGTTCGTCAGGCTGAGCCCCGCATCGGCCTCTGTGCTGTCAGATCGTCTGTCCCCCCCCCCCTCTGCTTCTCTCCTGCTCACACTCTGCCTCTCCCTCAAAAATGAATAAACATATATTTAAAAAATGTAGGATACAGAGGAATATTTTTCAGCCAAAAAAAAGAAAGGTCATTCAGACACTGGCTATGGGATGGAGAAACCTTGGAGACGCTGTGCTAAGTGAAAGAAGCCAGACATAAAAGGACAAATGCCGTGTGATTCCACTCCTGTGATGAACCTAAAGTAGTCAAATTCCTGCAGACAGAAAGTGGAAGGGTGTTTGCCTCAGGCCGCGGGGGAGGGAAACGAGGAGTTAGGGTTTAACGGGGACAGAGTCCCCGTTTTGCAAGATGGAAAGAGTCCTGAAGGTGGACAGTGGTGATGGTCGCGGTGTGAATGCATTTAACGCTACTGAATTATACACTTAAAATGATAAACATGATACAAAAGGAAGGAAGGGAGGGAGGGAAGATGAGAGGAAGGAAAGACTTGTCGAGTTTGGGCACCGCATCAAAGAAAAACATCCACAATTGCCTAAAAGACTGTTCAAAGTCACCTCCTGTTTTCAACGGTGTATCTGCGTGAGGCCAGATTTTCGTTATATACTTCAAGCAAAACAACATATTACAATAAATTGAATACAGGAGCAGATACAATACAATACAAAAAAAAATACAATAAAAAGAATGCAGAAATCCAGCTGTCTTCTATCAAACCACGTAGATTTGCAGGGGTGCCTGGGTGGCTCAGTTGGTTGAGCGTCTGGCTTCGGCTCAGGTCATGATCTTGCCGTCCGTGGGTTCAAGCCCTGTGTCAGGCTCCGCGCTGATAGCTCAAAGCCTGGAGCTTGCTTCAGACTCTGTATCTCTCTCTCTTTTCCTCTGCACTTCTCTTGCTCGTACTCTCTGTCTCTCTCTCGCTCAAAAATAAATAAACATTAAAAAAATTAAAAAGAAAGAGATCTGTAAAAATATAAAGCAAGGCCACTCTTCTTGCTATATACTCTTTGGTTTTGGTAAATATAGTGATTTTTACATAAAAATATGTTACTTAGGGGTGCCCGGGTGGCACAGTTGGTTAAGCATCCGACTTTGGCTCAGGTTGTGATCTCATGGTTCACTAGTTCGAGCCCCACGTCAGGCTCTGTACTGACAGCTAGCTCAGAGCCTGGAGCCTGCCTTCAGATTCTGTGTCTCCCTCTCTCTCTGACCCTCCCCTGCTCACACTGTCTCTCTCTCTCTCAGAAATAAATAAAACATTTAAAAATTGTTACTTAAATTAACATTTGATGGTCTGATTAGGGCTCTCTTTTGGATGAATTAATGATAACATTTTAACATTTTCTCTTTTAATTTCGAATGGGATAAATATCCATAGATAAAACCACATAGGTAAAGCACTTTGTGGTCTTTCATCATTTTCAAGCGAGTGAAACATTGGGATCAAAAGAATCACTGGGTTAGCACATGGTAAATGCTTAATAAACACTCCTTGATGAAGGAGAGGGGAAGGGGAGTGATGGGCATGGAGGGCACTTGTTGGGATGAGCACTGGGTGTTATATGGAAACCAACTTGACAATAAACTATGAAAGGAAAAATAAAAAAATAAATAAACACTCCTTGAACGACACTGTGCCCCTCCAGTCCTTGTCGGAAGTATACCTCATCGTTGAGTGAGAAGTCAGATCTTCCAGGCTTCCATGTTAATCAATACATTCAACTCGGTAGGGCGTCTTCCAGAAGCTTCTCTCACCCTTGGGGTCCCCTCCCCCAAGACACCTGTTGAAAAAAGCCTTCTGTGTCCTTCTGCCTGTCAAACCCACAGACCCTTCTCCCATACTAACCATTTGCCAAAACATGTCAAGCAGTTAACTGCACATAATTGAGTTTCTGAAAGAACATGCCCCCAGGTGAGGTTCAAAAAAATGTTACAAATTAAGATAATAGATGATTACGAGAAACATAAATCAAAAGTGTCAGAAGGCCGCTATCTCACAAAGCACAAACTGGGCAAACAGATGCACGCAGACGGCTCTGTGGCTGTCCACTGAGTTCTTCTGCTTAGTGGTTCCATCCAGATTTTGGCTGGCCTTGGAAATGGTCATTCGTATCATATTGTATTAGAATCCTGGATTTGGACAAAGAGGTGATTAGTACCCAAAACAACAACTACAACAAACGAACCTCATGATGCGGAACACATCCCTGAGGATCCCAAAAAAAGCTACCAAAATAGGGTGAAGAGGTGGAGGCTAGACTGGGGAGGAAGAGAATTCTTGCCTCTTTTGATCAGTGAGATGGATGGAACGCTCGCTGTGGATGGGAGTAAGTAATGAGGACTTTCCCATGCCTCTTTGAAATTGTATTTATTTATTTGTTTGTTTGTTTTTGAGAGGGGAGGGGTGGAAAGAGAGGGGGAGACAGAATCCCCAGCAGGCTCTGAGGTGTCAGCACAGAGCCTGACACAGAGGGCTTGATCTCGGGAACCATGAGATCATGACCTGAGCTGAAACCAAGAGTCAGATGCTGAACCGACTGAGCCACCCGGGCACCCCTCTTGCAATGCCTCATTGAGTGGAATGTTGAATTTTCTTAATTACTGATCTCAGGCCACTTAATCACATGCTCCCGGAACTCTGGCCATGTTCCTTAGCATCCAGCATGGCCATGAGCACTGACTGGAATGGCTTCCACTGTCACACCCTGACTCCTTACCTTTCACCTCTGTCTGGCCACTGGGAGCTCAGTTGGCCAGAGTGAGGACAAGCCAGGGACATATGGCCTTCTGGAAAAATCCTCTACCGATGACCAGCAGGAGTCGATGGATAAATGGCTTAGCCCTGGTTCTTCTCAGATGCGATAACTCTGGAGTGTACCCTGCGCTCTTCTCAAAGTTCCCCAAAGATGCTGAGCTCAGTAGCCCACACTGGTAATCTGCTCAATAACACAGACATCACTGGTTTCCTTGGACATCTCAGCGGCCCACTTCCCTCCTAGCGTCTCCTAGGATCACCTCACTCCCAAAGAAACTACTGGCACAATAATTTTCATCTCCTGCACTGCTTCCGGGAAACCCAAGCTAGGACTTAATTCGAAGAAGTGCATGTCAGAAGCTGAGTCTCAGTCAGTTAAGCGACAGGCTCTTGATCTTTGCTCAGGTCATAATCTTATGGTTTGAGTTTGAGCCCCATGTTGAGCTCTGGGCTGACAGCACGGAGCCTGCTTGGGATTCTCTTTCTCCCTCTTTCTCTGTCCCTCCCCTGCTCACACACACACACACACACACACACACACTCTCTCTCTCTCTCTCTCTCTCTCTCTCTCTCTAGGAATAAATAAATAAACTGAAAAAAAGTTGAGTCTTCAGCTGACTTTTTTGTCCTTTTTTCTTGTTTGTTTAATGTTTTTATTTATTTCTGAGAGAGAGAGAGAGACAGCGTGAGCAGGGGAGGGTNTCTTTTTTCTTGTTTGTTTAATGTTTTTATTTATTTCTGAGAGACAGAGAGACAGCGTGAGCAGGGGAGGGTCAGAGAGAGAGGGAGACACAGAATCCAAAACAGGCTCCAGGCTCTGAGCTAGTTGTCAGCACAGAGCCCGACGTGTGGCTTGAACCCAGGAGCTGTGAGATCATGACCTGAGCCGAAGTCGGACGCTTAACCAACTGAGCCACCCAGGTGCCCCCTTGTTCTTTTCTTTTAGCTGCCTCCTCTTTGATTTGGTACAACAGGGATGATCGGCCTTTCACAGACGGAGAACCCCACTGTCGGCACCTGTGTGCCTTCTCTTCGGGGGAGTCACAGTGTTTCACAAACAGGCAAGAACAAGAAAGCGTATTCTGCAAAATGGTGTCAAGGCTCTGCCTTTCTGCATTCCCACTGCCCCCCCTTCCCCCCACTACCTGTCAGCTGCTTTCAGTTTTCGGCAACTCTTGGGTCTCCAGGAGGAATTCCAAGAAGGCCGGTTCTCACCAGGGTGAGAGGGAGGCAGTGCAGCTGGGCTGGGTCAACAGACGTCCCCACGGCCTGGCCGCCCTCCCAGTGACTGTTTGCCTGGGCTTTGTCCCCCGTTATCTGTGCCCCTTGATCTCCCTGTGCTTTTCTGACCTCTCGCCCTCTGTCGGCCCAAACTTCCAGTGTTATCATGCTCTCCTCGCCCTTGTCACCACTCTGTCCTGGCCGCCGCCACTGACCGTCAACACCGCACAAACACAGAATGAAGAGGGAAAGACGGAGAGGATGGCATCTGGTCAGTGGAGTGGTTTGAGAATCTAAAAAAAAAAAAAAAAAGTGACTTTTTTTTTCTTTTTCAGAGCAAGTAACTTGTTTAACTTGCCTTGGTCGACCATTACACCTAATCGACTCATCGGTTCCAATGGTCAACCTGATAGAATTGGTAAATAAATAGAAGAGCAGATGAGTTCAAGGCTTCCTGCCCTTCCCTCCTACTCTGATCTGAGAGGAAGAGAAACCCACTACCTGCAAAACCACGCATCCAAGCTCAAGGCAGCTTTGAGCTCATGAAAGAGAGCTGTCGTTGCCTCCGAACACAAATTCTCATGTCAGGGTCATCTCATCTGGAGCCTTTAAAACATTCTGGAGACTTCTTTTAGAAAACACAATAAATTCCTCCCTAAGGCATATACCTCCTGTGCTCTGGATGTTATAGCAGGTCTTCAAAAGTCATCTCCGGAATGGGCGCCAGGGTGGCCCTGTAGGTTAAGCATTTGACTTTGGCTCATGTCATGATGTCACGGTTAGTGGGTTCAAGCCCCATGCCGGGCTCTGTGCTGACAGCTCAGAGCCTGGAGCCTGCTTCAGATTCTGTGCCCCTCTCTCTCTGACCCTCCCCTGCTCAGGCTGTCTCTCTCTCACACACACACATAAATAAAAACATTAAAAAAATTTTTTTTAAGTTTTTTAAGTTATCTTGGTGAGGATATGAATAGGCCATTCAGAAGCCATCTCAAAATTCCCAATTTAAAAATACTAATTAAAGGGGCGCCTGGGTGGCTTAGTCGGTTAAGCGTCTGACTTTCGCTCAGGTCATGATCTCGCGGTTTGTGGGTTCGAGCCCCACATCGGGCTCTGTGCTGCCAGCTCAGAGCCTGGAGCCTGTTTCAGAGTCTGTGTCTCCCTCTCTCTCTGACCCTCCCCTGCTCACGCTGTCTCTCTCTCTCTCCTAGAAATAAATAAAAATATTTTTAAAAAAAAGAAGCTTTAAAAAAATACTAATCAAAGAAAAATATAGGCAAAAGGGAAAAAAAGGAAATATCTAGTATTACATTGGCCACATGTAGGTGTGCCATATATGTGCATATATGTACATATTTTCCCATGCAGAGGCACAAACAAGGCTTGCATGTTGGTGATACATTAAATAAATGGGGGGGCTTATAAAAAAACAAAAGAGACAGAAACAAAGAATATTTTAAAATTATAATATATTGGGGCACTTGGATGGCTCAG
The DNA here is from genome assembly GCF_008692635.1 of Crocuta crocuta. Classification (NCBI taxonomy): domain Eukaryota; kingdom Metazoa; phylum Chordata; class Mammalia; order Carnivora; family Hyaenidae; genus Crocuta; species Crocuta crocuta. Next base: position 4,512,071 of record NW_027533258.1, read on the forward strand.
TCCGTTAAACATCTGTCTCTCAATCTCAGCTCAGACCTTGATCTCAGGGTCATGAGTTCAAGCTCCACACCATGTTGGGAGCTCCACACCAGGCACGGAACCTACTTTTATTTAAAAAAAGTAAAATTATAATATATTTTAGTTCAATTTGTATAAAAACCAACTTTGGTGTTATATCTGGCAAGTTAAAGCTAAAGATGATGTTTTTCTTTCCCTCTTTTCCTAATATCATTTAACGATTTTCTATTACTTTTATAATGAAATTAAAACCATCTAAAAACTCTGAATACATAACCAGATTGATTATTTCGAAAAAACTGATTAATTACTGTAATTCCAGGGTTTCAGTGATTTTCTAAAAACTTACATGCACACTTCAATTTTTCTGGAGAGTAATTTGACATTTATTAAAAGCCCTAAAAATATTCATCTTTGGGGGGTGCCTGGGTGGCTCAGCTCGATGAGCATCCAATGTCACTCAGATCATGATCTCGCACTTCGTGAATTCGAGCCCCGTGTCAGGCTCTGTGCTGACAGCTCGGAGCCTGGAGCCTGCCTCGGATTCTGTGTCTCCCTCTCTTTCTGCCCCTCCCCTGCTCACTATCCGTCTCTCTCTCTTTCAAATATAAACATTAAAATTTTTTTTCATTTTTTTTTTTACTCAGAAATTGAGATTTTACAACTCTACATCAGGAAATTTTCAAAAATTCAGACACAAGTTAAGGCTCAAGGTATCCACTGCATTATCGATTATAGCCACACAAATCTGGAAGCAATTTATATCCCACTAATAGAAAAGCAAATTATGATATACTCATGATACAAAATACCATTCAGCCATCAAATGATCATAATGAAAAAGCTTGCAGTGTGCAAAACATAATGTTAACTAAAATAGAACGTGAAGCTCATATGTGGTGTAACTTCAACCACACATATAAGAAATATGTACACATTCCTATCAAAAGAGCACCAGCATTTTTTGCAGAGCTAGAACAATCATAAAATTTGTATGGAAACTGTCTCTCTCTCTCTGCTCCTCCCCTGCTCATGCTCATGTCAGGTATCTATGCATTACTATATTCCTACCAAGGGGGTATAGCCGGCATTGTCAATGGCTGACTTCGTATCACCTGGGTCCACCTTTGTGTATACAGGTGTCTGCAAGCTGACACCTCCCCACCTCCAGTACCTGCTTTTTCCTATTCAGGAGCTTGCTAGGGGTGCATAAATTTAGGCCCCCAGTGGTAATTCTCAACCATTGAGTGATAGGAATAAATGCTCCCCACTCCCATCCTGTAGATGGGCAATTCTGAGATGTCACACCTGAATTCTCAGGTGTCCGCAGCCCGACTGAGCCCCACTCCTTAACATGCCTTTCACTGGTTCCCCTTCCCTCTGCCGCACCCCATTTCTCACCACCCCAACACACACACTCCTGCCTCCTAGGGTTATCTGACAAATAAACTGTTGGTACTCAATCCTTGCCTCAGGCTCTATTTCAGAGCAAGCCCAGCTGAGATACTTGCTTCATAGTGGTTTTTCAATAGATATTTGTTGAGTGGAGAGACACATGAATACATGCTCACTCTGGCTAGTTTGGGATTAACAGTGTATAGCAGCCCTTTTCTTCCCTTTTTTTAAAGTTTACTTACTTATTTTGAGAGAGAGAGAGAGTGGGACAGGCGCAGAGAAAGACATAGAATCCCAAACAGGCTCTGCACTGACAGAGTAGAGCCCGATTCAGGGCCTCGAAATCACAAACTGTGACGTCATGACCTGAGCTGAAGTCGGACGCTTAACCGACTGAGCCACCCAGGCGCCCTTGCAGCTAGCCCTCTTCTCATTGCATATGAAATATTAGTATAAACAAGCCCGTGAGAGAAACAGGCAAAAACAAATTTGAGGACAAACTTGCGTCTCCTTATCTCCATAAAATAATCTGATGCCATTTACAAGCTATTCACGTTCCCCAACGCAACAGATCTTGCAAAATCCAGGCCATGTACTGTGGTCACATACTTTTCAGGTTGGGGGGGATACTTACTTCGTCCAGGAAAAAAAGTCACTGTTTCCAGAGGGGTTACGTAGCCAGGGCCCATTTTCCAACGCCCTCCGCTGTGAGTGTTACAGGTCATGGATTGAATTAAATTTGGGGTAGAAACTACACCGCTCCTTTCGGACTAGTTACACATCATTGGGAAAATATCCTCAGCTCCACTCTCCATGCGCCTGCTGGATTTTCCTGATGGCCCCTTTCAACATCTGTGAACAGCTGGAAGAGCTGGCGAGGCTACGATCGGCCCTTGCATGGCCTAAAGTAAGCAATCCCTGGGACACTGATTAATTTCTCAAGGCTCAAAAATAATTAAGGTAACAATAATCCCTCACCCACACACTCCCCCCCTTTTACAACCATTTAAGGGGGAGGGGGCAGAGGTCGGCCGAAACATTCAGCCTGAAGTTCCCATAATGGTCTTGCAGATCGGAGCAACGTACACCCTGCAGAGTCATTAGAGGGAGCCAAACACCCCAGGGAGTTGTCCACCGCGTGTGAGCCACGTCCACCTCTCAGTCATGAATCGAGAGGGGGCCGATTGCCTGTGAGCTTCTCCTGGGGAGGTGGAGAGAATTGGAAGCCAAAAAGACTTGGAAGCAGGGACGCAAACAGATGTTTGCACACCCGTGTTCAGAGCGGCTTAATTCACAGCGGTGAGAAGGTGGAAGCAGCCTGAGCATCTGCAGACAGGTGAATGGATAAAATATTCTGTGTCTGTGCAGTGGAATATCATTCTGCCATAAAAGGGAAGGCATTTCTGGGGCGCCTGGGTGGCTCAGTCGGTTGAGTGGCCAACTTCACCTCAGGTCATGATCTCACGGTTCGTGAGTTCGAGCCCCACGTTGGGCTTGCTGCTGTTGGTGTGGAGCCCACTTCAGATTCTCTGTTCCTCCCTTAGCTTCTGCTTTCCCCCCACTCACACTATCTCTCTTAAAAATGAATAAATCTTTTTAAAAAGGTGGGGGGAAGGACTTCCTGACAAGATGGATGAATTTGGAAGACACTACACTAGCTGAAATAAGCTTGCCACTAAAGGACAAAGACTATGAGTTTCCTAGAGTCGTCAGATTCACAGAGAGGGAAACTAGAATGACAGCCACAGGAGTTTTCATAAGGAACAAAACATCTGAATAGAAAAGTCCCAAGAGCCAAACCAGAAGTGACTGATAAAGATACTAAACGATGTCCCATCCCACTATTTATCTGCAAGAGGTACGCATGGTGAGTATATACTATTTTGCATGCACAGGAAAGTAACCAAATTCTACTGGATAATGTTCCACTCAACCATGAATCGCTACTGGATATATCACTCACCTTTCTTGGGGCACATGACCCAAGCCGGATGTATTGAACTCTTCTTGAGAATTTTTATCTCAAGGGGAACTAGCAAGGAAGAGCCCATGGATGTCTGCTCGTGTCCTGAAGGTCTTACGTCTAGAACTTTTCTAAGTCACATCTACAAACCATCTCCTCCCGGCTGACACACACACACACACACACACACACACACACACACACACATTCACACCCTCATTCCCTGGTCAACAGCGGGAAGGCCTGAAGCCAATGTAGTTCCATGACACACAGGGAAACAGAGCTGGATGGCCTTAGTATCCTGATTCCAGTTGGCTACACATCCAGCTCCATCTCCATCTCTCCTTTGTTTTTCATCCTTGAGCCGGTAAACATTCCTGCTTTTCCCTAAGCTGAGCCACGCTCTGTCACTTGCACCTAGAGTCCTGATTAAAATACCAAATAAGCATATTGTCTATTTTTTTTTTTTTGGCTTGGCCTATTTATATATGCTACATGAAAATAGGTGGATAATAATGAGCACTTAGTAGGTCAGATTATAGCCGTGTAAGGTCATCTGAAGGGGATCGGGTGGCCAGCAAAACTGTACAACAGCCCACTTCATGAACAACATACATACAAAAAAACAAACAAACAAGAATATGTGCATCAGAAGGGTTCTCGGGAATGGAAGAACAAAATGAGGTTGCAGAAGTAAATGTCAGCTCCATCGAAGGCAGCCCAGCCTCTTGCAAACGTTCTCCATCTCAATGTCAAGGCTGTCCTTAGGACGGAGTGAAAGCAGGGCGATGATAGCCAATGGAGCTCGAACACTGGTCTTTCCGGCAAACCCACTGACATCCTGGATGCCACTGAATTCTCTTCTCATCCATGTTCATCAAACAACTTTTAAAAAAAAATGTTGGTTTATTTATTTTTGAAAGAGAGAGCGAGCGAGCAAGAGGGAGTGGGGCAGAGAGAGAGGGAGACAGAGAACCCCAAGCAGGCTCCACACTGTTAGCACAGAGCCCACTGAGGAGCTTGAGATTCTCTCTCTCTCCCTCTGTCCCTACCTGGCTTCAGTGCACTTTCTCTCTCTCTCTCTCTTAAAAAAAAAAAAAAAATTAAAAGAAATGGTTTTATTGAAAAAATGTTTCGATTGATATAGCATGATATTTTATTGAGTAAAAAGTAAATTTTTATAGAGCAATTTTGAAGACATGATGACCATTTTATGGAAGTGTGTACATACATACCTCATATGTATATATATATATGCACAGAAAAGAATCAGTCAGGACGGAGGGAGAGTAAGTGATTTTTTACTGTCTGTTTACAAGTATGTAGCAACGTTTCCATTTCTTTCTACATTCTGCTGAAACATGTTTGTAAATAGATGTTCTGGAAAAAGCCTACAATGCCAAAAACACAGTGTATCTATGTATTTATAAGTGTACGCTCCGGGAAAAGTCTTCTCATACAAAGCTAATGTATGGAAAACATGTTAACACTTGTGACTCTTCCAAATGACCCGGGTTTACTTCTCAGATTATGTCTTTCAAGGGCAAAGGTCAGATGGGAATGCCTACCCACTGGCCAAGAACCATTTCGGGACTAGGGAAGGCTTCCGACAAGGTGCCAAAACAGGACTTTCCAGAGAAGGTCTTCGTCCCTGAGGCAGAAAAGGAAGTAATCAAGGTTAATTGGTAAGACTAAGTACATTGTTATTTTTATAAACAACATTATGTTAGTAGATGCAAATCATGTCATTTGTGGGTTTCATAAATACACGCTATTATTAAAATACAATGGAATAGGAGAAAAGGTCAATAATATGCATTCTTAGTTAACCTATTTGCTACCTTGCTGAACATCGGCACATAAAGGTGGGCCACAGCCCAGGCATGAGAGACAGGGCAGTATAGTAATGACCGTGGGTTCTAGAATCAGATGATGGGGTTCAAGCCTTGGCTATTCCATCTCTGAGTGAGGCAGAGTCCTTTGGATAAGTTGCTTCAACCCTCTAAGCCACTCTTTCCTTGTCTCTAAAATAGGCAGAGTACCATTTGCAGCAAGGTGGATGGAGCTGGAGGATATTTTGCTGAGTGAAATAAGTCAGTGAGAGAAAGACAGATATCATATGTTTTCACTCATATGTGGAACTTGAGAAACTTAACAGAAGACCGTGGGGGAGGGGAGGGAGAAAAATAGCTACAGAGAGGGCGGGAGGCAAACCGTTAGAAACTCTTAAATACAGAGAACAAAATTGAGGGTTGATGGGGGGGGATGGTGGGGGAGAGGGGAAACTGGGGGATGGGCATCGAGGAGGGCACCTGTGGGGATGAGCACAGGGTGTTATACGTAAGCGATGAATCATGGGAACCTACTCGCAAAACCAAGAGCACAGTGTATATACACTGTATGTTAGCCAACTTGACGATAAATTATAAGAAACAAAAACAAAAAATAAATAAATAAAATAGGCATAATAATAAAAGTATATACCTCATAAAGCCAACTTTGGGTAAGAAAAAGGCCATATGCAATGTGCAGGCATTAAAAACAAAAGGCCAAAATGGAATTGCCTTTGCTAAGCCCCACATCACCAAATTGAGTTTCAGGGGTCTCAGAAATAGAATCTTGAACCAGTCAGGTATCACCTGATCAGCACTAGTTGGGTCACTTGCCTGGTTGACCCCTGCTATCCCCTAAAAGAAAGTGACCTTGCAGTGACCAACCTGCTTTTTTGATGGTATAGCTTTCTTGTTCCCACCCCCTTCTGCCTAGAAAATTCTTTCACTTTGTACAACTCCTCAGAGCTCCTTTCTGTCTGTAAGATGGGATGCTGTCTGATTCATGAACTGTCGAATAAAGCCAATAAGATCTTTCAAGTTTACTCAGTTGAATTTTATTTTTTAATACATTCATAACAGTAAGGAATACATTGTGAAAAGTGTTTCAAAATCATTTGTCTATGGGACCACTAAACAAGGTCGCTCATCTACACAAAATGACAGTCTTCAAGCAATGGTAACTTTATTTTTTAATAATAAATTTTTTAAAAATGTATTTATTTTGGGGGGGCAAGCATGCGTGGGGGAGGGGCAGAGAAAAAGGGAGAGAGAGAATCCCAAGCGGGCACCATCAGCACAAAGCTGGTCACGGGGCTCGATCTCACTGTGAGATCATGATCTGAGCCGACATCAAGCGTTGGACGCTCAACCGACGTAGCCACGGGGGCGCCCCCAAGCCATGGTAGCTGTATATCATGAGTTGTACAATATAATTTGGAAATGAAGACCTTTGCATATAGTTTACTCATCTGTGATATTCTTTTCTCTTTTTCCTTCCCTCATCACATCTGTTTATTTGTTCAGGTCTTAGCTAACAATTCTCTCTTGACTTCCTCAGATGAAATCATGCACCTCTATGTATAAAGCCATGAATACTTACCACATTTTGTAATTGCATATTGATTTGTAATTACTTGTGGTTATCTCTTGAATGTTCATCTCCTCCTACGATACTGCGATTCATAATAAGAAATATATGTATTTGGTCTTCATCCTCCTTTCTGGCACAGGACTCCCTAAAACCCTTGGAATTCCCTATGAAGAGAGCATTCAAGGTGTCTTTGGTTAGGTCAATGAGGAGACTCTAGGAAAGTACCCGAGGAGGGTGGCTCATTGCCAGAGACACCAACATGTGTTCAAAGGTTGGAATATTCCATTTCACTCGGACTTCCTTGGAAAGGAAAGGGGCTGGAGGTTCAATCACCAGTGGCCAAAGATTTCATCAAGTGAGGCTATGTAACGAAGGTTCCGTCAAGTTCGCAGAGCTTTCTGGGTTTGTAAACATGTGGAAAACGGAGAGAGTGGTGTGCCCAGAGAGCATGGAAACTTCATGCCCTTTCTCCACACCTCGCCCTATGCATCTCGTCCATCATCCAGTCGATGATTATTACCCTGGTCGTCCAGTAAGTGAAATACTGCTCTGAGTTCTGTGAGCCACCCTAGTAAATTAATCAAACCCAAGGAGAGGATGGTTGGAATCTCCAGTCTAGAGTTTGTCAGAAGCTCAGGTGACAACCGGACCTTGCAATTGGCATTGGAAATTGAGGATGGGGAGCAGCCTCTGGGGCTCAACCCTTAACCTGTACGATCTGATCTCTTTTGGGTAGACAGTGTCAGAGGTGAGATGGTTGCTTGATGGTGCTGGAAAACCCACACATTGAAATTGATACTAGAATCATGTTACCTCTCAGTAAAAATGTCAACTGCATTGGGTGCATGGGTGGCCCAATTGGTTAAGGGCCTGACTTTTGGTTTCACCTCAGGTCATGACCTCACAACCTGTGCATCGGGCTCTGTACTGGTGGCACAGAGCCCACTTGGGATTCTCTGTCTCCCTTTCTCTCTGCTTCTCTCACTTGTGCTCTTCCTCTGTCTCTCTGTCTCCCTCTCTCTCTCAAAAATAAATAAACAAACAAAAAATCTTTTTAACGTTTATTTATTTTTGAGAGAGAGAGGCAGAGTGTGAGCAGGGGAGGGGCGGAGAGAGAGGGAGACACAAAATCTGAAGGAGGCTCCAGGCTCCGAGCTGTCAGCACAGAGCCTGATGTGAGGCTCGAAGCCATGGACTGTGAGATCATGACCTGAGCTGAAGTCAGATGCCTTAACTGACTGAGATACCCAGATGCCCTGACTAACAAAAAATCTTTAAAAAAAGGTCACCTGCATGAGGTCAAAGGCCATACCCTATATGGTTGGTCTTCAATAAATATATTCTGAATAAATTGATTCATTAAAACATTTTAAAAGGCAGTATGCTTTAAAACAATTTAGGACTTCTATACAATTGTAAGTAATTGTAATTGGACCTGCATATAATTTAGTGCTTTTCTCTACAGAATTAAATGCTCTTTAATCACGGATTGACCTCATCCTGGTTGTGTGCCCAGCCTGAGAAAAACTCATTTTCACTTACCTTGGACCTTTATTCTTGACATGATTAATGTCCAGAAATTTTTGAGACTTCAGCACTAATTGTGCATCCATTAATAAAATGGGATCTTAGAGGAATCTAGAAACGTAGAGGAAAATCTCAAAACTTTGAAGGGAACGAGGTGTAAAGCAATCCACAAAGTGAGTTGAAGCTGAGTGTCTTCTGAGAAGCAGTACGTGGGGTGGCAGAGAGGCAGATGTCACTGGGGTTAGAAACCTTGAAGAATTAATTGACAGGTGTCACTTGCCTTACAGAAACAAACATTTCAAAAAAAGGTAGAGAAAAGTAAATAAGAGAGGGGCGCTTGGGTGGCTCAGTCGGTTAAGCATCTGACTTCAGCTCAGGTCATGATCTCAGGGTTAATGAGTTCAAGCCCCACGTCGGGCTCTGAACTGACAGCTCAGAGCTTGGAGCCTGCTTCGGACTCTGTGTTTCCCTCTCTCTCTGCCCCTTCTCTGCTTGTGCTATGTTTCTCTCTCTCAAAAATAAGTTTTAAAAAAACACTGAAAGAAAACAAAAGCAAGAGAAATTAGTGCATGGACAAAGATAAGCATGGAGTACTGTGGTGGCCCATAACTGTGTCCTGGGGACAGAAACACCCCACGGGAATCTTTGTATAAAAGTTTAAATGTCTAAAGAAGTAAAATAAAAAACAAATGAACAACAACCACAAAACAATTAATTGCCCAAAGGCAATCATTTAAATAGATCCCTCTAGAACACATACTTAGAGGCAATCACTTGAGAGTATCCTTCTAGAACACGTATTTTAATGTGTTTCAAATACCTGGCTAATGAAGTTATATAATTCCATATCCTAATTTTTCCACCCAATACTACAAAAGAACCATTTTCCCCATGTAACTTGCTGAGAAAGAGAGCAGTTCCTTGAAGTCGTTATAAAGATCATAACTTTTGATTCTATGTTCATCCTACGAATTCTGTGTATATCTAGGCTAACAAAGTAATAAAAAAAAGGGAAGACTATGTACAAGATTGTCATGAAAGCATTGATTATAATAGCAAGAAATGGAAAACAGACAGAACTTCCAAAACTAGGGAAAGGCAAGCAAATTATGGTAAACCTATAAAAAGTCATGAAAAATTGTGTTTTCTAACGATGTTTATAATTGTGAGTCTGTTTAATGAGCACAAACACGATGTGAAATAAAGCAAGATACATAATAATATATTTTTACCTAATTTTTATACTCTACGTTTATAAATTTATATACAAGTATGCACAGAAAAAAAATGGAAGGTATTATTCTACAAGGGTCTGCCATGATTCTTTCCAGGTGGTAAGATTCCAGTAATTTTTATGGTCTCATTATATTTTTCTATAGTTTCTAAAGTTTATATGATAAGTAGGCATTAATTTCTTTATCCAGAAGAGGAAAGATAATATTTTTAGAAAGCCCTTTGATTGAGCTAATGCATAAAAGTCATTAGAAAATTTTAAAAAAAAAAAGACTTGGATAGCTCAACGCTCTACGTGAATGATAGCTGCAAATAAATCATATTTGTAGGACAGTCCTTAATTAGGTGGAAATAGTAGTACTTAAAAAAACTTCCTCGGGTTAAGTTTTAAAGCTTTTGATTCATAAATTCCAAGCTAAGCATTAGAGCTGTCAGGGCCTTCAGATCCATCATTGCGTGTCCAGGCCTTTTTTTTTTTTTTTTTTTTTTATTTTAATGACATTTCAAAATGTTATTTCACCAAGTCAGGGACTGGGGATGATCCAGGAGATAATGACTTGCATTTTACAAACTCTTTAGGTCAATATTTATTTTTTCAGGGATATATTTATGTCTCTTTCCTCTAAAGCAGCCCAGTCCATTCACAGAACGTTATGCCAAAGGAAAAAGATGTGGGGGCGCCTGGGTGGCTCAGCCGGTTGAGTGTCTGTCTTCGGCTCAGGTCATGATCTCAAGTTTTGTGAGCCCGAGCCCTGCTTCAGGCTCTGTGCTGACAGCTGGGAGGCTGGTGCCTGCTTTGGGTTCTGTGTGTGTGTCTCTCTCTCTCTGCTCCTCCCCCGCCCTCTCTTTCTCAAAAAATAAACATAAAAAAAAAGTCAGCCTGAAGAAGTGGATGAGGGCCTGGAAGAGGGGGAAATGTTTGAGGAGCACCTGAGGTAACCAGGAGGAGGTTAGGTAAACATTCCTGCAGTCAATGCATAGTTTGAGCACCTACTGTGTTCTAGGCATTCTGTAGGTTCTGAGAATCCAGAACAAAACAGTCTCTGCTCTCGTGCAGCTTGTATTCAGCTATGGAAGAAAAAGTTTAAATAATATGCTTAGTGGTAGTTAGACATTGTGAAGAAGAAATCAAGGGAAAAAACCCAAAAGTCCATCGATAGTCATGTGGATCTGTCCGTCAAGGGTGGTATATTCATGGAACAGAATACTATACAGGAGAGACTAAGAAAAGACCAGAGCAGGGGCACCTGGGTGGCTTAGTCGGTGTCTGGGCAACCTTCCTGCCCAAGATGTCCCCTCGGGCTGTCTGTGGTGGGAGGCAAGATAGCAGTGGGAGGTGCCCAAGGGCTCATGGGTTGGGGGGGTGGGGGCCACTGGGACCAAGCTAGTCCCAGGTGCCCGAGTCAGGAAATCACCCACTCACATGGGGAGTTAATCCCCAAGAGGGACACTGCATGGGGAATGGGTGCCCAAAGGCACAGATTCACCCAGGCAATGGGAGGAGGATTTCAGAGCACCACGAATTGGCCCTTTCAGTGCTGGGCTCAAGCCCCTGGCTGGAGAGGAACAGGCATCAGAGCTGAAGGTAAGAGTTACCGGGATCATTAGGGACCCAAAGAGAGAGCAATCCAAGGCAGTCTCTAACTGCAGAGGTACTATGAAATCCTAAGGCATTCATACCGGCTAAGCACTGGGGAAAGGGTAAGAGGGTCTCCTAAAGCTCTAAAGCCACTGGGGTTTGAGAGACTCACCCTAGAGCACCAAACAGTGGTTTTATACAACCGGGGATTATTTTTAGGTACTAAAACTGAAACCTGAGGCTTTAGATATTTGTTCTATCCTGATCACAATGAACTCAGGAGACGGGAGTGAAGGAGAGTAATGTTCATCGACTATTACATGCACCAGATGGTATGATAAGTGCTTCGTGATGAATTATCCTCTAATCCTTATAAACTACAACCTGCCGTTAAGGAATCTTGGGTTCAGAGAGGTCTAGTAGTTTTCCCAAGGCAGCAGAGTTCATAAGTGGTTAGTTCAGAGCTCCCAATCTGGAGTGGAATGGGTGAGCCTATAGGTAGAAGGTGTGAGAAACTCTAGTTGGGGAAATTGAAGCAAGAGGTGCTTGATATGCTGCGAGTATACATCATCCTCTTCCTCATAAGCCTCAGGGTGCCTCCTCTCCTGTCTCCCCAGAGAGCCAATGATCAGACACACCCCCAATAAGACATAAATAAATGGTCATTTGGGCAGGAGACAAAGACCCAGATGGGCATTCACCTTCAGAATCATCAAAATCAAGATGGCCGTGTGGGCTGAATAGAACTCATTACTCATGATCTATATACATAACATCTATTATATAAATATATGTATACACAGAACAGATCATCCATTGAAAGAGCTTAGCAGATTATAAGCGTTTCCAACTAGATCCTTCAGAATCACCACATTCTCATGAGAGTTAATTTCATGATGTACTGCACTAACCCGGGTCATCAATTGCCAATTCCAAACACTCACCGTTGAACACCCCCACGTAGCACCCCTTTGTCCCCCTAGAAGCTCAAGAATCCTTGAAGAACACTTAAGATGAGAACATTCTACTGTGGCTACTGAGGAAGCTACCAACGGAGTGTGTTTCTATGCATGATCGTTAAGGGAAAAAAAAGAATTAAATGGACATACTCTCAGAAGAAAATCCTATAAATAATAAACAATTATTATTTATTTATTATTATTTAACATTACTTTTCAGTAACTNTGGCTCAGTCGGTCAAGCGTCCGGCTTTGGCTCAGGTCATGATCTCACGGTTTGTGGATTCGAGCCCCGCGTCGGCTCTGTGCTGATTGCTAGCTCAGAGCCTGGAGCCTGTCTTCTGATTCTGTGTCTCCTTCTCTTTCTGTCCCTCTCCTGCTCACGCTGTCTCTCTCTCTTTCAAAAATAAATAAAATATAAAAAAATAAAAAATAAAAAAAACCCCAAAGTCTTTACTGTTTCTTAAACTATAAGAAAGCTAAGAAGTATTCCATCCTCATGAAGAGCTAGCTTTCAAGATACCACTTTTCCTCCACGTAAAACTATGTCCTCACTCAATTGATTAAAGTTCTTATCATTTCGCCCTCAGGATATAATCCCAACGCTTTCTTCCTTTACCCAACAGATAGTTAAGCAGGTCTTAGGTACCTTGAAGACCCTTTACTGGTGAACAAGAAGCCTTAGTCTCTGCTGTCATGGAAATGGCAGACTAGTGCTGGGGAAAGGCAACAAAGGAACACAAGGAAGCGCAGAGGGAGGACCCAAGATGGCAGAACAGCGTGGAAGGTTATTTTTGAGTCTCACGTCCATGAAATATAGCCAGATCAGTACATTGCAGCAAGTGCTATGCAGGAAAGGGATTGGATTCTCTGAGCTACAATAAGAGCATAAGTTCATTTAGATTGGGGGTTGTCCCAATTCCCCATTATCCAAATCACCTCCAAACCTAGTAGCTTAAGACCAAAAGCAGTTATGATCTCGCTTGATTTTGTTGGTTGACTGGGCTCAGCTGGGTGGTGCTTCTGATCCATGGTGAGGTCCACCATAGCTGCAGTCGGCAGAAGGGACCGAGTAGCTGGAACCCCCAAGGTGGCTGGCTAATATGGCTGGTGGCTGAGTCTGGATGTCTTCTGGGAGCTCAGCTGGGACTGTTAACCAAAACAGGCACACATGGTGTCTACATGTGTTTTCGGCTACTTACAGCATGGCAGCTGGGTTCCATGAGGGAGCATCCCAAGAGCGAGTGTTCTCGTTCTCTCTTTTATAGTTTATTTATTTCTGAGAGAGAAAGCATGAGCGGGGGAGAGACAGAAAGAGGAGACAGAGGATCTGAAGTGAGCTCTGTGTGGACAGCAGAGAACCCGACGCGGGGCTCGAACCCACAAATCTCGAGATCATGACCTGAGTCAAAGTCAGACGCTCAACTGACTGAGCCACCCAGGGGCTCCAAAGGGTGAGTTTCTAAGAGAGGGGAAGCAGAGGGGGCCAGGCCAGTGAAATGCCATGGGCACAGCCCTGTTTCTCTTGTCCCCTGAAGGTTTAAAGCACCCGGAGACACGGCGCCCAGTGAGTGTGGGAAAAGGCTACCCAAGAGTGTGAACGCCAGCACGTGTGGCTCACTGGTGTGACCACAGTTAGAGAAGACCTCACTAAGGGACAGTTTCCTGCAGATGGGAATGGTGCTGACATCTGAAAAATGAGTGTAAGTTAGCCAGGCCAGGAATTGGGGGCAAGGCAGCCACAAAGAGAATTTGACTTCCTTGGGAGTGAAAAGAAGACCCTTATGGCTGGAGTGTGGGGAAGAGGAAGGAAGGACGGGTCTAAAATGAGGCTGGGTAGGTTTTCCAAGGCAAATGAAGGAGTTGAGGTTTATTTATCAGCAATGTGACGGGAGGCTAATGTTTAAGGATCTGTATTTTTTTAAACAGGAGGAATGCACGGTCCAATTTGAGTTTGTAAACGATTCCCCAAACTGTTGTGAGCAGAATACATTGGAAGGAGCCGGAGGAGGCATGGAGGAGGCCAAGTGCAAGGTCACTGCAGTTGCCCAGCGAGACAGGATGGTAGCTGGTGCCAAAGGTAGTGTCAGAGAAGACGGGAAGAATTGAAGCATCTTGGGAGGCTTCCTGACAGTCGCCGTGGCAGGACTTCACCATGGGTCGGACTTGAAGAATGTTACAGAGATGCCAAGGATGACTTCAAGTTTTCTGGCTTGAGCGGCCCGTGAGCTAGCGGGATCAGGGGAGGGGATGTAGGAACAAGAACGAAGAGTTCCATTCGTGACACGCTTTTATCTGAGATGCTTACGGAGACCTCTGGATAGAGGTAGCAAGTAGGTAACCGGATAAAGGAGACTGGAGCTCAAAGGCGGCCGAACTGCTGTTAATTTGCCTGCACTACGATCTTCTGCTTAAGCCTCCAGAACCATCCTCTCCCCTCCCCCCACACACTCAGGACTCCATCGCTGCCCAACGGCTTGCAGTTCCCAACTTGACTGTGTTTATTCATGTCTCGCTTTGCCCTCTGACCCCCTAGCCTTCCCTCCTTCCCTCCCCTGGCTACTTCCTGCCAGACCTGTAGGTACCAACCTCCCCCAGCTCTGCCCCAGATCAGGCTCGTATCTCTTGTCCCGATGCGATGCCCCACTGCACTTCGTCATGGCCCTTGTCATATTGCATTCCGCCGTTATCTGCACACATCCTTCAAATCCCCCCCTGGAATGTGAATTCCTCGAAACCGGAAGCGTGTGGCCTTTAAGGTTGTGTCCCTAGCAGCAGCGAGCCCTCCATAAATATGTATTGAATGAATGAGCTGGTCTCAGACTCCAGACCCTTCTTGTTTCTTTTTTTTTTTAATTTTTTATGTTTTATTTATTTTTGAGAGAGAGAGAGAGAGACAGCGTGAGAAGAGGAGGGTCAGAGAGAGAGGGAGACACAGACTCCGAAGCAGGCTCCAGGCTCTGAGCTGTCAGCACAGAGCCCGACGCAGGGCTCAAACCCATGAACTGTGAGATCATGACCTGAGCTGAAGTCGGACGCTTAACCAACTGAGCCACCCAGGTGCCCTGAAAGTGGCATTTTAAAGGAATTCAGCTCTTTTTAAAAATATCCTCTATGATATATGCACCTATCATTCGCTCACAGGAGTACATTAGAGATAATCATATGAGGGCTGCCTGAAAAAACAGGACCCACCAGGGGGAAGCCGGGCAGTAGTGGCCACGATTTGAAATGTGGACAGAGCTACTGATCCAGACTTTCCTAAAGGAGACCACGAGTTACAAGGAGGTGAGCAGCCTCGTAATTGCCTTGGTTGGTGAAAAGTCAGATAAAGAAGACAATGTGCTTGATCAGAGATACAAGGTCTTTAGTTTCAGAATGGGATGATATGAAGCCTATGCTCCTACGTGTGGATTCTCAAATTTTTGCGTGAATCAGAATTAGCTGGAGAGCTTATTAAATCCCGCATTTCGGCTTCAGTAGCTCGCAGGTGGGGCCTGAGACCTGGCATGGCTGGCAGGTTCCCAGGGGACGCTGATGGGGGTCCAGAAACCGCACTTTGAGAACCATGGCTCTCAAGCTTGGCCATATGTGAGAATCGCTTGGGGAGCTTTTGAGGTTGTATTATTTTCTTTTTAAACATTTTCCAGCTTTTTGAGATCTAATTGACAAATATGATCGTGTGAGTTTAGGGGTGCCTGGGTGGCTCAGGAAGGAGATTGAGGGTCTGACTCTTGATTTCGACTCAGGTCTTGATCTCACAGTTTTGTGGGTTCAAGCCCGGTGTCGGGCTCTGTGCTCACAGTGCTTGGAGTCTGCTTGGGATTCTCTCTCTCCCCCTCTCTCTCCCCTCATCACCGGCTCATGCCGTCTCTCTCTCTCGAAACAAATAAACTAAAAACAATTTAAAACACAAAAAAACAGTAAATAATCATTGTGCAGAGGGTGTGTCACATCAAAAGAAACAAAGTCTCCTGCTATGGGGCAAAGATACAGATCTGCCGTGAGAACACTCTATACATGTGCAAAGAGGATGCTACTGTTATCCAAATTGCCCAGCCATCAATGCTCTTGCTTCATTGTACCTGTTACCCTGACACGGGTCCCCACACATGGCGGCTTCCACAGACCCACTCTGGCTGGAGCCTGAGGCAGTCAAAGCTGTGAGGCAGCACATGGTGGCCTTAGTGTTTTCGGAGGTCCACATATGCCCCTAGAAGGGGCTGAGGCCTCCCCATTGACCTGGAAGCCTTGAGAATCATTTACAAAAAGCCCGCCTTGGGGCGCCTGGGTGGCTTAGTTGGTTAAGCGTCCTACTTTCGCTTAGGTCATGATCTCGCGGTTCGTGGGTTCGAGCCCCGCGTCGGGCTCTGTGCTGACTGCCAACTCAGAGCCTGGAGCCTGTTTCAGTCTGTGACTCCCTCTCTCTCTGACCCTCCCCTGATCACGCTGTCTCTCTCTCTCCCTCTCTCCTAGAAATAAATAAAACATTAAAAAAAAAAAAAGCCCGCCTCAAAGATTTGCAGATTAGCTGGATTCTGAAATCTGCAAGATCAACCTGCCTTCAGAATGCCTGTGTGTGTGTGTGTGTGTGTGTGTGCGCGCGCGCGCGCGCATGCGTGCGTGTTTGTGTGCGTGCGCACGCATCTGATTAGTTATTGAATCAAACAGCACTGCCTTGTCCATCCGCAGCACGCCATCAGACAGAAAAGCACCTGCAAGTTGGTAAAATATATTTTATTTGTTCATACAAAGAAATAGTATGAATTACCAGATTTTCATTTTCCTAGAAACCTCTTTCTCTGTGTAAAATTAATCTGTGTTATACATAGGACAAAATACTTGATTTAGTCTTTTTTTTTTTTGTACATATTGGCTATTCTAACATCCAGGTTATAGAAGACACACTGCCCGAATTTGCACAAAATTTCAGATTACTGGGCTGAATGAACTCCGTCATAAATTAAGGTTACAAAAGCGAAAAAAAAATCTAACCACACCTTTAAGTTTAATGAACCGGACTTGTTGAGAGAAACCGAAAAAGAAAAATGACACGGATGTCTGTGTCTGCGTTTGAGAAACACGCGTAAGTATTTCTAGTGTATTGGAAACCTTCTAGTTTCCTTTTTTACGTAAATATCCTGGCAGGATTTGAAACTGCTTTCCCAAAGGTCTAAACTGTACCTGTCACTCAACGTAACTTCCAAAGAGAATCCTATGAAAAAGATAACTTCTCTTCCTCCATCATCCAAAGAAGTATTTATTACGCAGCCAGTATACGTAAATACCTTTCCAGGTACCAGCTGCCAAGTTACCAGACTCTAATACAAACACCTCCAAGCAAACATGGGTTTCTGAGACAGTAAAAACCTCTCATTTTATTTCTCTTAACCTTTTTGCTTTTAATAAGAAAACAAAACCAAGAGGGGTCAAGTACCCCCACTGAGTAGCAAAACTTTTCCCATCAACCAGGAGAAACCCAAAACATGCTGAGACAAAGGGCCAAACCATGAAATGGCGTTTGTCTTCTAACAGCTAAAAAACTTGAAGTTGGTGACCTTGGAGGTTGCTAGAACAGGAAGAGACTCAAGGCTGAATTTTATGTGTTGCTTAACTTCTGCTGCAGGAGGAAGGCATGTGGGGCTCGGGCTCCGTGATAACTAATCACATGATGGGGAGTAACCTGGGGCCAGATGCCGTTTCTGGGTCCATCAGGAACCAGGAGCTATCAGACCTCTAGGAAGAGATGTGCAGGAAGTTTGACTTACTTGTCTTCTCTAGAAAAACGTGCTCTAGTCCATCAGTGCTAATTATCGGCATCTGCTTGGATTGAAGGATTTGACCCAGAATACAATCTTGACTCACTTCAGGGCTCGTGACTCAATGACCCTCCCTCCCATCGATCTGAAAATTTCCCGTTTCAGTTTTAAGGCAGGGAAGAAACAACTTCATCAAAACTGTCCAGCTTGGAGACATGGCGGGGACCCGAAGGAGGAAGGAAAAATGCAGGCGCCTTTTCCTACTACTGGGTTTCTGCAATTCTACATCATGAGCCGGGTGGGGGCACCCATACGGCGGGAGAGCCGACCAGACAGGGTGGGGCGCAGCTCGTGGATACTGGCTTTTACTTTAAGCTCTACTCTGTTGGAACTGAAAAGCGGCATTGGTGGGTTTAATTTCCAGTGGAGCTTTCCAAGGGGAAAAACGCACGACCAGTTAGCACCCCTTCTGCACACGTCTTGGTGCCCAAGTAGCAAGAAGAGAGAACCACAGCAGAGTTGGGGAGTCCCCCTAAACGGAGGTGCTATGGTACTTGGCAGAGGTGGAAACAGACCTCTGAAAGGAACAGAACATCTGGGGATTGCATGGAGCACCCCTCCCCCATCTTCCTACACAGAACGCACATGGTGATCGCTTCGCTAGCCATGACCGGGCTGAAACCAGATTATCAACCAGATTATCAACGAGATGTCACCTAACGACCAGTGACCTCTTGATCGGTTTCTAAAGAGGAACGGTCATCTCTCTCTTTCCATACAAGTCTTCTTACTCTGTTGGGCACGTTACCCCGCGACGACGTACCAAAGAGTTGTTCCCGTGATCTGAGTGATCGTCCCGCGAATGCCCGGCGGAAACGGAACTCAAATGAAAATCCTCTGACGGCAGAAGCAGTTCTGGTTCGGAAAACAGGACAAAGGGAGTAGGTTCATTAAGTGACATTGCTAATGGTCACCTAACTGCCACCGGAGAGGTCCTCAAAAATAATCCCCAATTGCTCGCTCAGCACAGAGGTGGGGGGGGTGCATTTTGCCATCAGCGGCAACAGTACTGGTGACCTTCTGCCAGGACCTAACTCAAACAAGGGGACCTCTTCACCTCTTCACAACAGTCAGGTGGGAGTGGCTCCGGGCAACTACAAGAGCTACTCTTCGTTCTCGTGGTCTGGCCGGCGGCTACAGGCTGAGTTGTCAATCTGAGCTGAGCAAGGGATTCCGAAGGGAGGAGAGTGCCAGCCAT
>NW_027533258.1:4531351-4537002 GCF_008692635.1 Crocuta crocuta
GGTCGTAAGTCTACCGGGATGTGCCCAACGCCATCTGGCTCTGCACCTGGCAGCACCCCTGCGACTCTGATGGGGAGGGATGCACTTGACCTCCTTTGGGTCTTGACACCCGGCCTCTGTGCAGTGTGTGCCGGTCACTCTGCTAGGCTAGGGGAATTCTTTGGTGTGTCAGAGCAGAGTTGTCTGGCCTGGAGAACGGAGCACGTGCACACATGCAAATCAGAGGTCGTCTGTATTTCTAAAGCAGCACCCAAACATCACACACACACACACACACACACACCCAGGCATACACGCGGGGCCTGGGAAGGAGGGGCTACCGTCTGCATCCACTTCAAGTGGCTTCATGAACCAGGGACTCGGGCAGAAGAGGACACAGGGCCGTCTTTCAGAATCATACGCCCAAGTCCATGGACCCTGGCACACGGGGCTCCCAGATCAGAGGCGGGGGCTTCCCTGCAATGGCACGGACTTCCCTAGGAGCTGAGAAGACTTGGGGAACAGGCTCAGCGCTGTGGTTTGGCGTCTGCGTCCTCGGAAATGTCAACACAGGGAGGAGGAAGCTGCTAANGCGTACCCGTAACAACAAAAATCTCAAGTTGTGCTTTTCTTCTTTTTAAATAGAATGGGGGAAGGGGAAACACGGAAGCACCATCAACTGTTGAGGGAAAGAAAAGATGAAACACCTTGGAATGTGAATGGATTACGGAAGCTAAACTCTCTAAAGAGCATGTGGCTAGGCAGCTTAGTGAATTAATCGCTTATGAATTAAAAATAAATTATTATAAAATAGATTTCTGTACATTTTACATACATATAATCTCTCTCGGTAACAGAAGCCAAGGGGTAAAGTCATACGGGCCCCTGGGTGGGGGGTGGGGGCGGGGGATGAGCTCAGTCCCAGCCGAAGTCCTGGCCGGTCATCTGGTAGAACTTCAAGTTGAACGGCCGGTAGAAGTCGCGCAGCCGGCGCACCACCTCGCGGTCGATCTCGGGGTGGGGTCTGCCCTTGGTCTTGCCCAGGCAGTGGGGCTTGCCGCTGCCCTCGGCCTTCTTGAGGCAGGGGAAGCCCTTGGTCTTGTTGAAGTAGAAGTGCTTGTCGGTGATGATCCTCTTGAGGCCCAGGAAGTCCTGCACGCGGCCCAGCTCGCCGGCCGGGTCGCTGATGAGCCGCTCGCCGCTCACGAAGAGCATCTGGCCGATGGGGAAGTGCCGCAGCCAGCGCTCCAGGTGCTTGGCGTAGATGCCGATCTGGATGGCGCTCCACGACGTGTCGATGAGGCCCGCCGTGCGGTTTTTGAACGTCAGGCTCTCGAAGGTGGGGATGTCCGGCCGCTTGGACAGCGTCTGCGTGTAGTCCGAGATGGCCCGGGTCACCGGGTCGCGCACCACCACGATCAGCTTGGTGTCCTTGGACATGGCCGAGATGCGCGCGGGCGCCTCGCGCGTCACGAAGTAGCTGGGCGTCTTCTCCATGGTGATCTGCCCGTCCAGGGTCCGCGGCATCAGGTCCCTGGGGAAAGCAAGCAGAGCAGAGTCGGGCTCAGAAGGGGACACCTCTTTGGCTGCGCGTCTCTGTGGCGAGACTATTTTTTTAATGTTTACTTATTTTCTGAGAGAGAGACAGAGCGGGAACAGGGAAGGGGCAGAGAGAGCGGGAGACACAGAATCCGAAGCAGGGCCCAGGCTCCGAGCTGTCAGCACAGAGCCGGATGCCGGGCTCGAACTCACAAACCACGAGACCACGACCTGAGCCGAAGTCCGACGCTCAACCAACTGAGCCACCCAGGCACCCCACTGTGGCGACACTTTGAATCCCGGCTTCCCTCTGTTACCGGGAACGGGTGCAGAAACGTGAAAAAGTGCAAACAGAGCTTTGTACCTGAAAGGTACGTTAACATCCCCATCTCGAGTTTGGAGGCCAGATACTATCTGTGCGGAATATGAAGGCGCCTTCCTCCAAGACAGAAAGAGTAAGAGAGGAGTTTCTCCACATCCTGTCGCGGGCACCACCTCTGCCTCACTGTGCAGGGTATCCACTCTCCGAGTGCCCCAAACATCAGGTGTCATGATGCAACAGAGGCCATTGGCCTCTGGATTCGTACCCTTCCTAATAACAGCTCCTGGAGCTCCCAGGGACCCCGTTGCCCATCAGTCCTCACTAGCCTGTCTCCGTGTGCTCACCAAGCCTTGGCACGTGTGCGGTGGGAACCGAGGGGACCCTGACACACGTCCCCATGTCTCCATGTCCCCCTGACCCATCCAGGCCGTACAGGCTTCAACACAGCGACCAGGGACAAAATGCCTTGACTGCAAAAAGCACACAGCAGGCGAAATCAGAAGGAAGTATAAACAGATGCAAACTTGCCAAGAGGAAATTCCCAAGAGCCAGCTCTAGAAGCTTCTAAAAAATACTTCAGATTCCATTAAAAATAAAAAAGACTTGTATGATCTCTATCACAGCATTAACTTAAACAAGTATGCAGACAAAACTGTTAACAACCTGTAAGAGATGCAGGCCATGATACGGGGCGCCGAGGTGGCTCAGTCGGTTGCACATCTGGCTTCCACTCAGGTTATGGTCTCATGGTTCATGGGTTCGAGCCCTGCCTTGGGCTCTGTGCTGACAGCTCAGAGCTTCGAGCCTGCTTTGGATTCTGTGTCTCCCTCTCTCTCTGCTCCTCTCCTGCTCACACACACTCTCTCTCTCTCAAAAATAAACATTAAAAAAGAAAAAAAAAAGCTGTTTTGTGGTGGCAGTTAGCATTGAAAGTAACAACAATTGATGATGGAAGGTTGTGACTTATATGCTCTCTGGATTGGGGCATTCCACCCTGTGAAATGGGAGTAATGTCCACCGAACATTCTTCAGTTGTCTGTAGGAGGTTTGTACGGGCAGAGAGTAAGGGATGTGGGCTCAGACATCAGACCGCCTGGGTTCAAATCCCAGCTTTCTGGTGTAAGCTGTGTTACCTTGAGTAACTTTCTTGACTTCTCTGGGCCTCTGTTCCTCATCTGTAAACATGAAGGTGAATGTATCCACTTCACGGAAGTTCAATGAGGAGGAAGACCATTAACGATCAAAATATGCTCTGAACACGCTTGACATATGTAATTAATCCATACCAGCTACTGCTCCTCCGAGAGGATTATTTCCAGTATTACAGTGTTCAATCCGCAGCTTACAGCACATGGTGGGACAAAATCGAGCCCATGTGTGCACATCAAAAGGGAAGGAGATGTGTTAACTAACTGGAGACCAAGTTTTGGTCACGGACGTGCAATCTTCCATTAGCTCTGGGATAGAGGTTTCTGCCTGATTTCTACGTGCGCCCACGTAGAATTTTTAAAAAGACCATCTCCACATCATTTTTGACCAAATATTTACCTCTCAGTAGGGCATCCTGAACCTCCAGCCTCAAGCCACCCCTAATCTACTCTTCCTGAGCACATTTATGGAAATGATGATAGAAAGTTCTATCGCACGAGCCAGAAAGGGCCACATGCGGGGAGAGCTCCTCCTTCCAAAGCAAGTTTGGAAGAAGGAGGTCTTCCCTCAGGAAGAGGGTTTCACTGCGCTGGAACCATCCCCGGCTTGAGCTAAGGCTGGATTGACCCACTTTGCCCATTAACTGCTTAGATGAACCTGGTGGTGTCAAGGGGTTAATGTGATGGAAGATTAAAGATGAGTCCTGCCTCTTGACCTATTTTGCATTTCACTCAAAAGCAGGTGGTGTCTAGAGTCACCTGGGTGGCTCAGTCGGTTGAGCGTCCAACCGAGTTGAGATCGGCTCAGGTCGTGATCTTGTGGTTCGTGAGTTCGAGCCCTGCTTCAGGCTCGTTGCTGTCAGTACAGAGCCTGCTTCCGATCCCGTCCCCCTCTCTCTGCCCCTCGCCTGCTCATGCTCACTCTCTCTCTCTCTAAAAAATAAATATGAAAAAATAAAGGTAGAAGGAGTCTGATCAAGTCCAAGGTTCTTTCCCTGTATTAAGCCACTCACAACTGGACATTCATTAAGAGTTTACCATTCAGAACATAAGTGCTACTGTCATGACGGAAAGAAAGCCAATCACTTCCTCGGGGTCCCTGTAGGGAACCATGGGTGGGGTCTGTCCTCAGAGAGTCTGTCTGACCTAGCACGGGCTCCGAAGTCCGGTGCCTGGGTTGGACTCTCGGCGTCCCCACGGACTGTGTGTGACCCCAGACAGGTCACCTTACCTATCCGTGTCCCCGTTTTCTCATCTGAATCATGAAAAAAAAAAAGATGATGCGGACGTCAGCCCTAGGGTTTTGAGAGGGCGCTGACGCTAACGTTGACGCTGAGCACAATAGCTAGTTGGTGTCAAGAAAATGTTACCAGTTACCTTCTGTTTCACAGCATGTGGGTAAGGGTGTAAGGAAGCCAAGATTCGCAAACAGGGGACCGGTCACCTACTTGGTCCCCCCTGCGACAAAGAAGCAATGGAGAAGTCGCGGCTCTTTAAAGAGGCAAAGGGGTGGGTCAGAACCACCTCTGCACCTTTGCTGCCTGCATTTTCTCAGTGTCCTTTCTGTATAATTTTTCATTAAAAAAATTTTTTACAGCTTATTTTGGGGGGGAGGGGCAGAGAAGAGGGGGACAGGGGATCCAAAGCAGGCTTTGTGCTGTCAGCACAGAACCCCATGTGGGACTTGAACTCCCGAACCGTGAGATCACGACCTGAACCAAAATCAAAGTTGGACGCTTAACCGACTGAGCTCCCCCCAGCCGCCCAGTGTCTATTTATTTCTTTATTTACTTAAAAAAAAGTTTTTAATGTTTTATTTATTTCTGAGAGAGAGAGAGAGAGAGAGAGAGAGAGACAGGATGAGCAGGGGAGGGTCAGAGAGAGAGGGAGATACAGAATCTGAAACAGGCTCCAGGCTCCTAGCTGTCAGCACAGAGCCCAATGCGGGGCTTGAACCCATGCACTGTGAGATCATGACCTGAGCTGAAGTCGGACGCTTAACCGCCTGAGTCCCCCAGGCTCCCCCCTCAGTGTCCTTAAAGAAAGGTTACTAGGGCAGTAACCGAAATGGCTCATCAGGCCATGGCAATAAGACACCACACAACAGAGCTAGTAAAAATGAAACTAGGAGAGCTTCACTACCATCAAGTCCAAAGGCAAAGCTTCCCTGGCCACAAAGAAAGTTCCTTCAACTGGGGACAGAACGGCCTGCGGGTCACCCAGGCCATTCTGGCTGCTACCAGCTCCAAGGGATCCCTCTCCCCCCAGAATGGTCGGGAGTCTGCACACAGGTGGCAAAGAGCAAGCAAGGGGCCCCCAGGACTTTCTTTGATCCTGCAAATGACAGCCAGGGGGCTCTTGCCCCCGCCCGCTGGGGCCTACGGGCTGCTCTCCCCTTTGTGGCTGACAGCTGAGATGCACAAGTGGGTTCTCCCTCATTTCCACACATGCCTCCTGAACCCCTTGCATGGGCTTCCAGGGCCCCGCCCCCCATCCTCAGGTCCCGGAGCGAAGGCTTTTCTAAGCTTTCCTGGGCCCCCTCCCTCCCCTCCCTTCCCCGGCTGGGTCTCCTGTCCTAGTACTCAACACCTCTTTGGGCACAAGCGGTTCCCAGAAGAAACGATGAGAGCAGGTCACAGCCAAGGGCAAGGCTCCGCGCGCGT
>NW_027533258.1:4537097-4541273 GCF_008692635.1 Crocuta crocuta
GCCCGGCGGCCCCCGCAGATAAGCAAGCCTCAGGCCAGCAGCGTAATTGAGCTGCTCATTAGGAAAGCCGGTTTCTCAAACTGATCGTCACAGCTAATAATTACACGGCGCTTGCGAGCTTGCGGAGAAACTTCCACATGCATTATCTGGTGGAATCCCCACAACGCGCCTTTGGGGTACATCCCGCGATCCCCAGGTTACCAAGGAAGAAACAAGCGGGAGTGGAGAGGGTAGCTCATCTGGACGTAGGTCACCTGCAGGCGGGCAGTGGGGACCAAGGCACCCCCTCCAAGGCATCTTCTCCTTCCCAACCTCCCGTTTCTTATTAATCTGATGATGAGCACACACAGCCACACACCTGTCCCTCTCTTAAATAGATACCTGTCTTCCAGCTCCCCCCTCCCAGATTAGGATCTTAATAATAGGTATTTTAGTGCTGGAATCAGACGGCTGTGATCATAATTGTTCAAATATGAGTCAGATTTCAAAACAATAGAGCTCTTAGCCTCACCGACTCCGGCAGTTAGCTGTGCTGCATGGGGAGCCCGGAATATCAGCGACTGTGGAACAGCTATCCCCATCCAGTGCCCGCCCCTGCCCCCTCTTCGACATCTGGCACATTATCGCCATCAGACACTTGTGAAGCCAATAGGGCCAGGCAGTGTCTTTACAGTAAGTCCGAGGACGACAGGCTCACCCCCACCAGAACTGTCCTTAGCACGAGCCTAAGGGAGCCTGACCAGGCAGATCACTCACGACACAAAGCGGAAAGGACCCCACTTCTTTCATGAACCCTCAGATGTCAAGGCAGCCGTGTCACCGCTGTCAAAACCCAGCAATGACCAGCACAATGATCTTCTGGGAGTATCAGTGACCCCAAGTTGCTGGGCCACAGAGCAGGGTACCCGAGGCCCCGGTGGGTGTGGAAGGGGCATGGCTGAGCTCTCCACGTGGCTACAGAAATTGACAAGAAAGCGACGGGAGGCTCACCCACGCGGCTCTGAACCGACTGCCAGGCCCCCCACATGGCCATTATTTAGATGGTTTAATGCTTAGCCACGACCGACCGGAAAGCACTGTTCAGTGGTACCTGTGGGTCTGGAATGTGCCACACACTTGTCATTCACTCTGCTGATATTCATGCGAACCTAAGTGGCGATGCTGTGGGTACCCAGGGCCACGCGGTAGAAAAAAGAAGAAAAAGAAAAAAAAGGAAAAGAAAGAATTAACAAGGAGCGCCTGGGAGGCTCAGTCCGTTAAGCGTCTGACTCTTTGTTTCGGCTCAGGTCATGCTCTTACAGTTCGTGGGTTCAAGCTCTGTGTCAGTGACAGCACAGAGCCTGACGTGGGGCTGGAACTCACGAACCGTGAGATCACGGGCTGAGCTGAAGTCGGATGCTTAATCGAGCCCCCCAGGCACCCCAAGGAAAGGATGTCTGTTGTCCCTGGAGGCAGAGTGGGTAAGGAGAGGAGCCAGAACCCTCAGTGCCAGGACACAGAGCTAACCTGAGCCACTAGCCAGGAGCCAGCTACCTGCAGAGTCCCCTCCCGTGCGGGGTTCGCTGCCACAGGGCTTTGGAGACAGACAATCGGGGTTCGCAAAAGAGCGTCCCCAGGTCTAACCTGGCTCTAATATGTTCCTCTAAACGCCGGCAATTAAAAACAAACCTTCAGGCCCAAAGGCGTAGTTACTTCGAATGAGCCAGAGGAGTTCTAAAAAGCCCGACAACTGAGATGTTCTCCGCAGCAAATGTGGCCCTAATTTTCCTGTGTCTTTCTCTCTCGGTGACGCCCCCGGTCCAGCAGCTGAACTCCCTGTTTGAACTGGCAAATTACACAACAATAAAGAGGAAGATTATTCAAATGGGTGTAACCTTCCCAGCACAGCCAAGCAGATGCCAGAGACATTTATGCAAAGCAGAGGGAAGTGAATGCCCAGGGCCGGGGACAAAGCTGTGAGTCCCACTGGGTCCTGGACTGGGCCAGTCTCCCACTCCGGCTGAAGAAACCGGGGAAGAGACGGAACTCTGGGCCTGCCCCTTTCTCCTACTCCCTACAGGGAGGATGAGGGCCTTGTGGTTGCAGAAACATCCCCACGTTTTCTGAAATTCAACGAAGATTTCATTTCTTCTTTTAAAAATTTCTTTCAGGGGCACCTGGGTGGCTCAGTCTGTTAAGCGTCCGACTTCAGCTCAGGTCATGATCTCACGGTTCATGGGTTCGAGCCCCACGTCGGGTTCTGTGCTGACAGCTCAGAGCCTGGAACCTGCTTTGATTCTGTGTCTCCCTCCCTCCCTCTCTCTCTCTCTCTCTCTCAAAAATAAACATTCTGTGCTGACTGCCAGCTCAGACCTGGAGCCTGTTTCAGAGTCTGTGACTCCCTCTCTCTCTGACCCTCCCCTGCTCACGCTGTCTCTCTCTCTCTCCTAGAAATAAATAAAACATTAAAAAAAAAAAACATTAAAAATTTCTTTTAAACTTACATATAACCCATCACCCTTGATGTCCAGCTCTGTGCATCGGAAAATGGTCCCTCGGGACTTAGATATTTTGACATCGCAGGTATAGTGTTGATTTAAAAAAAACAAACAAAAAAACCACCTTGTTTCCACGAAGGCCTCGGCTCTGGCTCTGGCTCTGGTCCCGCTCCTAACCGGCATGTCCCCCTGGCCACAGCCCTGACACGCTGGGCCTCAGCCTCTGGTCTGTAAAGCTGGCAAGGCCCAGGAGGCTACCATGGGCATGAGGGACAAAGTGCTCTGGTGATTGCCCCGCGGGCACAAGCAGGAACCTGTTCTGCTACATCTACTTTAGCTTTTCCTCTAAGAAGCCCCAGTCCAGCCTCTGAGAATTCGGAACAGAAGCGAAGAAAACAAACAGAACAATCTTCATGAAACAGAAGAATCGAGATTTCTAGAAAGGTTATTTCCCCCAAGCCAAAAAGAAAAGGGTAGAATAGAATAGAATAATAGAATGGAATGAAATGAAATGAAATGGACTACCTCCTTCCTAATGCCTGCACAGTCCCAAATCTGTCTAGGACTAAGGATGTCCCCTTCAAACGGTAAGGCACAATCACATCAAAATCTTGTAGTCGGTGAGTTCAAGCCCTGCATAGGGTCTGTGCTGACCGCTTGGAGCCTGGAGCCTGCCTCGGATTCGGTGTCTCCCTCTCTCTCTGCCCCTCCCCTGGTCATGCTCTCTCTCTCTCTATCAAAAATAAATAAGATAAACATTAAAAAAAGAAAAAGTAAGTCAAGTAGAATGCCACCGGATAAAGCCACACGTATCAGCAGCTCAACGCAAAGACAGTGGGGTCCGCAGAGATTAAGGGGAGGGGCGAGATAAACAGACGGTGAGGGGCACACCGGGTTTTTAGGGCAGTGGAAACTGTGTGCCCACGCCCATGCGATGTGCACACCAAGGTTGAGCCCTAACGGAGACTCCAATTTGGGAGACTGTGACGTGTCTAGAATCTGGGACACTATGACAAGTCTGGAACCTGGGAGACTAGGAAGTGTCCGGGCAGGTTCATCAGGTGTAACAATGTCCCTCTCCAGTGGACGATGTGGATGGTCAGGGATGCTCGTATGTCGGGGTGGGGAGGTTGTCCAAAGGGAATCTCAGCACCTTCCCCTCAATCTTGCTATGAACCCAAAATCGGTCTCAAAAGTGAAATTTACTTTAAGCCACAACACGAACCCCAAACAACACTAATATCTTATTGGTCTTCAGCTTCTTTTCTTTTCTTAATGTCTACTTTTGAGAGAGAGAGACAGAGCACGAGCAGGGAGGGACAGAGAAAGAGGAAGACACAGAATCCGAAGCAGGCTCCAGGCTCTGAGCTGTGAGCACAGAGCCTGATGCAGGGCTTGAACTCACGAACTGCGAGAACATGACCTGAGCCAAAGTCGGGCGCTTAACCAACTTAGCCCCCCAGGCGCCCCTTTGGCTTCTTCTCTGTGAGTTGTGGTTTTCTCCTGGGGGAATTTATGGGGTCTCATTGCATCACAGCCTTAGGCCTAGGCCACCACCACGTACCCTCCTCACCACAATCCGGTCAGTCTACACGCACTCTCCCTCTGAACGGAGGGCTCTTCCTGGGATGCAGGGAGCCCGGCAGCCTGGCCCTGCCCCCACTGGCCCTCCCCCCCCAACCACCCAGCCTGGAAGAAA
>NW_027533258.1:4541397-4555963 GCF_008692635.1 Crocuta crocuta
ATAGGCCAAAAAAAAAAAAAGATCTTATTTTATGAAAGGACACCCTGGGTCCATAGGGATGCGACTGCTCTGTCCCCTCATCTTGCAATGTTGGGATGCCTGAGTCCCTCTGCTCCCCAGGGGAGGAAGTGAGGGAGACAGAGCCCGCGGGGGGGGGGAGGGCGGGGAGCTTCAAAGCCACCAGACAAGTCCTGGAGGGGAAAGTCCCCAGCAGGCTGTGGGCTGGGGTGTCTCCCCCAGGTTTCTGTGGGTACTTGGTACCCCAGGCCAAAGTGTTTATGCATTTTCCGAGGGAAGGGAAAGAGGAGGCCTGGCCTGGTCCCTGGACTTTGTGTGGTAACAGGCGTGGGTGGGCTAAGCTCTTACCTTCTCCGAGGTCTCTCTTACCAACCCTAGTTACCCGGCACCCCCCAAAAAACTTCCCCTGTGTCTTTCTACCTGGTGACCTTATAAGTTATAACTCACCTCCAGGGTCAAACACACCCAAGCTGGCAGCCTATCAGCCTCCCCTTTCCTCTCCTACAGAAAGCCCAGGCACCCGTGGACGGGGGAAGAAACTTCTAGAAACCCCGACTGTGGACAATGCCGGAGAAGCCTCAACTCCCAAAGGTGGGTGTAACTCTGGGAAGTTTCTTCTTTAGAGCCGCTTTCTTCCTCCCGAGGGAGGCCGGAGGAGGGGTGGGGGTGGGGGAGAGATGTGTATCAGTTCAGGGGCCCCTCCTTATCTGGAACCTTCTTCCTTTCCTAGGGAGCCTCAAAGCCCACCCGTTCAAAGAGCCACATCTCCATAAATAATTATCTCCATTTGGGGGAGATGTTTGCATATCAAAGGACTCCTTTGGGAGGGTTTTAAAAATAATTTAAAATGAAATTGTAAGTAGTCTGTTGTTCTCGGGGTCTCCCGGGTCCCCAGGCCGGATTGCTAGGGCGGCCGGAAGTGATGTCATGATTCATTATAAAGTTTACTGGGCCTTTCCCCCCTTCTTTTTATTTTATTTTTTTTTTAAGGTAATGGGTAGAAAAGAAGAGAAATAACAAAAGGCTGGACTCCCCCAGGCCTCCTCCTCCTCCAACCCTCCCCTCTCTTTTCTCCACCCCTGGCCCCCAACCCCCACTGCAAGGATTTGGCCTCCATTGTCCAAGAATTTCAATACTGCTCAGAAAATGAAAAGCCGCTGAATGCCATAAGGGGGTGGGGCGCAAAAGAGCATCTCGCTCCTCTGGGTCAACTCAAGATGCCTTTCTTTTTGGCAGAATCCTCTGTTATAGACGCTGCTTCACAAAGGCCTGAGTTCCTGTTCCTGGAAGGGGCTGGGAGGGGGGAGTAGGTGGGGGAGAGGGAGAGAGGGTTTCAATTAAAAGCTAATAGGCTTTTGTGATGAGCTCTCTGGGGTGCTGCTCCCGCATTTATTGGACCTCACTGTGTGCTGGGACCAATCCTGCGAATCCAGAGGAATCTGTGTCCCATTTCCCGGAAACAAAACAAAAACATACGCAACAACAAAACAAAAGAAAAAAAATTGTTTTGGATCATTAGAAAGAAAAAGTTTTCTGGGAAGCAGACTTTTTAAGAAGAAGCCCTGCCATGGGGTGGATCGGGGACAGCGCAGAGGACCCGGCGTGCAGGGAAGGGGACACCTGACCCCAGATGGAGGTGACAAGGTTCGGCCCCTGGTCTGCAGGGCTCCCTCCGACGAGACAGGGCAGGGATGTGGTCTGTGATCGGCGCTGGCTTTGGGGTCAGTCACCACTGGGTGACACCCTGCCCCGCTGGCCGACAGCACAGGGCCAGCCTGGTGTGTTTCACAGGCTCCTGCGAATCACTCCCCGCCTCGACCCGAGGCAATCTGCCTTCCCCGCGCCCCTGGAAACTCGGTGCAAATGTTTGTAAACAGGCCTCCACCCAAGAGTCCAGAAGCACTCAGCACCGCCGGTCATCACCTCATCACGGAGCTGAGGGAAATCACTAGCCCTTCCTGGGGAAGCTGTGGAGAGAACACATGGGGCAAGGGGAGGGGACTTTCAGCACAGGGGGTACGGAGCGCAGGAGCTGTGCGTCCTGGCTCCCGTCTCGGGCTCAGTTTCCCTGTATATGAAAGTTAACGGGTTGGGTTTAAAAGGATGCTCTTGGGCGAGGCCTGGGTGGCTCAGAGGGTTGAGCCTCTGACTTAAGGCTCGTAAGGCTCTCTGCCCCTCCCCAGCTTGCTCTCTGTCTCAAAAATAATTATATATATATATATATATATATATGTTTCTGGGCTCTGAAATCTAAAAGATGAGCCTGACCACCTCCATCTCTCCCACTCCACCCCTCCTCCACCTCCTCTTCAGCTCAGGCAGAGGCCAGAGGCCAATGTTCTATGCACCCATTTGTTAAACAGCCTGGTGCCTAGTGGAGTGGAAAGAAAAGCAGGTTCAAGGTCAGGCTGTGTGGCCTCAGGCAAAGTGCCTAACATCTCCGGAGTTGGCCCTTCCCCTCCCTGTAAAAGGGAAAGATTTGTTCTGCCTGGTTTACATGGAAAAAAAAATTAGATGTAGTTTGCAGGTGAATCGGCTCTTAAAGCAGCAAGATCCTACCCAAAGGTAAGGTGGAATGAACCCCAGTCCTATCTATTCATTATCTCCTTTGGCTCTAGATCCTAGGGGTATTGCTATGGAAATACCGCTAAGGAAAAAAGAAACGCCAACCTGGTTCTCAAGTTCAAAGGCTCATGAAGACAACAAGTGTCTGAAGGAGTCTGGGCTCCCCTTAATTCTCCACTTGTGCTACGTAGGAGCTCTTGTTTGGACCTTTCTTCCTAGTTACCTGGGAGGACATTAAGGACAAAGGAAAACGGAGCGCCATTCTTGGGTTGACTTCAATGCGTGAGTGTGGTGATCTAAGCCAAGAAGAATGGAAAATGAGACAGCCTTTAATAGAATGAAAACACAACCTACTTGAGAAGATTCTCTTTTCTTTTCTTCTCTTTTCTTTTCTTTTCTCTTTCCTTCCTTCCTTCCTTCCTTCCTTCCTTCCTTCCTTCCTTCCTTTCTTTCTTTCTGTCTCTCTCTCTCTATCACTCTTTCTTTCAACATGGTAGAGAATGAGGCTTACAAGGAGCGGAACAGTCACAATTTGAAGATTCTCTTTCTTTCCTTCCTTCCTTCCTTCCTCTCTCTCTCTCTCTCTCTCTCTCTTTCTCCCTTCTTTCCTTCCTTCCTTTCTTTCAACATGGCAGAAAATGAGGCTTACAAGGAGCGAAACAGCCACAGTTTGGGGGCAGGGGTCCATCTGAGGCTGACGGAAAGAAATAACCCAACTGGCTGAAACCAGATCCACCTAGTGAAGACCTGATATCATCAGTTACCTCCCTGCCTCGCAGCTGTGCGGCCAGTAGGATGTTGGGACCAGAGAAATCGCAGTCACCTCTTGACTACAGCCCAAGATAACAGCTCTGTGCTGCTCTCCACTTCCCTTCTACTCAACAAACAGAACCCCGTTTTATGGTTATCAACCGAAAACAGTATAAAGTAAATTAGGTCAATAAAAATCCCGAGATGTAAGTTTAAAGTCAGGCTAAACTCAACGGAAATGAGCACAAATAAACTTCCCTTATCACAGGCTTTAAATAGCTCAAAAAACGTTTTAGAGAAGAAAAGAAGTCCTTTCTACCCGGAGAGGACATCCAAGGGAGACGGATAAACTTCAGAGAAAACTGCTGACGAAAGAAAAAGTTGCTGATTCTTATCTTACACTCCTTACCCTCATCAGGACCTACTGGACTCAGAGGGGTCTCAAGAAAATGAGTGGCACCACGCTGCCAATGGAAACTCCAAAGGCAGTTACCAAAGTCCTCCAACTCCCCCACCCCCGACCCCTGTTTTGGAATTCTGAGCTTGAAAAGTATGGAAGTTCACCAGAGTCCATTTTCAGCAGGAGAAAAGTCCAACCTCCCCAAATTCCCATCCATTTTTTTTTGTCCCGGTCAACCATTTTTTTTAAATATAGAAAGGCAGTAAGTTTGGAACAGATTACAGAGTCCAACCTGACTGTGAATTTCACGTCCAAGGACAGGAGAGATGGAACGTGGTGGTGGGGGCTGACGCTACACCCCAGGGAATGTGGGTCCCGTGGTGATTTCTTACATCCAAGGAGAAGTTTTTGGTGGATGATCCTGCCTGTCCTGGTGAGTCTCAAAATTTCCAGCAACTCTGTGCTTTAGACACCACTGCCTTCCCACCGACCCTGCCAGTCCCCAAGGGAACAAAACTATAAGCACTAAGGAGATCAAATAACTAAATGGTAGTGAGAAAGACTGCTGAGAGTTACAAGCTGAGATTAGCCTTTTACCCTGTGTTAGACTGAGCAGAACACCAACCCTGTCACTAGTTTTAAGCCTAATGACTGTTTCTTTTCTTCTTTTAATTTTTTTTAAATGTTTATTTCTGAGAGAGAGAGAGAGAGACAGCGTGAGCACAGGAGGGTCAGAGAGAGAGAGGGAGACACAGATTCTGAAGCAGGCTCCAGGCTCTGAGCTCTGAGCTAGCTGTCAGCACAGAGCCCGACGCGGGGCTTGAACCACGAACCGTGAGGTGAGATCATGACCTGAGCCGAAGTCGGACGCTTAACGGACTGAGCCACCCAGGCGCCCCCAGGACTTCTGTCTTCAAAAGAGACAGAAAACAGCAGAACACTGGATGCAGAAAGCACTTGAAAATAATGGGCTGGATGAACCAGCAAATGAATGAATGAAAGTGAATGAGCCAGCAATGCTTGATGCTAAATGACTAGAGGTCACCGTGCAGAGATATGCAAAAACGACAGAGTGCAACTTAGAACAGGAAGTTGCTGTTTGAGCCAGGTTGCAAAACGGTGATGATCTCAGGGGCGCCTGGTTGGCTCAGTTGGTTAAGCGTCTGACCTCGGCTCAGGTCACCATCTCAAAGTTCACGAGCTCCAGCCCTGCGTCAGGCTCTGTGCTGACAGCTGGGAGCCCAGAGCCTGCTTCAGATCCTGTGTCTCCCTCTCTCTCCCTCTCCCCAGCTTGTACTCTGTCTCAAGAAAAAAGAAATTACAAGAAGAAAGAAAATAGTGATGACTCAGTATCCCGATGCCCAAAGAAGTTAATTCTAGACCCACATTTATGTGTCATCTCACCCAGGACATTAACGGACACAATTACACTAAAAGGCCGTGCACATAGGAAGGACTTGAACTTGAATGCCAAGCTCCAGTAAAGAACAGGTGGCCTAAGATCACCATGCGTCATCGCACCTGTGGGACAGAAGCAAGCTGTGGCCCCGTCTCACTAGCCGACTGGATGTCCTCACCTCCCATGGCCACCTTCTCCCTTCAAACTTGCAAGTGGTTGCGTTTAACAATCGTGATAAAAACGACATCCATTCACCGATTTATATGAATTGTTTTTCATGCTCTATATTGTCATAGTGCGATTTATATTTATTATTATAATGATCTGTACGTACTATTGTTGGTTGAATTATTTTACTTATTATTTTGTTTTAATTATTATTAAGATTCACCTGCATTCCCGGGAAGCCACCCATGGATGCTGGGTTGAGACACCCCGAACGGCTCGCTCTTATGTAGCCAGAAGGAACGCAAACTAGGAATGTAAATGTAGTACTTATCACGGATGATGATTAAGGAGTCAGTGAGACAGTGGGTGCGTATCATTAGTGCCCTCCAGAGTCTTACGGTATATTTGGAGAGCAAAACTAACCAACAGATACTGTAGGCTTGGCTCAAAATAAGAAATGCGGAAAAGAAGAATCCAGAAGTTGTGTCCTGTGGGACAGAAGAAGCTTCTTTCAGCTACTCCTGCGAGTAGGTGGGAGTCAAGAAGTCAAGATACTGAAGTTTAGGAACATAAGACAGCGGTTGGGTCATTTAGCCGGGACTGAAGACTTTTTTGTTTGGGTTTTTATTTTCGAGGAATAGTGAAAAATAAGTTGGAAAGATCGGAAAATGGGCTGGCTGCCCCCTCTCCACCCGACCCAGCCCTCCACCCTGTGCCTCCCCAGACATCCTTCCAAACGCCCAAGCCAGCAACCTTCACGGAGTCACTCGTGCAGAGCATGATTCGCCAAGTCCCCAGCAGGGCACGTACGGACTGTACCCCACGTTTCCACCTCCCTTTCTCTCCACTCTCCCACCTGGCTTCACTCAGCTGTGGGCAGGCACCTGCGCTTCCTCGAATGGGTCATGGTTTCTTACCCCCTCCCCCCCCACCGGCCAACACACACACCCATGGACTTCCCTCCTTCTGGATTATTCTTCCCAGCTCTCATCCTTCTACAAAACTTCTAGGACATTCCTCCTGTTCCCCATTCTAGGTTAGCAATCCTTGCTTCCTTCTTGTGACTGCCCACCTCCCCATATCCTCCTGCACACACACGCACACACGTACACACACTCACAGAGTTAGCATAACCTTTGTCTGTCCGCTCTTAGATCCTCAAGGGGTTTAAGCATTCGACTTTGGCTCAGGTCACGATCTCATGGTTTGTGGGTTGATGCCCTGCATCAGGCTCTGTGCTGAAAGCTCAGAGCCTGGAGCCTGCTTCAGATTCTGTGTCTTCCTCTCTCTCTGTCCTCCATAGCTTGTTCTCTCTCTCTCTCTCAAGAATAAACTTTTGAAAAGAAAAGAAAAGAAAAGAAAAGAAGAGAAGAGAAGAGAAGAGAAAAGAAAAGAAAAGAAAAGAAAAGAAAAGAAAAGAAAAGAAAAGAAAAGAAAAGAAAAGAAAAGAAAATGGTGATGATCTCAGTACCCTGACGCCTAAAGAACTGGACTGTGCCTTATTTTCACTGTGGCAACAATTTAAAAAATTTTAATGTTTATTTAGTTTTGAGAGACAGAGCATGAGAGGAGGAGAGGCAGAGAGAGAGGGAGAGGGAGACACAGAATCCAAAGCAGGCTTCAGTGCAGAGCCTGATAGGGGGCTCGAACTCAAACCATGAGATCATGACATGAGCCAAAGTCGGATGCTCAACCAACTGAGCCACCTGGGCACCCCAGCGGGCTGTTTGATGAATGAAATAGGTTAAGTGGGTAAGTGGACAAATGCCAGACACCAGCGGGATTTGATCTGAGGCGAGGAGAAGGCACGTCAGACAGAGGAGGCGAGTGGCAGTAAACAGATCTGGGCTCCGTGAGTCCTCCTGGACACCGATCTAAGAAAACGTCAAGAGGGGCGCCTGGGTGGCTCAGTCAGTTAAGCATCTGACTCCTGATTTCTGTTCAGGTCGTGATCTCCTGGTTCATGAGTTTGAGCCCCGCATCGGGCTCTGTGCTGAGCTCAGATCCTGCTTGGGATTCTCTGTCTCTCTCAGTATCTCCCTGTCTCTCTCTCTCAAAAACAAACAAACATTAAAAAAATAAATGTAAAGAGATTTAGAACGAACAACAACAAAAAAAAAGACCGCTAACCGGGTGTCTTCCTTCCAGTTCGCTGACTCTAGGCTTTTACTGCCTTTGAAATATTCTACAACTCTGGGAATCCTAAATTAGCAACCCAGCAATGCAGTATAGTTCTTGACCACAGGCATGCGGAGAAGCGCTTTCCGGGGGAGGCTCTGTGCATTTCCTTCCCCACTTCCCACGGCTTGGGGAAAAAACTCCGTTTCCCACCCTCTTTGTAATTCACACGAGCATTACTTTCTTCCATGTGAATTTATGTTCTTTTCACATCTCCTCGGAACCACAGGTAACATCTGCTTGGTTCTCTCATTAATCATGAGTGAAATACGCGGCGCCTGGGCGTCTCAGTCGGTTAAGCATCTGACTCTCGGTTGCAGCTCAGGTCATAGTCTCTCTCTCATGGTTCGTGAGTTCGAGACCTGCATCGGGCTCTGTGCTGGCAGTGAGGAGCCTGCCTGGGATTCTCTCTCTCCCTCTCTCTCTCTCTCTCCCTGGCCCTCCCCAGCTTGACTCTCACTTTCTCAAAAGAAATAAATAAACTTAAAAAAAATCACCTTAAGTATGCTTTCAATGCGAAATAAATAATTCTGTGCGTCTGAATGGGAAGGGGCGGGTACTGAAAAAGGCAACTAATTCTAAGCCGTTTTGTAGGAAGGAAAAGAGAAAAGCTGGCAACACAGGACAGAGACGGGAAAAGACGTAGCAGCAAGGATCGCCTGCGGTTTCTTTTTTAATAAAAATGTTTTATTTATTTTTGAGAGTGAGAGCATGAGCAGGGGAGGGGCAGAGACAGAGGGAGACACAGAATACGAAGCAGGCTCCAGGCTCCAAGCTGTCAGCCAAGAGCCCGACGTGGGGCTGGAACTCACTGACTGCAAGATCATGACCTGAGCCGAAGTCGGATGATCAACCCACAGAGCCACCCAGGCGCCCCAAGGCTCCCCTGAAGTTTTTAAAGCAAGGTGGGTGGGGGACGTGGCACCAATGTGTTCTGCATTCACCAGCATTAAGTTGTAGCTTCCCAGACCGGTCAGGGCGGGAGTCAGCAGCAAAATGCAGGTGCTCACTCAAGACGTGTTTTAAACAGATAAGGATTTCGGTTTTTGTGTCCATATGTATATATATATCAAAAATTTTTAAAAGCCAAAATTGAGAGAAGGCAGATAGCTCCCCAAATTCTGGCTAGAATTCTGGTCCGAGAAGGCCAATTCTGGGCAGGTGGGGCAGCCTGGGGTGGGTGGACAGCCAGTCTGGGAGGCTCAGTGGTGTTCTCCATTTGCAGACAAAACCAAAGAAAGGCCTTTAAGCAGCTACTTTTCCAAATGAGTCCACTTGCAAACCCGGGGCGGGGGGAGACACACAGCACTTAAGCCCCTGAGTAAACAACCACCTAAAAGAGGGAAGGACAGATGTGATGTGCGGCTCTCTGCGGCCCCATTAGCACATTGGGGAAATTAATCTCGCTCAAGCCCCTCCCAAGGCAGTGCCCCTCCCCGCTCCGCTCCCTGGCTCAATACACATGGATTCATTTGTCACTGAGGCAGTGCCACTACCAGTAACAAGCTGAGAAGTGGGATCATTTGAGTGTAGGAAGATGCCCCTGAAGGCCGGTGCCCCTCCCATCTTCTTCAGATGTCTCGAAGAACCCGGAATTCTGAGAGAGTTCTTTAGGACACAAATATGCTATCTGTGCAGGGGAAGGGCTCCCTTTCCTGGGGTGGGAGACCCCTTCAGCTCTTATGCAGAACACAACAGACACATCACAACAGAATGGTGACCCTCCCCGACCGTCAAAGGCCACACACGCAGACTCTGCAGGCTGAGGGCCTGGGTAAAGAGCTATTCCACCTATAGGGACGGCAGAGAACCCGAGAGAAGGGATGGGCCATCTGTGAAGCGAAGGCATATCCGCGACGTGTACACAGACCTTGGGAATGAGCCTCGGGGATCCCCGGAGAGCCTGGCACCACCCAACAGCAATGTCCCAGCCACCGGGCCTCTGCGTTCCTATCAGAAGGCTAACTGGGATGGTATGTTCGGAGGTCAGTGGCCAGAACCCAGCAGACACACATTCTCCGTGCACGTAGTATCTTCAGCCTGACACTTGGGCCCCAAGAGCTTTGCTCACCCCCCCCCCAAGGTTTTGCCTACAAACGGGACATACCTCCACATTTTCATAAGCATCCCCATGATGGGCTGGCTTAATAATGGGTCTCCACGTGGCCTTGGGAAGCCCCAGAAACACTGTTCACTATAATACTAGAAATTCAGGCAACAGAAAAAATGATTCTCGGGGTGCCTGGGTAGCTCAGTCGGTTAAGGGTCCGAGTTGGGCTCAGGTCATGATCCTACGGTTCTCGAGCTCTGACAGCTCAGAGCCTGGAGCCTGCTTCGGATTCCGTGTCTCCCTCTCTCTCTGCCCCTCCCCCACTCACGCTTGGGGTCTGTCTCAAAAATAAATACACATTAAAAAAAAAAAGAAAAAGAAAAATGACTCTGCCTCTGGTAAAGAATACGCAGGCTTCCTTTTTGTCAGAAGATGGTTCTCCCATCGCTGACCATGAGGAGGTCAATTCAGACCTGCTCTGCACTTGACTCACCAAAAAGAACTGAGTATCCAGGATGTGGTTGCCTCTCCAATACCAACCTTCTCAGGGGCCATCTTTGAAATGGGTGTTCGCGCCATCTTTGAAATGGGTGTGTGCGCCATCTTTGAAATGGGCAGGGTGAGGCTGGGGGCTGTTCAATGGGACCACCCCTAATCAAACACCAGACAATGGCAGAGCCTGGACTCAGACTTCAGAATGTTCAGCCCCAAACCTCATCGTCCATCCCAGTTCTCGACATTTCTAAGGGCCTCCAAGATTAAAAGGCTCCAGCACAGCAGCTACCCACCCCACCTGACCCATCTGGTATCTCCCATCCTCTTCCCACAAGGTTTCCACCTTCTCTCCTTTTCTGATAAGAAATAGAAAGGCTTGGTTTTAAGTTAACTTGAGGAATTATATAGGGTGTAAATTATAATGAAATAAACCTACTTGCATTAAATAAATTGTGTGCGCGCAAGTGCACAGAAAGAGAGAGATTAACCTCGAAACTAGAAGCTAAACCTCTTCCTGGTTTCCTTGCACTTCTGCTCTCACGCTTTTATTTGAGTTCATTTCTCGCTCAACCCTCCTGAAACAAATGATCACACACACGAAAATAATCAGATTAGCTTCTCCCAAGCATGGCCCTAATTCTTCCGTCACTGCTCCTGGTGTGCGCTCGAGCCCTTAATTTTTTCTGCGGTGTCGGGTGTTCTGCAGGAGGAAAGTCCTTGCCCCAAATCCTGGGACCCGTGTGATGGGGCAGCGTGCCCAAAAGGCTCTGGAGTGAAGGAAAAGCCTCAGGAGTTTTCTTGGTCTGCTGTACAGGTGTCCTAGACAGATGCGCTGACCCAAGAGTATCCCCTCTGCTCTCCTTCCCTTTAAGGAAACCCGGCGTGAAAAGGAAAGGCGAGCTGGCTCTGGTTCTGAAGGTCCAGAGGCCAGAAGTCACAGCTCAATCTGCCTCTGGGAGCAGGGAGACTCAGGAGGCTGTGCCAGGCTGAACGAGCCTCCCAAACCCAGAAACAAACAGGCTGATAAATCAGTACTGCCAAGCCACTGAGCTGAGCCCCAAGAATCAATTCAATCGGCTGCCTCTTCTTCTAGCTCATTAACTACTGGAGATTACCATCATATGGGGAGTAGCCTCTCAGCTGGAAATTAAATTAGCCTGGCTATAAACCAGGAATGCAGACTGGAAAAGCATCCGATGAGCGATTCCTGGGGAGGGGGGAAAAACCCCCACACCACCAAATGCTCTCCTCTTCCCAAGCATCGCCCCTCTGGTCTTTCAAGCTGGTCCCCTTCTTTGCAACCGCCCTCCCGAACAATAAGAAAGACGGTGACGGCAAGAGGGGCGAGACTCCCTTAGTCTGGTTTTCGGAGAAAACTGGGGTTGCTCCTGGCGAAATACCGAAAGGGGCGGCTGGGGACTAAGCGATCAGGAATTGGGCATCCAGGAAAAAAACCAGAGGAAGATGGCCTCAGATTAGTAAAGAAGAAAGGGAAGGGGTGGGCGGAGGAGAGAGTGAGAGGAGAGCGGGGGAAATAAACATATATGTACCCCCCCCCAAAACCCCCAGGGGTCGGTGTAAAGGTACAACCTCCAGTAACAAGGGCGGCAGGCACTAATTGCACATTCGGAACAGGTGTGTGCCTGCAAAGCCACCTCTTAATTACCAGGTTTGGCATTTTGGCACCAGCCGCCCGGCTCTGCTCAGCTTCTAAAAATGCTGGAGCCGAGCATCCACGGAGCCGTTCTGCTGCAGGTCCGAGGAGCCGAGCGGTGGAATTTCTAATTATATGGCTTTGGGCTTTCCCCTAATGAAAGGCTCCATCCAGACAAGCAAAAAGCAACTGGCTTAGGGGACGTGGGTCCCGGAACCCATCCTGAGAGCTGCTCCAGAGGCCGCCTTGTCTTCTGGGCGGCTTCTCCTCTGATCGCTAGCGAGAGCCGCCCCCGTCTGACACTACTCAATGGCATCTTTCATGTCCCACTTGCAAGTTGAAATACTTGAGAGAGAGAGACGGGGNGCAGGATAAACAGTGCTATACTCGTGACGCTTGGAAGTCATGATGTTAAGGCCCCCTCTCCGAAGACCTCAATCCCCCTGATGCTGTCCTACCCCGCTTGTCACATTTCTCCTCTGCTCTCCCTTCTCCGCATCCACACCTCTTCACGTCGAAATCCTTGCCTTTCCACCTGTATTCCTTTGGCCAAGAAGAACCCTTCCCCACACGGTCTGCACACGAACTCCTATTCACCCGTCAAAACCCTAACTAGGGTGTCCCCTCCTCTCTGAAGCCTTCCCAGTGGAGATCCTTCCCCACTTAGAACAGGTCTCCCTCTGCGACATTCTTCTGCCTTAACCAAGCATCTTCTTTTTGCATGTACCCAGGCCTACTGTATGTAAGCCGTCTCAACCCCTGCCTTCACCCACACTGTCCCTGGCCAGTCTCTACAGAGTGGTCAGCGTTTTTCTAAACAGTAGGTCAGATCGGGGCCCTCCCATTCACAGAACCCCCAACTGGCAGCCCCATTAAGAACCTAAGGGGCTTCCTCTCCGTGGTCCCTCCACCTAACTTCCTTTGATCTCTTCACTGTGGTCCCAGTGCCTTCTCTGGGGGCACAGTCCCACCTTCCGGGACCCTCGGATACCCCTTCTCTTCACTCAGGCCCCTCCTCAACATCACCTCTTAAAAAAGACGTCCCGCCTAAATTAAAGTAGCTCTTTCCTGGGGCACCTGGGTGGCTTAGCCGGTTAAGCGTCCGACTTTCGCTCAGGTCACGATCTCGCGGTTCGTGGGTTCGAGCCCCGCGTCGGGCTCTGTGCTGACTGCCAGCTCAGAGCCTGGAGCCTGTTTCAGAGTCTGTGTCTCCCTCTCTCTCTGACCCTCCCCTGCTCACGCTGTCTCTCTCTCTCGCTCTCTCCTAGAAAAAAAAAAAAATTTAAAGTAGCTCTTTCCTCCCCGCTCCCCCTCCAACGCTCCGTCCCGTTGCCTTTCTCCTCTGGCTCTTATCAGTGGGAGTATTCTAGTTTTATTAGTTTGCTTGCTCTTCCGTTACTGTCCGCCTCCCCAGTAGAATGTCAGTTTCACGAGGACAGGATCGTGCAGCGCTGATAAAATAAACCCCCAATCACATCCGAGAAACGAACAGACCCTTGCAGCCCCAGGGTCTGGCACAGGATAGATGTTCCAGAAATTAATCAGATCTCCGCGGCCGTAAGGAACAAACGCCACACCGGTGGATGGCCACCTCCAGGGACACCCAGACTAAGTGAAGTTCTCCCTAGGTCTCCATCCCTGCCGCCGCTCTCCAGCCGACAGGGTCCTCAGCGCTGTCCCTAACGCTGGCTTCCTCCAGACGGTCGCCTCAGGACACGCCACGGAGTACAGCGAAGCCCGAGGACTTTACAAGGGACGTGAAACAGCACCAAAACCGCTTCG
Organism: Crocuta crocuta; assembly: GCF_008692635.1. Taxonomy (NCBI): domain Eukaryota; kingdom Metazoa; phylum Chordata; class Mammalia; order Carnivora; family Hyaenidae; genus Crocuta; species Crocuta crocuta. The sequence goes on from NW_027533258.1 coordinate 4,554,857, forward strand.
GGATGTAACGGACACGCAGCGAGCAGCTGGACGTCTCTTCATGGAGCCCACATGTGAACGAGAGTGGGGCCGACGGGTGGGACCTAAGCCCACGGCCCAACCCGAGCGGTGCGAGTGACTCTTTCCCCGCAGGCAGACCTCTAATGCTGGCTAGTGCTGCGGGCGCACCTCGAGCTCCGGGGACCTACTGCCGATCCCTCTGCGACACGTGGAGGCCGAGCCACCGCAGGGGATGGGCACCAACAGGTGGGTGCCCATCCCCCAGCCCCCGCCCCCCGCCGGACATCCCCAAAAGGCACCATCTGGGTAAGATGAGGTGGCTTCTTTGATCAAAGACCTTAAAATGCACAAAAGCTTATGCAGGAAGCCGGCACATGTGCTCCCTGGTAAATGCTCTTTTTTATAGAAAAGCCATGAGCCACAGTCTGTATTTCTGTTTCCAGCCGGGACAGGAGGAAAACACAAGGCTGAGGAGAATTGTGAGCGAATGACTGAACCAGAGGAGGCAGAGGGGGGCCCACCGGCTCACCTGGGCCAGCCCCCAGGCAGGAGCCCCCTGCCCCGCCCCCCAGGGAAATACAACCCCACGCCGCTCGGGATGGGTAACTGCAGTCACTTTTACATGCTGACGTGGACAAGGACAGGGCTCCTTCAAACCACGCTTCAAACCATGGAACAAAGGCCGTTGGGGACAGTCATCCAAATGACCCAGGGAGGCAACAGGGAGAGGTGGGGTCTGCGGTAAGTGAGCAAGAGGGTCCCATACCTTCTCATGAGAGCCACGGGGAGCAGATGCTTGTTCGAAGAATTCCAAGAGCCACATGCAAATAACCCAGCAAGGCTGGCTGGTGTTCACGTTAGGAAAACACCTATACGTACATTTTCTTGCCTTTTCCTCCTTGAAATATCAAATTATTTCATTTTCCTCAAAAACATATGAAAAGGATTCAAATGCAAAGCTCAGGTAACATCTGTAAATTTCTTTCTAGTAGGGGAGGCTCAGCTGCCCCCCACCCCCCAAATCCCTCTGGCCAGTAAGATAAAGGCTTCACTCCCAACAGACCATTCAACTTCTGAGCTTCTTTTCTCTGCCATTCCTGAGACTTC